>NW_024609868.1:62559521-62927093 GCF_016920785.2 Ixodes scapularis
AAATAGCATCATACATATGCTTCATCTCAAAGTTTTCTGCAGTCGTGCCGAAAGTATGCATTGCTTGAACGCATGACTTTAGGAAACGCTTTTCTTGTGTGAGTTCACTTACAAACACACAATTTGGCAAAACTATGCTCATATGTCCGTGCTTTTGATAGCGCAGATTAGTTTCACATATATCACATATTCGTGCTTTTGGTAGCACGTGGATTTTGGATCACAACAAATTTTTACGATTGGCTATTGCCGTCGGAGATATGGCAAATATATATCTGCCACCGACCAACTGGAAGATAAGATAAGATCTCTGGTGGCTGTTCTGTAAAGTTTGTTATGAGAAAAAAAAACGTATGTGCAGGTCATACCGCAGCCCGATACAGCCCGATTGGCGTTGCCCATCTGAACATTCATGAATGGTGATATGCCACCTAGCGTCGAAGAAGAGAGGGGTGTCTGAGCGGCGCCTCCACGCCAAGGAGAAATTTGTCCGAAGGTGCGCTCCCGCTTCTGACAAACGCCGTGAGATAGTGCACCATGAAAGGGGCTCGTGGAACCGTCCTTTTTTCGCTCCCACGTTTTCAATGGGTGCGTTTAGTAGTGACTCGGAGTCATGACTCGAGTTACTCCTTCCACAAAACAGGCCACACGTACTTTCTGTGCTCGTGACTCGAGTCAAACTCCGGAGCTCTGTCTTCTGACTCGTTGCTCGAGCCTTGTGAAGTCGAATAGCCTTACTTCCAAAAGGGTGACGCAGTTCCTCCTGGTTCCTCCGAGAGCAGACGCCAATCGCGGGCGGCTCGCGCTTCTTTCGGCACTTATTTTGCTACTGTTGGTTTGTCCGGAAAAGGATTTAATAAACCGACGGACTTTAGGATGGATGTATCATCGCAGAAACAACGAAATGTGATTCATATCAGCGGTCGGCTTTGTCATGAAGTGTGAATGATGTCGTAGTCTTGCGTGATCTGAAATTCATCGTGTGCGTCCTTATGGCTTTCGTTTGGTTGGAGTTGCTATACACCTTTTCAACAAGGGCGCAGCCATCTCGACTGCCGTCCCTTCTGGTAGGCGGTAAAACATCGTTTTGACCTCTCCACGCCGCTGGAAGATGCTTACAAAAATGCGTGATCGTCGCACATTCTTGTTTTGCCTCACCTATATTTTCTCGCATATTCCAGGTTGAACTGTTTCATTATTTTTCCGTACCGCATACCAGATACGGAACCCACGTGACTGACAACGACAGGAGAAAAGGTCTATTTTCGTAAGCACGTATAGCTTTGTAGACGCTATTTGCCTTGGCGTTGTCCACAAGATGTTTATTGTGTTATTTCAATATCATTCGTGTGATGTGAGTTTATGGCAAACACTAACTTGAGAACGCAGTTGTTCTTGTTAGCATCGTACATTGCGTTCGCTCTTTGTTGCTAAGGCAGTTTCACTAAATTATTTAAAAAAAAAAAAGAAAAGAAAGAAGCGCAGCTTCTGCATTCCAATACGGTACGCACTACATCTACAAAACTCTACGACCCGACTTTTGTAACGTTTTCTTCCCCCTCCGAAGTGACGACTAAGCAAATATAAAGCTCACCACCTTTTACTGAAAACAAGGGGACGACAATGGGAAAGGACTGCCTTCTTACCTGAAAATAAAGGTCAGGGTTAAAACCATGCGGAAGTGGGTCGACAAAGGTCGCGGGTACATATTCCACTTAGCAAGCAAGCCAATCGGGAGCAGACGGTTTTGGCCAGGGACGTCGGAGCAACGTGGCGTCGGATTGCGTTGCTATAGGCCTACCGCGTCCTTAGCTATGCGGAGGGCAAGTTCGTCTGCTTCTTGCGCAGGGGGTAGCGGTGACGTCAGAACGCCGAGCCCTGATTGGCTGATCGCGCCCCCCTATCTGAGCGTCGTCTGCTACTTTGCAACGTCGTCTGCTCGCAACGTCGTCTGCGTCTGTCTTACCTTTCCTGCGAGTTTCGGAAGTCGCAGGAAACGATCTTACGCCAAAAATATGCGTAAGCCATAACTTAAGAACAAATTTGTATTCACGAAACGAAATTTTCGCAAGTTTTGCGCAGGTTACGACGAAGTCCTACGACAGCTTTGAAGCTGTCGTGCGCACTTCTTACGATCAAATCGGCATGGCCGACAGCGTCGCGGTCGCGACGACCCACGGACGTTTATTTTTCTGTGTGCGCTTCTCACGCGTCCCGACTTCAAGCAGCAAGAAAAAAGTAAAAAGTACTTGAAACAGACCACGACGAACAAGAACGCTGGATACACAAACACCCGGGAAAAGGTCCAACGGCCATGATTCCACCGAACGCGACCAAGCGAGCACGGCAGTTAGGCCTAGCAGGCACTCCCGGACTCGGCGACCGTCTGCCCACGACCGGCTGGCGTGCTGAATGGAATATGCCCGCGCGACCCTTGTGAACCCTTTCCGTATTATACTTTGATCGCTGACCTCACTTTTGGATTAAGAGGTCAATTTCTTCCTCTTGTTATATCCTTGTTTCCCGAGGCAACGGTGACTCTCGCCGGTGAAAAAGCGGTGAATCTCCGACAGACGCAGGAAAGGTAAAGCAGCCATCGCTTTGACTAGCAGACGTAGAGCAGACGACGTCAACTGCGCCAACCCGCCGACGCTGTTAAAGAATGGGGGGTCTCGCCTCACACGAAAGGAGGGACAAAGTATTTGGGAGGGAACTTGCAAGCTCACCTCCCGGTTTTTAGTAAACAAACCTCGGCGCCTCAGGACACCTCGCCAGTGAGTCCTCTGAATTCCCTCCTCGATGCGCGTCTGCTATTTGTTAGACAAAAACAACGTACCGCTCGAGTTATTTCGTCTGCCCTCTGTGAAAGGCGAAGTCGAGCTCGCATGTAAAGACCAGCACTTCTGAAAGTCGCAGGAAAGGTGAGACAGACGCAGACGATGTTGCGAGCAGACGACGTTGCAAAGGAGCAGACGACGCTGAGATAGGGGGTCGCGATCAGCCAATCAGGGCTCGGCGTTCTGACGTCACCGCTACTCCCTTTCTCATGCGCAGAAGACGAAAATGAGCCCACTTGCGAGGCGTATAGCCCCTGACGGTCGCTTGGTCGGTGGGATCATTGCCGTTGTAGCTTTTTCTTTCCGTGTATTTGTAGTTCGAGCCTCTGCCTCCGCGGCATTAAGTTTTGAGTATTTATTTCTTTTTTCTTGCCGCTTGAAGCAGGGACGTGCGCGGAAAGTACTTAGAAAAATAAATGCCCTTTGGGGTTCGCGGCGATTTGATTGTAAAAAGTGCGTAAGACACATATTGAGCTGTCGTAGGATTCCATCGTAAGTTACTTAAAGCTCACAATAATTCAGCATAGGGAATATAGATTTGATGGTCGGGTTTGTCGTGCGTACATTTCTTTTTGTCCTAAGATCGTTTCATGAATCTGGCCCCGGAAGAAGCTCCCTGCCGTTCTAATCGTCCTGTCAGTGACTAGAGCAGACGACAGTAAAACGGAGCGGTGACCGCATGGTGCCGCGTGAGCAGCTCTCATCTTCAGTGCGCATCAAGCACTGCGACGCACTTCAGGTGGCCCAAACAGCAGCGAGCGTCCCGCACTCTGCCATTGCAGTTTATATTGGTCGGAACAGTACGTGATTTAAACGGGAAAGAACAACCTCAAACCAAAATACCTCCAGAATTCGAGACCGCAGCACGACCGAGGCGCAGTCTCAAACATGTATTCATCGAACCGGCTCGTCCCTTTCACTATACTTTAAATAGCTCTTGCTTACACTTACTCCACACTCCGTTTCCCATTAAAAGGCTGATTCCCGCAGCTCCGTTTTCTTATACGTTACGAGAGCTTACGTCTATTTACGGCGAGAGTCCCCTAGACATCTGTACGTCTGTACCTTGTGCGAAGCGTGGCAACCATTTTAAGAAGCAACATTACACGCGACATTGGAAGTACGAATATCCCGGTGATTCTTCATAACCTAACGTAAGAATGCGTAAGCATGCAGATGTGCCTGCGTGAACCAGTTCTAAGGTTTAGCGCAGTCAACGCTACGATCTTATGCGGAGCGCAAGTTTGTCCGCTTTTTGAGCAGGGGCTGCGGTGACGTCAGAACGCCGAGCTATGATTGGCTCTGATTGGCTCTGATTGGCTCGAGGCATCAGACATTGAGGTCTACCCATTATCCCTCCGTCAGAGTTAATCGGAGCTCGGCATTCTGACGTCACTGCAACCCCATAGCGCAAGAAGCAGACGAAGTTGCACTCCCCACGTATAAAGTCGATCAAACCGCGCCAAAAGTGTACTTTTCACGGCGCGCGTCGTCTTTGTGAGTTTGCAATCACCGGCTAAACCTAAAGTCTTTCGATGGCTTCTTTTTTAGAAGTAACGACAACCAACACAAATGACAAAACACATTCCGGTGGAACAAACATGACGTCATTCAGTTCAGTAATCTGCTGTGGGCCGCCATTCGCTTCCTATAAGACCATAACCGTCACGCAGTCAGCGCTTGACAAAATGTCGCAACTTGTAGAGAACGCCTATCTGGGAACATTGGGTAAAGCAAGCACGTACATAAAAAAAAAGGCGGAGGATCAAACCGCAATCACTCTGCGTGACCATGATTTTGCCGAGGATAGACAAAGACGACGAGCGCCATCAGGATACGCTTTCGGCGATCCTTGGTTGATTCCATTCGATTGTAGCGCCCGCTGTGGTCGGTGTGGTCGGACTTAATGTGAAAAGGAGGCGCTCCGCGCACGCATTGTTCGAAGCTCCTAACATATCAACTAAAATACGAAGGACAAGAAACAATATCGACCAAGCATGGCGTATACTTTGTAGACGGAAAGACGCTATCATTTCCTTTCTACACGCGAAACAGAAGCAAGAAAAAGCTCTCTCTCTCTCTCTTCCTCGAAGCTTTATCTCAATCAGATTTGAGCCTCGAACGCGCAATCTGCGTTCTGGTACACAACGACACTCGGAAATGAATACGCGGCTGGTTCCAACGACCTGACGAATCATCGTTAACTACAACAGCGAGTCGTCCATCAAACGCGAGCCGTGCTTGTCAAGCTAATGGATCGCGAGTGATCGGCGGCACCAGCGGCACTTCCGAACAGGACCGTAATTACAGTCGAGTCAAAATGACCCGTCAACTGAACGTTTGCGTATGCGTGCGCATAAAAACGGCTGCACGCCGATGGGAGGTGACGCGATGTGTAGGCTCGTTTTAAAGGCGATATCATTTCTTCGGGCAGCCTTCACCGTCAAATTCGTATCTCCAACACGAAACGCGGGAAGGCGATAAGTGCATAAATTAAGACCAAAGATGTAATTCCGAACGTCCCACTTACAAAATCGAACACAGAACCCCCAGTTTTTGAGCCTGGCGCTCAACCAGTGCACAAAGTCGGAATATTACATGACAGATTTTGCATTAACTTGTGAAGCGACAGTTATAGTGCGCCGTTCTGCTCTACTTATCGTGCGCATGCGCGGGTCGTACGACGAGGCGCACACTGAATGTTCCGCAATGCTTCACAAGCGGAAGGTGCTGGCTGAAGAGGCGATAGCTGAACAAAAGAGGCGACGTGCTGACAATGATCATCTTCATGCACCGAGGAATTTAGGGAGAGGGAAAGACGCGAGCCAACCCCGCCTAGAAGACAAGGCCATAGTGCTGACATTTTTACGTCACCTGCGAGGGCCAACGCTGGACACAAATTGGGAACCAGTGCTGCGTCAGCACCTGGCTTCGAGACTCGAGTCAAGTTTGAGCCGAACGGTTGACGCAATCGTCGTGTCCAATCTGTGCCCAGCGTTGGCCTTCGCTGATGACATCTCTATCAGCACTACGGCTTTGTTAGGCAGGAGGTGTTGCCCGAGCGAACGACGACGTCAGAAGGCCGAACTGTGACTGGATTTATTTATTTATTTATTTGTTAGTGGGTATAGACCTATATCCAGCTGTCTTTGTCTCCACTGCACTCGTCGAACGCGTGAGTCTGATTCAAAGGGTTCGATTTTGCTTGCGACTAAGCAGCTGCAGTGTTAAGCCCGCAGCTTCCCCCGGGCATTTTTTTTTTGTTCGTTGTTATTTTGCACCACGAGAAACGTCGCAACTTGGATATTGCGAGTAAAATCGCACCATTTCAGTCAGGCTTTAAGGCTCTGTTATACTTCGACATCGAGCGTAGCAAGCGCGGCGTAGCGCACCGCACACAGATGCTGATTGGTCGCAGATATCGAGTTCCTGCTAGTGGTGCAAAACTATCGATAGTAATATCGATAGTATCGATAGTCGCCAAAAATCTGACTATCGATAGTAAAAAACTATCGATAGTACTATCGATAGTCGACTATCGAAAAACTATCGATAGTACTAGGGGTGTCGCGAACCGGCTGCGGTTCTAGTTCGACCTGGTTCGACTTTTTCGAACTTTTAGTGGAAAGTTCGACGAACCTTGTATTGAGGTTCGACTCGTGTGCGCATGCGCGACAGGCTAGCCATTTGGCTTCGGATTGGATTGTGATGGCTAAGATATGAATTAAGTGCAGCGCTGATTGGCTATTTCAGTCAATAAAGTACTAAAAATTAAGTTATTAACTTCTTCAGTGATTAGAATAAGTCTCTTTTAATTGCAGCTGTTCACAAAATAAAATAACCATTTGCATAAAAAAGTGAAAGCCGTTCACCACTCCCTGTAACGCCGAATTGGTGCGCAGCTCTTGAGGAGGAGGAGGGGAAGGTACTGGGGGCCACGTGTTCTCGGGGGGGGGGGGGGGTAACGTGACACCCCCCCCCCCCCGAGGGCACGTGACCTTGGTAGGGTCACGTGGGGGCAAACACGTGCCCCGCTCGGAGGTCACGTGACCTCGGGTGGGGGTCACGTGACCTCGGGGTGTCACGTGACTCCCCAGGTCACGTGACCCCCCGGGTCACGTGACCAAAATTTTTACGCTAGATTTAGCGGGGAAATTTTTCCGCTAGATTTAGCGGGGAAATTTTTCGCTAGATTTAGCGGGAAAATTTTTCCGCTAGATTTAGCGGGGAAATTTTTTCCGCTAGATTTAGCGGGGAAATTTTTCCGCTAGATTTAGCGGGGAATTTTTTTCGTTAGATTTAGCGGGGAAATTTTTCCGTTAGATTTAGCGGGGAAATTGCTTCCGCTAGATTTAGCGGGAAATTTTTCCGCTAGATTTAGCGGCGAAATTTACCCATAATGCACCGCGCGGTTACGCCGACGGCGACGGCGACGCCAACGGCGACGGCGATGGCGACGCCGCTCAAGCCGGAAACGGGCGCCTAAGAGCTGCGCTCTAAAAAAATTCTCCAAACCTAGACATGCTTGTATTTAGGTCTGGCCACACTGTCCACAAAGTCGAACCGGTCGAATCTGGTGAAAAGTTTGAAGGTTCGTCGAACCGGTTCGACCCAGTCGAACCCCGAAAGTTCGACCAAAAATCTGGTTCGACAAAAGTTCGCGACACCCCTAGATAGTACTATCGATAGTCGACTATCGGAAAAATATCGTTAATCGACTATCGGAAAACTATTGATAGTCGCAAATCGTAAACCTATCGATAGTACTGTCGACAGTTTACTATCGATAGTTTTCCGACACTAGCAGTTTGCGTCGCTCCCTTTTTTTTCTTTTTCTTGCTTTTTTTTTTTTTTCAAATCGGACACCAACTAGCCCAAGAACTTACCATCCCAACTTTGGTTCAGCTTTCAGTGATGACGAAGACGGGAGTTTGGGTGAAAAGAGGAGAAAGGTAAGGCGAGTGGCGGTGTGGCAACTGTGTTCGCTCTAGTAGTGGTGCAAAACTATCAATAGTACTATCGATAGTCTCCATAGCCGCCAACAATCTGACTATCGGTAGTAAAAAAAAACTTTTAGATAGTCGACTATCAAAAAGTTTTTAGATAGTCGACTATCTAAAAACTATTGATAGTACTATCGATAGCCTACTATCGGAAAACTATCGATAGTACTATCGATAGTCGACTATCGGAAAACTATCGATAGTACTATCGATAGTCGACTATCGAAAAGCTATCGATGGTCGACTATCGATAGTCGACTATCGAAAAACTATCGATAGTACTATCGATAGTCGACTATCGAAAAAGCTATCGATGGTCGACTATCGATAGTCGACTATCGAAAAACTATCGATAGTACTATCGATAGTCGACTATCGGAAAACTATCGATAGTACTATCGATAGTCGACTATCGAAAAGCTATCGATGGTCGACTATCGATAGTCGACTATCGAAAAACTATCGATAGTACTATCGATAGTCGACTATCGAAAAAGCTATCGATGGTCGACTATCGATAGTCGACTATCGAAAAACTATCGATAGTACTATCGATAGTCGACTCTCGATAGTTCTGCGACCCTATCGATAGTTTTTCCAAAACTATCGATAGTATCGATAGTCGATTTATCGATAGTTTTGCATCACTAGTTGCTGCTCGCCGGCCAATGAAGAGCGAACGTTCTGCGCTACGCTGTGCCACGGTGCGCTGAACATTGCAGTATAACAGAGCTTTTAGTTCGGGAAACGCCAGCGTCCGGCGTTTGGTTTTTACATTCGAACGCGTTCAACAAATGCCGCGGAGACAAAGGCAGCTTTAGCGTTAGGTCTACCCATTAATCATTCCAAGCAGAGCTGGGCATTCTGGCGCCCCCGCGAGTTCTCGTCTCCTCAGTTTCTCGGCACGAAGCTCTGTAGGTCTCCAGCTGGGGCCGTGTATCTGGCGAGCGAAATCGAATATTGTTCGGTCTCGTTTCGGCTGCGCGTCATTGAGTTTTTTTCACATAGCTCGCGGATGCTAAGCTGGCAGAATTACATTGGTAGATTAACATATAAGGAAAAAAATTTACAGAAAGTTTTTGTTTTGTTTGTTTTGCTCTGTCAGACGCTCTTTTACCGCGCGCGTGAACAAACGCTATGCGAAGGGCAGGTCATCTGCTTCTTGCGAGAAGCGGAAGTCGCTAAACCTTCCCCATACATGATTCGTCCAGTGATGATAGAACACGTACGTAAACATGACGAACACCATGGTGGTGTGCTTTTGATGCTGTCTAAGTAGTCCCATCAGCTCGTTGCGTCGGCTCCGTCTAAATTTAAGATGACACGAAGTATAGATGGAGTTCCTCCGTACTTTATGGAACCCACAGTTTTGAAACGAAAATCTAGATGGCGCTTCAAACGACAAAAAGCGGATGGAGTGAGTGTAAAAAAAAAAATCTCGCTGATGACATTTAAGATTGCTTACGTTTAAGAATGCGAAAGCATTCCTACACGAAGCGCGCCGCGTCTTCCTTTCGCACATGGCGCTCCGGTGATGACATCACGTTCCCCCGACTGCGCAGGCGAGGTGAACGCCGCCGGCGTCACAACGGCTTCCGTGACGAAGCATCTGCGTTGCTGTGCTTTTCTTTGTGTCTTATTTATGAGGCGCGTCCGCTTTGACCTTGAGTGCCCCGCCGGCTGCCGTGACGAAGCATCTGCGTGGCTGTGCTTTTCTTTGTGTTTTATTTCTGAGGCGCGTGCTTGATGACGTAGTTTTATCACCATCTTTCG
Organism: Ixodes scapularis; assembly: GCF_016920785.2. Taxonomy (NCBI): domain Eukaryota; kingdom Metazoa; phylum Arthropoda; class Arachnida; order Ixodida; family Ixodidae; genus Ixodes; species Ixodes scapularis. The sequence continues at coordinate 62,569,135 of NW_024609868.1, forward strand.
GGGACAACTATTATACTTTAGACGAAAAATATCCTGCTAAATTTAACGGAAACATTTCCCCGATAAGGTTAGCGGAAAAAACTCCCCGCTAAATATAGCGGAAAAATTTTCCTGCGAAATTTAACGGAAATATTCCCTGCTAACTTTAGCGGAAAAAATTCCCGCTAAATTTAGCGGAAAAGTTTCCCCGCTTAATTTAGCAGAAAACATTTCTCAGCTAGATTTAGCGGGGCGTTTTTCCCGCTATATGTAGCAGAAAATTTAATGAAAATTTTCCACTTAATGGGAGAGGAGCAGGACAGGAAGGTACGGATGAGGAGGGGCATACCCTCCTCTCCCTTCCTTCCCTTCCTCCTCCTCAAGAGCTGCGATCTAATTCGGCGTTGCAGGAGATTGTAAACGTCTTTCATTTTTTTTTATAATAAATTCGCATCGGAAATAATTTGACTACATAGTTTTTATAGACGCTTTACAGCAGCTGTGCATGGGCGCCGCCATAACTGACCTTCAGTTTTTGTTCCCTCTTATTCCGTTCGCTTCACTTCACCATTACCACAGCAGGACAGGTTATTGCCATTTTAGATGCTACTGTGTTCTTGTGCCCAGCATAGGCCCTTGTGAAGACCCGTCAACGCCCGCTTCAGTGGCTCGGCATCCCGGTAAGACAAGAGAAGGGCGGCTATGGCGGATCAATCTGCCGCGTGTATAAAGCGTCTATAGGATCGGCGACAATGGAACAGTGCATCTGCATCACAAGTATTTTTGTTGCTGTATGCGTGTTTGTCGCAGTGCCCTCAAAACAATTCGCGGCTATAGTGGTTCACATTAAAGATTTTGACACCCGAAGACAGGTAAGCTATTTATAATTAATTGGGATGCTCCACTGTGGTTAGCGTTCTACAAAACGTGATTTTTCATTTGTGGCTCCTGACCGGTGAGGGAGCCGTTGCATATATATATTTTTTTTTTGCTACAAGGCTCGTAACTCCCACATTTCTTCGTATATTTATTTTTCTCTCTTCTGTGCATGCGTGTTATCCTCCAAAGAAATTTGTTCTGGAAGCATCATGTTTCGTGCCACAAAACTTTACTCTCAGGGGAGCACCGACCTGCAGCACAAGCCTCTCTAAGGGCCGCAAATTTTTTTTTTAGTCTATTGAGATCGCTATTCACAGGTCACTAGAAGACCCCACTCCTGTTTCGTCATCTCGAGGTAAGGTAAGAGGTAAGTTCGATAATCACATTGCGTAGTCCACAGCGTTCACAGATAAGCGATATGCGCATTGGGCGTCATGCCTTTCCTTGGGTGTAAAATGCACGCACTGAGCGAGCGTGTCGGTGACGAGTTGTTCCGGTCATCGGGAGACTACACCCGGCCGGCCATTGTTTAGGAGGCTGTCGCCTACGTGTTGGTTCCTGATGTTACGCCACAAAGATAGCACGTGTTTTTTAATGCCTTTTTATGTTTCACTTAATTATTATACATACCTGCGTTCTTTATTCTTGAGATTGTTCTGACTTTGCGGCGCTGCAGCCTCCGGAGAAAATATGCCAAAACGAATAAAGAGCGAAGCGAAAGTCAGTGTCCTGTAGTTTTTTTCTTTCGCAATTTCTGTCTTTATATTTATAAGTGATCGCTGTTTTTTACATCTTTACCACTACCATAATTGTTTTCGTTTGTTAAAGTTTCTTTTTGTACTCAGCACTCAAAATCATGAGCATACGAGCTTAATTAAGCTATCGTATATTCCACAACCCCTTCAAGAAAACGGACACTCGAATACAAGACAAGTCTAGTTCTCACTTTGAGTTCTTACGCTTTATATATATATATATATATATATATATATACGTATGTATCACACCGCAGTAAACGAAATTTTCATTCGATTGAAGAAGGATCTACCAGATCTGAATCCTTTAGACTATTTCTAAATATCGACAGCAAAAATAAAGACTAGGGGAGAGTGGGGAGGAATGGGACAGTTTTCGCACAATAATTTTTTGTGCAGTTAATTTGGCAAATAAAAAAAAAGTGTAATGATCCTATATGTAGAGGGAAAGACCTTTCACTTCAGCTGTACAGCACTATATTCTAACTCTTCTAGATATGTAAAAAAAAAAAGAAATTACAAGAACAAAAATGTGTCCAATCCCATCCTCCCCTCAGGGAGGCATGAGACACGATCAAGATAGCGATACAAACTTGTACTAGTGCATATTATAGATAGACGGGTCTCCATCCCACATGAAGCCGGATTGAAGGTCGCCTTTTTCCTCCGATTGTTTGGGATTCTGAACCGGGGATTATGAGTGCGCTAACATTTTACAAAAAAAAAAAATAATAATAATAATAATTGGTGGCCTAAATGCAACATGACATAAAATTAGATGATTCACCATTATTGCAAGTTAACCTTAGTGTTGATCTACCTTTTAGAGCGCCAGTCTTTATAAAGGGAAGAATAAGATGTCCTATTTCTCCCACCATCTTACTGTCCCATTCCTCCCAAACTGCTTGGCACATGGCAAGTTGCCAAATGCGACAAAAGGTAAGATGTTAAGCTTAAAATTTCAGTGGTTAAAAGGAACTTATTAACATATCTTTTTGATGATAGTTTACTACAGAAGTTGGCTAAACACTTTTGGTTCAAGAATCAAGTGAAAGAAATTATTATGTGCTACTTGCAATTGAATGCCGAAATGGCATCCACTGACCCAAATTGTGCGCGCCACGCGAAGCAGGCATGGTCTTACAGTTGAAAGTACCGCTACCACGGGGTCATCAATCTCGCAGTTCAACTTTTGTAACCAATCACTGAAGAAATATTTTGACCGTTCAACTTGTCCCACTGTCCCGTTCCTCTCCACCCTTTTCCTATTTTCCATCGATAGATGTATACTATCGTGCAGATGCTTTGTTTGATTTGAAATAAGCATGAATATTTATCTATATATAGCTACATGCGTCCTCTATGATAAAATGACTGAAATGCAAAGCATCGGAAAGTACTACTACGTACTGCAGTGCTCTTCCATCAGTCCAACGTAAGACAGCTAAAAAAAACCATTAAATTGACATCGTTCAAATCTCCACATTTCAAATACGTATAAAACTTTCTATAAAAAGGTTTCCCTATTTTTTTAAATTTTTGGTAAAGGGTAGTCTGACAGAGAAGCAGCGAGGCAAGGCGACCAACTCTAGCCCACTCTATCGACGTCAAACCGCGCGTGGTATACAAGCCCCAAACCACAGCGAGCACAGAAAACAAGTTGTGCCACAGCCACATGTACACTCGCCCGCACAGAACCCTCTTTGAAGCCTCGCTGCTCTTTGTAGCGTCGCTTCAAGCGCGCCAAAACTCCCGGCGAACGTGGTCTCCTCGAACACAAGGTCCTTCGGCTTCCATCCTCGACATCGACACCGCGAATACACCAAAAACAAAAACAAAAAACAGAAAAGCCTAAAAACAGGCCGAAAACGCTACTGCGAGCAAAGAGAAGCGGCGGAGGAAGCGAGAAAGAAGAAGACGAAAGAGGAGAGAGCCTCACATGGCGAGAAGACGGAGGACATAAATTTCTCCGGACGGGCCTCATAGAAACAACTTGATGCATGACTCCCCCGGAGTGATCAATAACCGGAGCGGAGGCTGAGCGATGGGGACTCCGCCGCAGAGCGAATCTTCGCAGCTTCCGCATCCCGAGGAGCAGAGCGCTTCCCGGGAAACCCGGCCGAAGGGGATGACCGAGGAGCAGCCGCCTCCCGCCGCGACACGCGACTGGATGCAGTCGGGTCCTTCGTTTCGAGGGCTTGAGGAGGAGACGCTGTGCAGGTTTGCTCCTTGTTCGTTTGCTTCTAAACAGACGACCCACCGTTGAGTTTGAACTAATAGCTCTAAGCACAGTTTGATTTTTTTTTTTAACACATGACTTATTGCTGAGTTTGAACTAGTACCTCTAAGCACGAGACAAAAAGGTTACGAGACATGTTATCCTCCTGCGTAGAGGCGACACTCGTATGAACAGATAAGATGGAAAGGTGAGTAAAAAAATGTCCGGTTTTTCTTGAGTTTGGTGCGATGTTCCTAAGCTCGTACCTTTTGCTTCGAACAAGTTTTTTCATTAGTGTTTTTTTTTTTCTTCTGTACTTAGGGGTTCTATTTTGCGCTTCATCCTTGGTCAAAATCTGCCTCTAGTTTTGTTTCAGAGGGGTCCTTTAAAAACAAACTCAGCAGCCCCAGTGCTACACTTCGTTGCCCAATATCTATCCCCTTTCACCTGAACACGGGGAGATTGAGTCATGACTCATGACACCCCACCCCATCCCCCGCGCACACGAACACGCACATAAACGCGCGCGCGCGTTTGTGTGAGTAACAGCATTTTCTGTTTCTCTATCACAACTGTTTCTTTTTATTATTATGGCAATCTGCCCCCCCCCCCAAATAGACATTACACACACACACACACACACACACACACGCACACGCACACACACACACTTTATGCAATGTCGTCAATGAGGACTCCTAAGGGTAAAACAAAGGAAAGAATGTATTCCTAGCAGTCGGGAGCTTGTAAGAAAAAAGGTTCAGCGTGTGCACTGCCATTTATTACTCTCTCTGTTGCGCTACTACTTCAGTAACAACATCAATTATATAATCAAATTAAAACTTAATATCAAGGTTGAGCGCTCATATAGGAGTCACAGAGAGTCACCACCAGGTATAGCAATCAATCGGTGTCCAGAGTCCCAGCCGAGTCCCAGCGCTCCTTTCTTTCTCTCTCTCTCTCTCTTTCTCCCTATTACCGAAGTCCTAGCAACAGCCCGTGTCATATCCACCTCAAGTAGTCGAATTGCATAAAATCCACCGATTTATGTAAACACTTCGCCGCGTGCATATTCGGCGACTCGCACCCCGTCCGCTCCGGCGGGCGCCCGTCAGAGCGTGAGCGATGGAGCGTTCAGCAACTGCCTGCCGTGCCTGCCATTCATCACGGCACAGCGCGGCCGAAGAGAACTCGGCCCCAAATCCACCACCGGCGTGGCTTACACAACTCCGAGCCGCTTAGCCCGGGAGCCCAAGCCCCAGAAACCGAGCGCGGGTGCGCGACGATGCCTCCGCTAAGTGGCCGCGCGAGCATCCGTCGGATGGATGGATCTACATCGCGGCGCAGCGCTCATCAATCACGCCGCGTCGGGCACAGAGCAGGGTCACGCCAAGATTGACTATACGCTTAATATAGGCATCACGTCCTACACAATACGGCAAGCCGTTTATTGGAAACCGAAGCACGGGGTTCTCTCTGAGTTGTAGCCCGCAGTTGCTCCTGACAGATCGCAAACGTAACGAGGCGGGGACGGGGATTAGAGCGGACGAGAAATGCAGATTTTTAGATGTGCGACAGCAGTGATTAGGTGAGGCGGCGAGCTACGCTCCTTGCGGCAGGAATGTCATTCAAAACACAAAGAAGAAAACAGGAGGAGGTGAAAAAGCACCAACGAAAATGCTCTGCTGACATCAAGCTCGACGCTCATTATTTTACATAATTCAACTTGTACCTTCCAGCAAACATTACTGATTGTTTGCTGGTTTCGCAATAATCAGGTCTGGTAAGAACTTGGCGTACCTTTGTATTCGAGACAATACTGGAATATTGCGACAATGTCATTTTTGTGTGTGCACTGATCGAAGTTATTTAGGATGTCTCCCCACTTTCGTTAGTGCTGCTTAGTAACCTGAGGTAGTCATGTTAGTCTGGACAGAAATTATGCCACAATATATTTGTCTAACGGTGATGAAATAAGATAGAACCGGCTCATTAGTTCCGCTGCACGGGCTGCATTAACCATTTACTAATGCAGTACGAGACCCCGTATCTCCAGATAGTTAGGCAGACTTCACATTGAGTAAACACCCCAACATACTTCTTTTTTTAGTCGTTTTTACCGCAGCGTGCTTTCCTAATTCCCAAAACAGATCAACGCTTCAACTTGGTGAATGTCGCCATTCAAGAATGTTACGTTTCACGAGTGGTGTGACAGTCGGCAACGCACCTTTCTATTGGCTATCATCTAGAGACGAAAAGTGACCAGTCACTGGAATATGGACGTGCTTTCAAAGGCAGACTCGGAGGCCATGTTCTCACTCAATAGATGAATGACTTATCCGGTGGGCGATTCACGATTTTGACGGAGGAGGAATCGGCACAAGTCCCTTACTTTAGGGAGTATTCACTGGAGGCCATAGCTGTGTGCGCGGCTGCTGAGCGCTTGCTGACGGCGAGCTTTTAGCAACGTGCACTCCGCACCATCAAGGTTGCCGGTCTTAGCAGGCTATTGCTCATCTTGCGGCTGCGGCCACGGCCGCGGCCAAGAGGGATTTTTAAGTCACGTGACCAGCTCCATGGGGAGAAGGAAGTACCTAGCGTCCCTGCCTAATGGCGGAGAGATCCGCATCGCTTCAAGCACAAAAGCCTAATGTCGCTCGCAGAAAGTGATTGCAGGGACTTTCAACTGGAGTCCAATTGACCGCCCCTCTATACTGTAGGAGCGGCAGGTAAAGTTACGGCCAGGGAGGGTAAATAGGAGCCAAAATAAAGAAAAGACCTCACGAGATAAAGGCGGTAGCAGTATATTTATATACCTCCGCCGGCGCCGGCGCCTCGCGCCTTCTGCTATGATCGAAAGGTTGATGCGCCGGTACTTGTCGTCGCGGCGTGGAAGTTCCGGGTTCAAATCGCGCTAAGGACTTCTTTTTTTCTTTTTTTTTTTGTATTTTGCGCGTGTCTTACTTTTTAACTGTGATCATTTTTAGGAAATCATCCCCTTGCACTACTGCGCCTTTCACGGTTTTTACTGTTAGTCCCACCTGTTCAATCGAAACACCGGGAAGAAAAAAAAAATTAACGCAAGTTAACGCGTTAACACAATCATTTCAAAATGTTCATTAAAAGGAAACCAAGGTAACAGCATCGGTATGGCTTTCACACAAACGGAGCCGAAACAAGCATCCTTTCCCCAGCAACTACAATTTTATCTGTTTTTAAATAACGCTCTTGCTACGATTCCTTTCAATAACAAGAGACGCCTATTTAGGACTAATAAAAACTGCAGTTGTGACAATTAAAAAAAAACTCCAAAAAACAAGCAAAAAAAAACTGACTAGCAACTGTGGATACATTGATTGAGCGAAATCCTACAGGCAAGGCAGCAAGTCAAACGTCTGAGAAAGTAGTAAAACCGAAATAAAAGAGATCATACTTTTACTTGCATGGAATGTGATAAAAAGTATATTTATACTCTTTAAATTTTGTTGTGGGAATCATTTTGTAATATTAACACATTACTTGTTGAATTTTAGTTAGAATAGCAGACGATCACGACCGAATGCAAAAATGAATCAGGCGTCGACCCATCGCAAACCCTCTTTCTAATGCGAATCCCGGACAAAAGCTCACCGGACAAAAGCTCACCGGACAGAGGCTCACCGGACAAAAGCTCACCGGACAAAAGCTCACCCATTTTTTCACAGACCCGGACAAAAGCTCACCAGGAGAAAATTTCATGTTGGTCTTAACAAGTGTGCGGACAACTTAGGTGCATGCGTACGACACTAAAATACAACGATAACTTAAATTAAAGAAAACCCATGCATTCGTAATGAAGAGACATTGTGTCTAATCTTTATGTGCGCGTTTAGCGCGACATAAGCGCAATGAAAAAGCGAGGTCAAAAAAGGGTGACTTCGTTTCTTCGGTCACTCTTCGGGTTCCAAAACTTCGGTTCACGAAGTTTCTTGGGCGTGCCACACGGGTGCTCCGACATACCTTGAGTCAAGCAAGCTTGATCTTATCAGCTCCATTCAGTTTCAGTGACCTAAATGTTGGTCCCAAATCGTTGCTTCTCAGCCTGTAATGGCTTATCGTCGACACATTTGCATGGGATGGGATGCCAGTTCTCATAAAAATGGTGGAATGTCCATCGCGTCCGTACTTTATCCCAGCCCGTGTTTCACCCGGGGTAGCAAAAAAAAAATGAGGTGAGCTTTTGTCCGGGTCAGTGAAAAACGGGTGAGCTTTTGTCCGGTGAGCTTTTGTCCGGTGAGCTTCTGTCCGGTGAGCTTTTGTCCGGTTACCTTCTAATGCAAACACCTAAAATGGCTTTGGATGAAGAAATGGAATTAATTATAATTAATTCTATATGTTGATGTAAAGTCATTTTGCGATCCTAAAAAGGATCACAGTTAAAAAATAAAACACACGCAAAATACACAAAAAAAACAAAAAAAAAAAAACGGAACTTTCACGCCGCGATGTACCGGCGCATCAACCTCTCGACCACAGCAGAAGGCGCGAGGCAGCGGCGACGGCGGAGGTATATAAATATACTGCTACCGCTTTTATCTCGTGTGGTTTTTTTTTTTTATTTTGGCTCCTATTTACCCTCCCTGGCCGTAACTTTACCTGCCGCTCCTACAGTATAAAGGGGCGGTCAATTGGACTCCAGATGAAAGTCCCTGCAATCAGTTTCTGCGAGTGAAATTAGGCTTTTGTGCTTGAAGCGATGCGGATCACTCCGCCATTAGCCATGGACGCTAGGTACTTCCTTGTCCCCGTGGAGCTGGTCACGTGACTTAAAAATCCCTCTTGGCCGCAGCCACGTCCGCGGCCGCAAAATGAGCGAACCCGCCCTGGGACTCAAGGATACCCACACGCAACGCCACTGGCCAAGAAACTCCTTTGTTGCGGTGTAATTTCAAGGACAAAAGCGATCATTTTCATTCAATCCCTCCTTTGCAAAATTTGATGACGTAACGTGGGGCTCGCAGTACACTCAAGTGACGACATTTGAATGCGGTTCATAGATTGGACTCGAGCATAGCGTGGGCACTCGACTTGGGCTCGTGATAATTGCTAACTCGAGAAGCATTCGGGTAGTGACCCGTGTCCAATCGCTGCAACGACGACAACAGCCGAGCCATAACAATGTCTGGAACTCAGCGCGTGTCCTGCGCTTTGCCAACCCCAGCGCGTGGCTATGATCAACACTGGCGGCCTATAATCGGCTCCAGATGACGTGGCCGCTTGTTCTGGCTGTGAGTTGAGGGGGTGAACGCTTCTCGTTTTTCTTAAATTTTTTCTGGGACTTCTATTGCGTGGGGTGAAGAACGAACGCGTGTTTCATAGGTCATCAACGTTAGGGATTCGTTTTAAGCGGTATTTGCGCAAAGTACAAAAATTGTTGCATCGCTCCTTTAATGGGAGCTAGGTCTGAGCATGCGCTCTAATGATTGCCCTCAAATATGGCGTCCAATGAACACTCTCTATAACCCCCCATTCACACTGGAAGCGGATCCGCGTTCGCGAAGCGGTTGCGAAAGCGGTTGTATAAAGATCCAGTGCAATTGCACGCGCATTTGATGTCATCGTGTGCGCGTGCAATTGTACTGAATCCTTATACAACCGCGTTCGCAACCGCTTTGCGAACGCGGATCCGCTTCCAGTGTGAATGAGCCCTGAAGGCCATTCCCTGGACGCCATATTTGTGGGTGCTGTTTAGAGCGCATGCTCAGAACGAGCTCACATTACTAGGTTCCTAAGACCGGCAATCTCGATGGTTTGGAATTCACGATGCAAAAGAACTGTGGAAGCTCGCCATTCAGCCCGCGCTCAGCAATCGCACACACAGCTATGACTGCCAGTGAATGCTCCCTGTGCTTCGTTTCAGCATAAGTTCAGACGCAGCCGATGCTTCAAGCGCAGCCGATGCTTCAAGCGCGAGCATGTGGCCCTGAACAGTACTCGTGCTGCACGAGCGCGCGCGCTTGTCACTGAAAGTCCGTAGCTGGCTCTTGTCTTCTGCTGCGCTCATTAAAGTGAAACGGAGTATGGGCGGCTACTGGTTTTTGACGCTTCGCGCGCTTCCTTACTTCGCTAGATACACGGTTAAACAAAAAGTCCTTTTCCACCGTGTTCGTAAACTGTGTGTAAAAGAAAACAATCCCACCTAGCCATACCGAGAGCCCCTCAGACAACTCGGAGCGTCGCAGAAAGAAACCGTAATTTGCGAACCTTTGTGCCTCTCGACGCGCCGCCACAATAAGTAACGTCAACAGCGCAGCTTCCCAGAGAACGAAAAGCAAATACCGCGGCGCTAAATAACCGAGCACATCCTCCTTTTCCCTCCTACGCATTAGCGCGCGCGCGGCACTACGTTGCGGCGCACCTCGGGAAACAAAAGTGGTGGCCCTATTGCCTTTGACGCCGCGCACAGCGGAGGGCGAGCGCGCGTTAAGAAAGGACAACTTGGCCCTAATTAGGAAAACCATTTTCGTAGGCGCCGCATTACCTCCTCCACGAACAAAGCCCTACGAGCCGGCTATTAATTGGTCTTTAATGGCCGTTTCCCATTCCCCCCGGAATCTTTGCGGCCGCTTTCCGCAGCTCTCGTCAACGCCCCGTTCTAGCTTTCTCAACTAATCTTTGTTATCGGTCTACTCGCTCTCTCTCGTGCTTGCTCTCCCTGTCTTCCTTTTCCTTTCTTCCTTTTTTCGCTTGGATCTTCCAGGCTGCGCTGTCCGCTACAAGCCTCCCTTTTGTCGGAGGCGTGGAGCCGTCGTTAAGTCTCGACCAAGCACTTCCTAATCATCTTCCCCAGTCGCCTGCTCTATTGTGTTCGGCTGGATTCTAAAGGAGGGTGAAAGCCGAAATAAAGAGTAAGCCGAAGGAAGAGCTGGATTGGGGTCCTGCGCTGCTTTGCCCTAAAAAAAAAAAAGAAGAAAGAAAACGGGAGTAATGAATTAGTCATCGGATGTTGAGGGAGCGAGGATCAATAGCAGCTGAAGTCGGAACCACCCTAACCGACCTTGCCTCCATTAATTTCATCCAAAAACAAAGTTGGAAAGATAACCATAGCCGTGTTTCCGCATGTGCAATACGCTGTATATGATATACTCCGTTAACCTTTAAGCTGAGACCACCGTGGCTGAGACTGCAGCCAATGCAACAACCGCGAGAGCACGAGGTCAAGGCTTCGAAGCATTCTTCCGCAGTACGAGCGCTCGCGAGAAGGTAACGTCTGAAAGCCAGGAGTGCGGGCTAGCTTGCGCTTGCAGTTTTGTCTACAGTCTCAGACACAAAAGCCGGGGTGTAGTTGGTCCAGAACCCTATGTACAAGCAACGTCGCCGCAAAGATGCCATAAGTATAAAACAAGACACAAAAACAGAATATCACATGCTTTGATAGCTTAAAAACGGAATGAGATGCGAAAGAAAAAAGAATATGTAAATGCGAGCGCGATAGAGCGGTTGAAATCGTTTTAGGAGAAGCTAATGCTGAATTAGTCACAGATTAGAAAGAACAAGGCGATGACAAGCAAGGGAACCGTAATACCGTTCGTCGCCTGCACGTCAACCTAGGACGAAACACGCCATTCCATGCTCATCCGTAGTAGGACATCTGCAGAACGCGCGCTGTGTACCACCTGTAAGCGCCCAATAGAAAGCACAGTTCTGGGGGTAAGGCCGGGCACAGAGTAAGTAATTAAAACGTCAGTTAGGCGTGACAAAACAAAATTGAATTAACGCGGCGCCAGAAATACACCGACAGCAGGCTAAAATAGGAAGAATCCGGCGGTAATGGCGCTGAAGAGTTTGGCCCCCCTCTCTTTCCCTCAAAGCCTCACGGAGCTACTTTTGTTGCCGAAGCTACCTCCTATTAGCACCGGTGGCGCGCTCTAGAAAATGAAAACATTACCTTACGATTGCTTAATCTTGCGAAATATTATTTCTTTACGGTTTTGTCTAGCGCGGTTTTGTCGAGGTAATTCAGCCGATGAAGAACGCATTTTGCTTTGATCCGTGGCACAAGGAATCAAAGAAGTGAATACACATATATGGTAAAATCTACCCGCGACCAATCTCTCCGCAACCATCATCTATCTTTCCTCTCCCTCTCTGTCTCCGTGAGCTTTATAGAAAGCATGCGGCAGGGGTCGTCACGTGGAACCGTGGCAAGAACTTCTCCACGAAATATCTTTGAACTTGAAGGCGGGACCATTATCGCGCTTCTATTTCGCAGTCCAGTTAGCTGTGGTGAAACCTGCAATAAAATCTGGTTTGTGTTCCCTTGCCTCGTCCACTAGTATAAAAGAGACATCTAGATCTACGAGATGTTGATGAAACATAGCCTATTTTGCGTGGGCGAAGTGATTTTTAACCATTACTTTTTCCAGAAACTGTCGAACTCGGGGGCAGCTTTGTTGGCCCAATCAAAAACAGGACAGATCTCTAATTCTTTTCTGTTCCTCGTGCGCTCTACCAATAATGAAGAGGTTTAAAATAAAGTATGTTAAATGCACTGCGATTCTAACACGATCAGGCTAATTAATCCTCTATTGAGAACCAAATATTTCGTCTATCCGCATGTTATGGCGTGGGAACTTCTGCTTACAAAGATAATGTTAAAGTAACCGACTTTTTTTTTTAATTGACAAGATCAGATTTATTATTATTTTTTTTTTGTGTTGGCTAAGACTCTAGATAGAATGCTACAACGGTATAGCTGTGTTCATGAAGACGGCTATCCAAAAACGCCCAAAACAATAGCTTGCATTTTTGTTTCTTTCTCGGACTCCAGGTTTTAATAAGTCGGCAATCAGAAGTAACTGAACGTTGTCAAGACAACAGAAAACTACAATTTCGCTTTCCCTGGGGAATGCCGAGCCCCGATGAAGGTTAGAGAGAAAGCAAGCGTGCATTCACGGTCGTCCTTCGTCAGCACCAACGAACAAACTAAACGCAATCACGTATTGGCACACAGATGCCCCACATTCAATCTTTCTATGACGCGTGCAGTCGGAATTTCGGCAATGAACACTCTTGTTTTTTCAAGCGATTTGCGTGAATTCCCGTAGCGAATTTTGATTTTCGCGTGTGGAATCCCGGAGAAAAGTTCACCGGAGAAAAGCTCACCGCAAAACCGGCGGATGCAAGTAAATGCTCACCGGCCGTTAAGCGTAGGACATCGAGGCTTCTTTCTTCCACGGACATGCACGTTTTCTAGCCGTTCGTGCTGGTGTTTCCACACGTTGCCTTTATGTGACAGTGCCCTTCTACAGTCAGCCACCCATAACCTACAGAGCTGCACACTGGCGCCGTTGTTACTCGCGACCTATATAAGAAGTATAGTCTTCTGTAAGGTAGCGAATAGGGCGAGTTGGTAAACGTTATACATAATGAAAGCCGCTCACGCGACGACGACAGAGTGAAGACAACAAACACGACAGGACGAAGCTGTTCTCGCAACTAAAGGTTTGTTATTCAAATTAACAGAAAGTAAACAGCGTAGCGGACACTGATTACATCAACAAACACCTACTTATCTATTAGGCAGTACACATTATTCGGAGCTGAAACGGCTCACACACCGCTATTCATATTAGCTCGGAAAGAACAAACCTCTTTATCTGACAGAGCGACCGACAGCACACTGTCAGCTGTGAATAAAATGTTGTCTTTTTGGCCGGTGTACGATGTTCTGATTTTATACTTGCGGCTTCAATAATATACAGAATGGTTGATTACTAATTTTGAGGAATTAGTAATTATGCACAATGAACTTCAAGAATATTACAAAAAAGAGGACATATTTTTAATGAAGTGACAAATGCAAAGTGTGTTAAATGGCCACGTTTGGCGCAGAATCCGCTAAGTTAAAAAAAAAAAAAATAATCTGTGAGCTTTGCTGGGCATCCGATCAAAGGCGGGTGACCTTTTCTCCGCATCTGCCGGTTTTGCGGTAAGCTTTTCTGCGGTGAGCTTATCTCCGGTGAGCTTCTCTCCGGTGAGATTTTCTCCAGTGAGCTTTTCTCCGCCGCCCTCGCGTGTGCGCCTCATCCCTGACCTGACAGTGTAGTGGAAGTTAAGCGCCGAATGAACTAATCTACCGTCGAGTTCGCGCCACGTGACCTGGTACCCCGCGTTTCTGCATACACAAAGCGCACAGTTGCGAGAATAATAATTATATTCCGCTCACTCCTCAACTGACAGTGTAGGTACGAGCTACGCTTTCGCCGGACCAATCAAACGCCTCCCTCTCATCACCGGACCCCGCTTTCCGCGCGTGGGTTTGAGTGGGGGCCTGATTACGTGACGAAAAATAAACAAGCACGTAGCGTCCACTGGACTGTCGGCTTAGGGGTGAGCGAAGCATAGACGCCGCTCGGATCAACTGGAGCGAAGTCTCCACTCCATGGTTCAGCTTAGGGTTCATGTGAGAGCATAGCTTATACTAAAGGAATGGAACGCGCGAACGTCCCGACCTAGCGATTACGTGAAAGCGGTAAAACAAAAACAAGCAAAAACGTCAAATGGTTTGGAGAGAAAAAGAATTTAAAAAAGCGGCCCCATGGCCTCCGGGTGCGGAGGGAACTTCAAAGGCGACCGCCGTCGGAATCCAGCAATTGGATTGCAGGGCGGAGTGGCGCCCAACGCGTATCGTATCACGAGCCCTGGCAGCCGAAAGGTGGCCTTTGTCGCGCGCCGTGGACGCAGCTGTCTGCGCGTGCCCGGCACATCAGGGACAATGAGCTGTTACGTGCTCTTGATGACGCTAAGCCCGCGCGGCCGCGGCCACCGTCGCGTCATCGGCGGCGAGGACGGCGCCGAGGAGGGCTGCGTCTGCACTTGATTCTAAGTGGCGGCGCCCCCTCTGTTCTACTTCGTCCGTTCCGTCCTATTCGATTTATTGCGAGGTAATTGAGCTGAGTCACGGCCCCCGGGCTGATTTCGATGTGGGTTCTATTTCCATATTTACAGACGAGATGGTTTCTTTCATTCGAACGGAGCCTCGACGCCGCTGTCAATGGGAGTGGAGTGCTTGGAATTACAAGTACCTGGAACGGGACGCTCGCCTAGATTAGAGATTTCATAACCTTTATACGATGCAAAAATATAACTCGCTAGAATTTTTGAAATATTAAGTTGAAGATGCTCGGATACCGACATGCTTTCTTTTGACCCTTCAATTGTACCTTTGACACTGGGGACCTTAAAAGCCTTTAACTCTTAAGGACATCTCATCCAAATATAAGCTCTTCGCGTGCGCTGCCTTTGCCGCCCCGTGGCAACATCGCGGCCGATCTTCATCGCCGCTGCCGCCGTTGACGAAGGCGGCCAGAGCAACGGCGATGCCGACGAGGACATTTATGACAAGGTCAACGACATCATCCGTGCCAACATCGATGATCGTCTGTCTCCAATTTATGTTCAAGGTGTTTTCCTTTCGATTCAGTCATCAAGACTGCGGGCAGCACACGCGTAGCAGCTGGATACATATACGCATCAGAATCGCGAACGAAGCGTAGATTTCCTGCTCTTTATGTACGATTTAAAAAACACTTGTTTGTTTAAACTACTAAATAATGTGACCAGTATGTTACATTGCTGAATAACTTGCTCCATCGTTCAGCATGGGGTATCATTTCGGGCCCTTTTCGAGGCCGGACCAGATACAACGAAAATCGGTCATAATAATTGCATTTTTGGGTTTTCTTCTTATCGTTATAAGGAAATTGAACTGTAGTAACAATTAAAAAAAAAAAAAAAAACTAAGCGAGGTTTTTTTTTGTTTTTTATTTTTTTATTTTTTTTTCTTGTGTTACTGGTAAGAAGGTTATAATGGGCAGGAGGTGGCGTCCGTATTCCCCATACATGGAACGAAGTGTAGCGGAAGTAGGCGTGGCCACGAAATGTCTGCTTTTTCTCTCGACTCTTGAGACGATCCTTTTCTGTGTCTTTTTTATTTTACCGAGTTCACCATCTTTTACCCCAGTTTCGGGTAATTTTCGTCATGATTAGAAAACTCAGTTAACAAACGCCGCCATGAAAATATGGGGCAAACATCCGCGTTGCCATGGCCTTGCCGTGGAAACGCGGTTGTTTTCCTATAATTTCATGGCGGCGTTCACTGAATCGGTGCCGAACAGGTGAGATTTGGAGCACAACGCTTGCCTGACCAGTGGGAAGTCGGCGTGAAGCGGACGCTCTCGACACCGCGCCGGGAGCGCCGTTTAGAGCGAGTTGTCATAACGCGACTTTGAAAAGCGAGCGAGTCAGTTGTCGTACGCGCGAACGCTGAGAATGGCACCGCGGGTTGAGAAAGTCGTACAAACCCTGCTTCCAGAAGGTGTTGGTTTCTCTCCGCCGTGATGAGAACGGAGGTTCGCATCGAAACTTCTTGTTGTGCACCGATCGTATCAAAAGCCAGCCGCGATAGCGAGCAGAGGCAGACCGCATGCACGGAGCAGACGTAGACTAAGGCTAAAGGCCCGTTTACACACTTGCAACCGAGTACGACCAACTCAGACAAGGCCGGTTTTGAAGGCTTTTGCAGCGGCTTCCGACCGAATGCGCTGCTGCGGAACTGGCCGTATACGCCGTCACATGAGGCTTAAAAACCGGTCTTGTCTCAGTCGGGTGTAGTCAAACGCAAGTGTGTTAACGGGCTTTAGCGTAGCCAGCCGAACGGGGAGCAGACGATGAAGGCTGAACCGCATGTAAGCGATTTAGCGAGCGACGAGACGACCGACTGAGATTCCACACTGTCGCCCATCGCGTAGCTCGATTTTTGGATTTCTAGAAAGCGTCGCTCATCGCCTTGGTCGCTTGCTCCCATCGCTTTCATTCGGTTTGCCTCGTCGCGAGACTGACCGAGCGACAGCGGAGCGGGTCGCCGTCGCTTGTCTCGTCGCTCGCCAAATCGTTTGCATGCGGTTCATACTTGAGAGCTTGCATGAGAGTGCGTCAGTGCGGAAAGAAGTCTGGGGTTGAGTTCTTTTTCCGGGATCGCTGTGCATAAAGTCATGCCGGGTCCTGCCCTATTTAAACGTCTTTGGTGACTGGGCAGTCAAAGGCAGTCCATGCAGTGCACTGGCGGGAACTTTGAATTGGGCCGCGTATTTCTATTTTTTATAAAAAAAACTACGCATTTTTTTAATGTCCTGATATGTCATTTCAACGCCTAGAATGAAAAAAAAAATGTTGGCGTGTCAGAGGCTTTTTAAGCTGAAACGAAGTTTTTTTTTTAAATGTTTTTTTATATAATAGATAGATTTCACAGCCAGTTTCATTACACCACCGTTGTTGCCATGCATCGTGCAGAGCACGAGGCGGCACGAGCAGTCTCGTGAGCTGGCGCCTGCCTCCTATGAACATACACTAATGGCGGCGTCACGCATGCGTGGAACGCTTAGCGCGGTCGGTCCATTAGAGCGATCACGACATCGGCGCTAGATTGACTTTAGTCAAGACAAAACTGTTTAGGAGGACAAAATGTTACAGTTTAGGTTAGTGTTCCGAGTAAGCAAATTCCATCGCCACACAATTCAACTTTTAGAATATCATTTTAATTCTAAGAGTGATATAAAACGGAAGTCACTCGCTCGTTCTAATCGTGTCACACTCTGTACAACTGCCAAAGTGTCAAAAAATTGTTGATTCATGAATAACTCGAACTCGTAGTTGTAGAGAGTGCAACAACCCGTATATTCCAGCCTCCGACGTCGCATTCTTTCGCGCTAGTCTTTTTTTGAACAGTGACAGTTGTTTTATTTTATTTTTATAACTACTCGGACTGCGTAACAGGAAAACATAAAATGGTTGGTTTCCTAAATGTTCTTAACGCTTCGCAAAAAAAAAAATTAATAAATAAACACTATATTAATTGTGGGCTGTCCTGGTCCCTTGAAAGGGAAACTGAAGCGGTTCTGTATTTCTAGAAAAACACTTAAATCTTTTTCATTTGGCCTCCAGGATCACGAATGTCGAGATTATCTTTCAATTTGGTGCGCGGAGGCTGCAGAAAATTATTTAAGTACCGTTGAAGCCCCTCCTTCCCGGAGCTTGACGTCATATAGTTAGGGGAATATTCACTCTCGCGCATCTTCAGCGCCTCTGGCAAACTTGCAATGTCATGCGATTTCCACACAAGCGACACGCGCTTGGTGGCCGAAACATCTGCGTATGACGTAACGACTGGTTGGAAGGTTTTCGTGTTCTTCCGCGTTTAGTTTGATTTTCGGTGAAAACGAACTGATATTCAAATTTACGGGATAAAATACTCTAAAATTCACCTCTAAACCGCTTTTTTTTTTTTCTTAAGAAGCTTTATAGCTTTTTTTTTTGTATTTGTAATAGTTTTTTTCTTTTTTTTTGCGTAGAACTTTTTATTTGGGCCTGATTTCGATTCGACTTCGTTAATTTTTTCTGCGCAAACACACGACTGCGCCGTAGTAAAAGCGTAAAATGGCTGGTAACCTAACACCGTATTAACGCTCTGCACAAAAAAAAAAAAAAAAGATGATTTTCTTTTTTTTTTTTAGTATTACGGACGGTCCCTTTAAGCGATTTAGACTTCTAATTTTTGTATCCTTTCGCGTGAAACTTCCTACCCGGACGGCCTATCTACCCTCAGAAGGGAAAGCCCTCTAGAACACGCAAAACTAAGACTAAATTAAAATCCCTTGTCTTACTTTCTTTTTTTTCTTCTGTTTTTCCCCAGAGAGCGGATCGGATTACGTGCAGTGTGCTCCCTTTGATCTGGAGCTTGTTAGGGGTGTACGCAGGCGTCTTCCGGGAGAAGTGGGAGGAGGGGAGTGCATGAAGAGGGAGGCTCGCGCCCGGGCCGCGGTTCAAGCAGCGGCGGTGCTCCGGGCATTAGCGGCGGTCGACTAGGGCCGTTCCTCAAAGGTGGCGATAAAAGGCTTGGCCTTTCCGGTTCCTCTTCCATTACCCGGCGTCCCGATCCTTTGTTCGGCCCTCTTTTCCGCGGGTTTCCGTTGCGGGAGCGGTACGAGCGTGTGGCGGGCTCTCCATTTCCCCGAGAACCGCCGCCGAGCGAATTAAAGCCGATACGCTCGCTCTTTTAACGAACTGAGTCACCTTCAACACTCGTTTCAGAGCGAGAACAAAGAAAAAAAAAAAATAAATAAAAACGAGCTATAACCGTGCTCGTTGCTATCCTGAAGCACGTGCAACAGATCTCCGTTCACCCCCCTCCCCCCCCCCCCTTTTTTTTAGGGAGCTTTTGAAATTAAGAAAGATGAAACTATGTACAGTACCTTCGAAAATGTAAAAGCGGTTTAACGCTGCTAATGAAATTTTAACCGTCGTTAATATGAAATCAAATAAAATTAAAAAAATGAATACGACGCAAATAACCAGGGTGTACTAGGTTGTACACTAATCCGCTGCTCGTTTATTAATGCAGATTGGTTTCCCCCCTTTTAACGTTGCCTCGTTTTCTGATTAGTAGTTCCTCGGTGCATGGTCATCAAGACTCCAAATGCGCGCAGTGGCCGGTCTAAATCGCACGAAATGTAGCGAATGGGCTTTAGAACTTCACTGAACAAAGAAATTATGCATATTGAGCTTGATAAATAGGAACTGTATTAAAAAAAATAAGACAGCTGGCTTTTGCCTTTAGCTTGGCCATAAATAAAATCATCCTTTTTTTTTTAAAAGAAAAATCGTTCCACCTCAGCAAAGTAATGGCTGAAATAAAAGTTACGTGAACTTTGGCACGGGCATCCACGTTGGAGAATTGTACGATAATCCGACCTGAGATATAGGGATCTAGTCGATCCGCTTAGCGCATTATCACTCAGCGACGCGTAGAGAACTTCAAAAGTCGAGATAATCGAACAAATCTACGAACTCTTAGACCCGCGGCACTCATACTCCACCGATCAGACCAGTCGCGTCAACATCATGACCAGCCCACCCCTCACCCTCGTCAAGCCACACAGAGAAGCATTTACTTACCCCCAGTCCAAGCCACGGATTTGCTCTATAACGAACGGTCCTAGCCTAACCTGGAGAGCATAAACGCCCGCATGGGTCCATTCATCCGTCAGTTCACATAACCGTTTCCCCGTCCGGTCAACCATGTTCCCATTGACCGTATCTACGGGTCGAAAAGTAGGCCTATCAAGGAACGACAGAGGAACCATACGGTTCCGCGGTTAGGTTAGGTTCTATGGAGCCGCACTGTCAGTGAAGCAAAGTGCAGAGGTGTCGCCGCCGCTATACGAGGGGTCTGCGCTTCACCCAAAACACCTGGACACCGGGGGGACACACACCACCTTACGGTGCACGTCCCAGGTGTCTCCCCTACCCGTCATGCGACCTCCCCCCCTCCGGTCCCCTGCGACGTCGGGCTCTTTCCCGAAGACAACGGAAGGAAGCGTAGTGGGCAATTTTCGGAACGCTGCACACGCTTTCAAATGCTCCCCCCCCCCCCCCCCCCCCCCCCCACCACCACTCAACGTCGCACGATGCACCACTGCCATCAAGCGAAAGCACAAAGTGCCGTCGGCCTGTGGTTTCACGTGTCACGAGCACACCAAGCAAGAATAACACGCCTGGACGGGCTCTGTCCGCGGCCTTCTTTTATACCAACTTTGACGGGCCAAAAAGGCGAAAGGGGATCTTTCTTTTTTAGTATCCTTCTTTTTATCATCAACTTTCCTTCTTTTCGTAGCCGCTATACCTATTTGTTTCCTTTTTCTCGGTGAAAATTCGAACATTTCGGTCTTTTGTGGCAGTGCCCGCCGCCCCGTGCACGTTTCGTCCCGCGTTCGTTCGACGACGGTTCTCCCCACAATTCGGACGTTTCATTTCCGACGACGGCAATACGGCGGACAAAAGCCGACGGCGCCGCAACTTCTTCGTGGCGAGTCCGACGCGCACCGGTCGAACGATCACGAGCGTTGAATCCCGATTTGCCGGAATGGTCCCGCTTCGTCGCAGTGTCTGCACAGGGCAGGCGAACCGCCACCGAGATTAAGATGCTTGTCAATAATTCGTGCGGTGAGACGGAGCTTTGTAGTCTGGCGGTCAACCTGGTAATAAAATAAATTTAAAAAAAAAAGATTGCTATGCCGGTGAAGGTCAAAGGACGCGCAACTATTTGCGGAATCTGGACGCGTTCACGCGAAACGAACGGAAATATTTTTAGTTTCACGATTAGCGCTTTTAAAGTGCCGTGGCACCAGGGTGGTCCTGAGAGCCGGGGCTTGTTACTGAAGTCACTGGTAGTACGTTTAGAGCCGCGTCGTACCAGCAAAAATGGTCAACCTGCTACGTTCACAAAAAAAAAAAAAAAAAAAAAAAGCTCAATTTAACAATTTGGTTGCGATTTTGTCCCGCTTCCTTTGCTAACAAGCACGTTTGTACCTTGCTGGTGTTGCAAGCGCGGTCACACTGTGTTAAGGTGCCTTTACATTTGTGAATCCGCGGACGGGTTCGCGGTGGTGGCGAGCGAATTTTAGAGCCGGGCGGCGAAATCCGCTCGTCTCCGGAGGAAAATCTGGGCCGGCTTGCTAGAAAGAAATAGCGCCTCAGGTTTGACTGGGGGAAAGAATGTACTGCCAAGAATGTAGCGCACGAGCTGAGCGGGACTCAAACCGCGTCTCAAAACGCTCGCGCTGCCGAGTCTTTGCAGTGCTTTCTTTCACCCAGTCTTAGCCGAGACTGGCTGAGACTAGAGCACTCTGGACTAGAGTCAATATATGGGCTCCCAGAGTAACGCATTCCTTTTCTTTTTCCGTTTTGCCGATAACATACTCACTCTAGCCGATCATGTTTTGGCTTGGTGAGCGCCATTGACGGTTGCGTTCACGTGACACAAGCCAACGTTACCAGATTACCTCAGTTGTGGAACTCCCGCGAAAGAGGGTACCCCCCCCCCCCCCCCCGCCCCTCAGTCACTTCAATCCGCCTGCCGTCGTTCGAAGCGCCATCTAGATTTTCGTTTCATGACTGTGCGTTCCATGGAGCAGAGCTGACACGCCATCTAGACGCCATCTAGACGCCGTGTTTCGAAACGTACAAGCGTTATACTAAAACCACTCAGTTCGGGAAACTCGATCCGTACTCGAGAACCGAGCTAATGGCGATCACAACGCCACCCTTTCTCCCGAAGCGGCCACTCAAGGAACTGCACGTAACATCTATTTTGGCTTTAATCGGCAATTTCGGAGCCGAAACAGATACGGTAGAAGGGGTTTCAGAGTAAGACAAATTTATTTGACACCATTGCGAGTTTTTACAATGTTACAAGGTCTCATGTGATGCATGCTCTACACAAAACAATGTTTACGCGACGCAATGGTCACTCCGGCCGTCGCAGCCGGCGAGGCGGAACCAGAGTGCCCGTATTACAACATGTCCAAGGACAGGCAAGTCAAATGTACCTGGCCGTCGAGCACCGACAGGTACCGGCACGACCAGCGCCGCAGGAGCTCACACTCCCCAAAGAGGAGCAGCTCACACTCCCAAAAAGTGACCAGCTCCCGTCGCATACTCCATAAAAGTGGCCACATCGCCCGTTGGCAACGCTGCCGCACCTTCGAGGAGCAACGGTTGCGCCACAGGACCCATTCGGCCAGCGCAATCACAAAAAAAGCGAAATTCCCTCGGGGCCGACGACCCTGACTGACATAAGGGCGCACATCAGCGTCAGGAAAGGCATGCGCCGCAAGGCGCCAGAAAATCTGTGCCACCACTCACTGCGTCGTTACGTGGACGTTTGTCTCCACTGCGCTGTAGTTCGGACACTTAACATCACTGACCAAACCCCAACGGAAAAGGCGGGTCCTTAGTTGGTAAGACTCCCCAACCTTTCTTCCACTGGAAGTCACACACTTCTCCACGCAGGCTACCGTGGGGGAGGGGTGATCCTATGTACGACGGCCCAAGCACCGGCACTCGCGCCGGATACTGCGACGAGTAGAGGATCTCAAGAAGACGAGACGCCGGAGCCTCAACAATGTCTTCTTTTCATACATGGACGCGGGGCTGCCGGAAAGTCTCAATAGCAGCTCTGTAGAAAGGTGGAACCGTTTCCACGCGGGCGCCAATGAGGGGCGGTTGCGAGGGTTCCAGGTCACTATACAATGTCCCGAGAAAAAACACCGCCAGCGGATAGCGGTTGTCCGTGTCATCGAGGATAGTCAAGAGGGTCTTGAGAGCTAAAGTGGACGCTGTCAGTTTAATACAAGGAAAGCTCCAGCCACCGCGCTCTCGAGGGAGGCTGAGCGCGCGGCGAGCCACCAGAGCCGTCCTACCTGCCCCCCCCCCCCCCCCCCCCCCCCAAAAAAAAAAAAAAAAAGGACACGAGAGAAGACGCGCTTGGCGTACAAACGGAGAGGGGGGTGAAGCTACGCGCGCGGCATACCAGAGTCGACCGCAAATCACTGAATGACTGTGCCAAGTAACGCCGTACGGCCATTGGAAAGGCATATCCCCCGGCCTCTTCTATACGCACGAGTTTATGTCACGCGCAAGCGCCGACCACGTCTCGCGTGCCATGATGTCTCTATCAAAGATCACCCCCAAGATTTTGACAGTTGCGTCAACGGGGAGCGGCAAGGCATCGGGGCGGGGGATCGCCAATGCATACAATCTTGAAGCGTGTTTCACATGCAGCGGTTTTGACCCTAGAGCGGTGCGATTTCTGCCGCCAGCGGCGCGATTTCTGCCGTCGCGGCGCTCGTGCCGCTCAACCGCTGGTGCTGGCCGGAGTGCCGCGACGGCAGAAATCGCGCCGCTCTAGGGCCAAAACCGCTGCATGTGAAACACGCTTTAGACTTGGTAGAGTTTAGCTCTGCGCCGGACAAAGCCGCATAGGTCGCGAAAACCTGAAGCGCCCCCAAAACACTGTCGCCATCACGGGCGAAGAGCGTCACATCGTCAGCGTACGCAGTCGTCTTGACCTGACCCGTTCCTGGGAGCTGTAGGCCACGAACGTTCGAGGCTCTTTCAAGTCCAAGAAGAAAGATTCTAAACTGAGCACAAACAGGACTGGGGAGAGAGGGCAGCCCTGACGAAAGCCCCGCGTGACCGGGAAGCGTGCGGCCGGGATTCCATTGACAAACAAGTCGCTTTGCATACCGTTGTAGGGACACTCGAACAGAGAAATGCCCTTCGGACATAACCCAAAGGCGGCCAGCACCCTAAACAGATATTTGTGTTCTGGTTTGAGGGGGGGAGGGGGGGGGGGGGGGGGGGGGGCTACTGTTCATGCATGCAGCGTCTATGAGCAGTTCCGTAACTGAGCTAATCTAATAACGTTGACACAAGCACCGCTAGACTCACTTCCGTCAGCGCTTTAAGCGGCTCTAATCGCCACCATCTTGGGTCCAACAAACAGCTGCACACACGGACGCTTTGCCACTCATCGAAAGCGCGTTTACGCGTCGTCGTTTCCACGCAGTTACCGACGTCGAAAGCAAGGAGGTTGTATACTTAGTGGCACAGTGCCTGCTTGTTGCGATTTTGGGTGCAGCCGGCATGCAGCAGCAGGTTGGAGGATGGAAAGAGACTCTTAAGGCCGGTTCAGACACTTGCGTTTCAGTGCGTTTGACTGCGTTGCGTCGAGAACCGAAAGCGAGTCACCGGCACATCTGTGCTTTGTAGGAAGCGTGAAATCCAATTCAAGGAATCGTCTTGGCACGCAATATGAGCAGCAAAGATGTTCTGGTTTCTCGCAGCCGCAACGCAATCAAACGCAACTGTCTGAACCAGGCTTTACGGATCCCGTTTGGAAAGAACGCAACTGAAAGACGGAGGAAGAAGGCTTGTCTGGCCACAGTAAAACGGAAAGATTTCGAGCCCACTTCAACAACCAAGCTTTGTGAGGCGAGTGCCGATTACAGCTGGTTCATTCCGCGTATCGCTCGTTGCCTCGCAGTCGAATAGGCGGCAACTGCGTCCGGTTTCGCACGAGCGACGCTCTTGCGTTTTGGTAAGCGACGGGCTAAGCTTAAGCCGGTGTTGGGTTAGATCTCTCACTGTCGCATATCGCGTCGCTCAATTTTAGATGTGTAGCAAACTTAGCTGATCCATCGAAGATCGCGTGCATGCGGTTGCCTCTTGGAGTGACGTACCGAGCGAAAGCAGGTCCTCGTGACTCTGAGAAGAATTGCTTTCATGGAGTTTATATTCTCGCTACTTTCGTAGTGTCGTGAAATGGCTCTGAATAGCATTTAGATAGCAGTGTTTTCCGTTCAGATTGCCTCAACATGCTGCGTCTTTTTATGGCAATGACTTTTAAGATCACTTCGAAGAGTCTCAACTGGAAACGCATAGAGCCGATGGCAGAAAGCTCCTCATACAGAGCGCAGTCCCTACGATTCTTGGCGCTGGACTTGTCATCGCAACCAAGCAAAAAAGGGTCAGAGTGCAAATTATGTAATGTAATGTTAATTATCTACGGAAGCTCCTCACAGCACCACAGAAGCTTTTGTGTAGCCCATCGACCAGTTTAAATAAAGCTCTTTCAACGCGCTCCAATGCATGTCACTATTGCCTTCATATCCCCGCCGACGCGTGGACCCAAGATGGCGGCACCATGGTTTCGGTTTTAGCACCGCGCCGCGGTTCTAAAACGAACCTTCGGAGTTTCGTTACTCTGGGAACCCATACAGTGACTCTAGCTGAGACGCTGTTCTAGCAAGCCAGCCTTTCGTTGGTCCAAAACCATTATCCAGATTTCCCGCCAGCGACGAGTCGATTTCGATAGCCGGCTCCGCATTCCGCTCATCGCCGGCGCGCATCCGCCCCCGAATCCGCAAGTCTGAACATACCATTAAGCACCGATCGAGACGGAACACTTTGTAGGCTCAGAGTGACGCGCCATCAAGCCTTACTGTACAAGGCAAGATAACGATGATAATCCACGGAGAAGGGGAACAAAAGGACAAACACAAATCTCCAAACACAGCTAGGTGAATCGTGCGCAACCGAAAAAATCCGTCTAGTCCTGGAATCGAACCAGGGACCTCTCCATTTCCAGTGAGGCGCTCTACCAATTGAGCTAACCAGGAGTTAGGCGTGAGTAGAGCAAAACGGGTTTTAACAGCGGCTACCAGTCTAACACCAACGAGTAAAACGGCCTGCATTTTAATTTTATGATGATAATTACATTCACGCAAAGGTGCAAGCCAGCTGGACAAGAATAGCGATAATAATCCCAGGAGAACATGAATTCCGGGAGAACAAGGGGAACAAAAGGACAAACACAAATCTCCAAACACAGCTAGGTGAATCGTGCGCAACCGAAAAAATCCGTCTAGTCCTGGAATCGAACCAGGGACCTCTCCGTTTCCAGTGAGGCGCTCTACCAATTGAGCTAACCAGGAGTTAGGCGTGAGTAGAGCAAAACGGGTTTTAACAGCGGCTACCAGTCTAACACCAACGAGTAAAACGGCCTGCATTTTAATTTTATGATGATAATTACATTCACGCAAAGGTGCAAGCCAGCTGGACAAGAATAGCGATAATAATCCCAGGAGAACATGAATTTTAGGAGAACAAGGGGTACAAAGGACAAACACAAATCTCCAAGCACGGCTAGGTGACTGGTGCGTGAGTGGAAAAATTCCACCTAATTCTGGTATCGAACCGTACCTCTCCACTGGAGAGGTCCCTAATTTGAAGACTCTCCGAAGACATGCTCGAAGCATACATGTGCACGAAGCAGTGTTGGCGGTAGCGCGTTACAAGTAACGGCGTAGTAACGTAGTAACGTACTGTAACGTAGTAACGTACTCGTTACCGTTTTTTTTTTACAAAACAGTAGCGGGTAACGTACTTATGTTACTAATTTCAAGTAACGGGTGACGTTGTTAGTTTACTCGTTACTTCATGCCAAGGCTTAAACAGAATTAAACTTCAAATTTTTTTCGTGTTTTTAGACACTTTCTTAATTTTTTTTTTTTTTTTTGCGTTTATTTGCGTTTTTTCTCGTGAGTATCTAGGTGAAAAAAGGATAAATAATTATGTTTAGTTTCTGCATGAGCATAATATTTCTTGAAATATGGTGAAATGCAAACCTTCCTCGCCAATCGTACCCACCATCCACAGCGGGCCCCATTTCAATTCTTCGCAACCCGACGGCACTCAACCGGACCTCACTGAAAGAGCCGCGTTCGCCAAGCTGGAGTGAAATAAAATACTCAGCAACATGAGGACTGCGGCCTCCTTATTTAGCAAGCACAAGAGAATGATACCTCCTATGCCAGCAGGAGTGAGTCACCGGTTATGCTGCCGGCCTTGCGCAACCGCATATTTCAAGATGGCCCGCACCAGGGCTACTGTACAGCATGCAACACCCTTGCGACGACGCAACTAGAAAAGTTTAATGAATGGAGTAGACATAATGTATTAAAAATAAACGCCGTTAAGACAAAGGCAGTTATATTCCGACCTAAGAATGAAGATATTAATATTACCAAGGATATTTTTATAAATTCTTCTCAAATAGAAATTGTTCCCGCTTTTCAAACTTTGGGCGTTATTATTCAAAAAAACTTGTCATGAGACGACCACATTAATCCTATATCAAAATTATCTAGCATCGTCGGTATTCTATATCGTCATAAACGCATTCTACCACTTAGAGCAAAATCAATATTATATAATTCATTATTTTTTCACATTTCAATTTCGGTCAACTTCATATGGGGCACTACTACCTATACCAGGGGTGGCCAGGCTGACCCGGCAAAAGAGCCGCAAACAAAACCAAGAAACTTCCAAGAGCCGCAAGGGGAGTGGGGGGGGGGGGGGGGGGGGATTTTGTTTATTTAGCAATAAACGAAACTTTAACTACTTTCGATCGATCCGAGTCAAAGGCAGACTCTACGTAAGGTAACAGCGGCACAAGACTACCAAACTGCAACCTGTCTTCCGATTTAAAACGCAGTCAATTTCTCTTTTTGGGGAAGTGCTCGTGTGACGGAGGGGATTTGGGGGGGGGGGGGGGGGGGGGGGGTCGGGTCGGTAGGGGAAACTGAAAGAGCCGCGAGCCGCACTTTAACACGCGAAGAGCCGCAGCTTGTCCACCCCTTACCTATACCAACCTCCACAAAATCTTTGTTACAAAAAAAAGATATTAAGAAGTATCTCTAGACTGCCACTAGAACATTCAACTGATGATCTTTTTAGTAAATTTTGTGTGATGAAATTTTTTTATTTATATAAATATCGTTTATGTGCAAGGTATAAACTAGAAACAAATTTATCCCAGTATAACCTTAAAAACTTAGCGAAGCTAACAGATAAAATTTATAGATACCCATTACGAATTAAAGAACCTTGGGAAGTACCCTTTTTTAGAACAAACTACGACCACCAAAGTTCGAAATATACTTTGCCGACTACCCTTAACCAGCTTAGTAGGCAGGGCAATATATCGGTGAGCACCTTACGGGAAATGTTTATTTCAAATGTCTATTTCGAGCCAAATAGTCCGCAATAAGCGTTAAAATCTCTTGAATCGATGTTTTCGTTCGCGTTCATTTCAGTGATGCTCTAACGTTTTGTGTGTGTTTTCACTATTGTGTAAATTGTATCAATATGCTACTTTTCTTGTATAGCGTTAGTTCTTTTTTGTAAAGTTTCTCAAACATGTAGTAAACATGTCATGTTTTATTTTTATATGTGTTCTTTGGTGCCTGCATCGCGACTGCTGGTTTAGGCGGCTCGGGGCGCGTCAAGCTATTTTTAGAGCTTTTTCCCGTGTCACCTTTTCAACATTGTTTTTGTTGGAAAAATAAATATACTTTCATGTTATACCTCGATGCGGCTGCTTCTTGTCTGATTGCAAATTGGCTTGACTGCGAAGGGGTTTTATCACGCCAATTCGTGCTCGAAGTCAATTTATGAAAGGCCCTTAAGTGCCTTGATATTGCCAGATTACTTTTAAGACATTAAGAAACATTTCAGCATGGTAGAAAGGTTAAGTGCCTCTTTCGCCCATTTGGAAACTGTCAAGATCGTGTTCGTGCTCTCTTGCAGTATTTGTTGCTTGCTATAGGGGGCTCCCGTTCTACGTTGTTTTGGTTGCGTCTTAAGAAAAGTATCGACGTGTTCTTCTTTTAAATAGTGTCGCCACAACACCACTATAAACTTCAAACATGTAAAGTTGCGCTTTTTTTTTTTTTTCGAGGACACGATGTACGTAAATTTTCTTGCATGTAAAAAAGACAACAACGGCGTAATAAAAAAAGCAAACGTCATTTTCTGTTTTTTTTTATATTTATTTATGTGCTTAAGAGTTTTATGTATGTTCACCTACCCGAAGCGTACAGCTTTTTTTACGAGACTTGACTGGAAGACCTTTATTAAGATGCAATTATCTATCATAAAAGGATACTGGTAGGCTCTATGAAAAATATATTAATGGGTTCGGGGAGTTTGTTCAGTAAGGGGATCACGAATCAAATACTTTGGGACGGAAGTCCTGTTGTGGTGATTGTACACAGTACATAAATATCTGAAAACGTTTAGGGCTGTAGCAATAAACAAGAATAGAGATTTAAAACAGGATGCTTAATAAACCGATTCATGCTTTAATAAGCCAAACAAGTGCTGTCAGAGTGGTTATGAAGCGTTTTACGTTTTAGTTCATGGCGAATTTATTTCAGTTGATATAACTCGCTTCCCTGGCAGGCGCGTCGTTGGCAAACAATGAAACCTTTAAATCCGCCGCATCATTTTTCCATATCGTTTTTGTTACATCTCTGACGAAATTTTGGGAATGATCGCACCTCTAGGCGTTCTTTCCCCGCTAAAATGATCTCAAAGAGGTGGTGGTATTGTACGCCAACGAAAATAACGCTTATTTTATTGCTTCTCTTGATAAGTGTTTCTAACGCATGCGGCTTTGCTGTCCGTCAGGAACGTGTATTGACCACAGAATTGAGAGTCAGCTAGAGACTAACATCAACGCCAATGAGTGTAAGAAGTGTTTCAATTATTGCAAGAACGAAGTCGGAAATAAAAGTTACCTCTTTGGTCAAAACGCCA
This sequence comes from Ixodes scapularis, assembly GCF_016920785.2. NCBI lineage: Eukaryota > Metazoa > Arthropoda > Arachnida > Ixodida > Ixodidae > Ixodes > Ixodes scapularis. The sequence goes on from NW_024609868.1 coordinate 62,599,009, forward strand.
AGTGAGCACATTCCGTCACTGAACTAGCTTTGCTGTGAGTCTTTTAAATAAAATAAAAATAAAAATAACGAAAACCGGCGACGCTTCGTTCGCGCTATCCCAACGCTTCGAAAGTTTGGGTTCGATGCTGGAAGAGGGTTGGAAAGCGAGGCTTAGCGAAGCATGGACGACTCGTCAGAAGATTACAAAATCGACTTATCTATGACAAAAGACACGCTGCGGCTCCGGCAGTGCTGGGCACATTCGGGCGCCCTGGTGAGCCATCCGACTACCTTCTCTTTACGTCGGCTATCAAAGCTTTTTTTTTTATTTTATGCGACACAGTTTGTCGGGCGGACATCTAAAATACTGGGCGCTTTCTTTCCCCTAAAAAATAATTTTTGCAGTTCTTGGCGTTACAGTTCGCTGGTCTTATGAGAAACATGTGGCGATCCACGACGCAGAATTTATGTCCGCAACCGCGTAGTACAATGTAGACCTAAGGACGGCCGCAAGCCTATACCCCGTTGTAGGTAAAGGAAAGCAGGACAAGTTACTCCTCCCGTGAAGCTCTCCGCTCTTTCCACTTAGCAGAGCGAACGCTAGAGAGGAGAAGAAACGAGACGAGGAGGACTCACCTCCTTTCCGGCGTTTTCCTGTGCAAATAGAAAAAGGTGGAGGGCTTCGCGGGACGACCTTGGAATGCTATTCCTAACCTGCATGCGCGCATGCGCAGCGGGGGGGCGGGGGGGGGGGGGTATTTATTTTTCATACTCCGCGACAACTTTTCTTGGCAATGCAGTGGAAGGTACAGGCCCGCGTCCCCTCTCCCATTCTGAGTGTACGCAGGCTCTCCTCCTCTCCTCCTCCCCCATTTCCGGGGAGAGGAGGAGAGCCCGCGCACACTCAAAATGGGAGAGGGGGCGCGGGCCTGTACCTTCCACTGCATTGCCAAGAAAAGTTGTCGCGGAGTATAGGCAAATTGATTTAGGATTATTTGGCCAATCGATTATGTAGTCTTTTTCTCGTGAGTCGTGACGCGTAACACACTAAACAATTAGAGCCTATCAGCGTCACGGTCGACCGCTTGACACGCACCGACTAGCCGCACTCTGTTTCAGCTTACGATGGAACGCAGCGAACGCGTCGAGCCACCGCAGCCGATTCGGCGCTGCAAATGCATGACATTACTACACAGCTCGCGGGTCCCTAGTCCCTTTCCGAAGATCACGCGACACTCACGCGGTGTGGGATTGGCGTCGATGGCTCGTGGTGTCGTCTGCGACTCTGTGGCTTATGGTAAGGGCAAACGGGGTATACAGTAAAGGCCCTGTCACACTGAGGCAACAGTTGGACAACTCTATCCGGCAACACGAGGAAAATGTGTTTCCGGTGACGCTCTCACATCGCGGCAACAACAACAATCGGGCAACATGTTGCTGCCGCCCGGCAACCGTGTTGGCCGATTTGTTGTCCGACAACCCTGTTACACCGCGCTGACGACGGGGCCATAGCGGGGAGAACACGGGGAACACTCCGCCATCTTGATTGTTTACCTTTTTTCGTGTACGGCGCGGCATCGCTGAAAATGAGACTCTACAAACTGCTAGTGCGTTCGAAGAGCCGGAAGTTACCACGGGACGACCTGACATCAACCAGTGACTGTGATTAGAAAACTTGACACGGGAGTATTTTCACAATTGATTTTATCAAAATGTTCTTCATTCGCTCACAAAGTAGGTAACCCTAACGAAGCAAAGTGAGATCGCAGATATATGTTCGGGATTTACGCCACCCAATGAAGTGCTCCTGTCCAGTTCTTTCCCTCATGCAATTTCTTTTTTTTTTACCGTAATTTTGAGTTAGCACCGGCAGTACCCCCAAGCGTCTTTTGTATCGTGGTGTTGAGCTAAACTGACAGTGCTTAAAGCTGTGACACCGACACGATCCGCCTTTGCACCGATCGGTGGAATACAGTAAATATTTTTAACGCTGTCTGTTTGCCTACAGCCTGCTGTCTGATCGCTTCATACCACAAAAGGTCCTAAGATTTTTTTAATCAATTCAGGTGTCTAGTAGCAGCTGTTTACAAGTTCCAAGCTTCAACAATCATGTGTTATAAACGATTCCACTAATGGAGAGACCTCCCACACCGAGGACGTCGACCGCCGAATCCTGGCTCCTGCTGATTGGTCTGTAGCACTTGCATCGAAGGGCAAACAGACGAATAATTACCTTTTTTCTAAAATTATTGCAGTTGGCTGTTTGTTTTGGCGGGGCATAAAAATCTTGAGCGACGCTTTTTACTGCACCAGCCACAGGGAGGGGCTTGGTTTTTGTTGTTGCTGCCCTTTGTAGACTGGTCTCGAGTCTTATCGCAGAATTGGCACCGGCGTCGTGTTTAGCAGGCTTGCTTCTGTTCCTTCGTAGGGCATCAACAGCGACTGTTTTCTTAGGCTTTCCAACACGACACGGAGTTCTGACTGCTGCTGGTGAATAGTTTCGTTCTGACGAGCTAAGGTTGAAGCTTTCATGAGATCTAGGTTGCGATCAAGTTGGAGGGTTTTTGACACCTTGTGATCCTTGAAGCCTACGAGAAGCCTGTCGTAGACAAGTTCTTCGTGAATCGCACAAAAGTTGCACGTGTCCGCTAGTGCGTGGAGATCGAGTCTACTCAAAATCCTCGACCAACTCATCGTCAAGTTGAACTCTGGTACTGAAATTTGCTCGCTCGAATATGATGTTCAATCGAGGAATGAAGGTCGTTTCGTAGCTCTTGGGTACGGTGTCGGGATTTTATCTGCTCATCCGGCGTCAACTTGGAAGTGTTGAATATGTATTCTTCTTGAGGGCTCATGAGGTACAGCAATGTGTCGACTTGACTCTCTTTTGCACGATCGCAGAGTCCTGAAACAGCGCCGTAGCGAAGGAAACGCTTCTTCCACTGGGGCCAGTCTGACGGTTACAAAAATGAGAATGGGCCAGGTTGCATGATTTGGAATGAAGTCATATTCGTTGACCTCTGGTTGGAGCGGTTCATCTGGTTCTGTATGAGTTGTGCCGGGCGGTAGTACTGTGTTCAGACCAAGTTGAGGTCCCGGCAGGCGCCATTACTGTCGGCTGACGTTTCCTTCAGGAGGAGAGCTAGTGCCAGCAGGTCCCACTTCTGACACCATGTCGGCTGGACTGCCTAGCCCAGCGCGAAGCGCGAGGCCCGAACCCAAACTTACCTCTGACACGCCAAAAAAAAAGAAAATTCCATGCTAGGCGTTGAAATGGCATATCAGGACATTACAAAAAAAAAAAAAAAACTGTTTCACTATACAGTTGCTTAGTTTTTTCTTTTTTTATAAAAAATAGAAATACGAAACCCAATTCAAAGTGCCCGCCAGTGCACTGTGACGTAACAGTGCACCGCAAGGTGTCGGGCGGGTCAGAATTGAGGCACCGACCTACGTCACTAAAAATGGTTCGCCGGAAGTCACGTAAGTTTCACTCCTCGTGCTCTCCGCGACCGTGCCTAAGACCTTTTTTTAATTTGTTTATTCTGCTCTTCGTATGAGCGATCGTAGAAAACGGAGTTTCAGTTCCACTAGCTCTTTATAGCTGCACCGTTGGTTAGTTTCCGTGCTGTAAAAGTTGAGGACGAAGAGCCAGTGGAGCGACGTGATGGAGCTCAATGATGAAAGCGTTGCGAGTACAAGCCAGCGTACGAGTGCATGCCGTCAGTCCGAGGATACAGAGCTGTACTGGGCACAAAACAAGCTATCAAGTTTTAAAAAAAAAAGTTTAGGACGCTCGCAGAAATTAGAATTGCTAGCATACGACATGCCCGATCATATTGCTGAAGGTTCAGACACCGAGGTCGTTGAATCATCGGATACTCTAATGGCTGAAGATGCCTGCCGTCTGTAAAGAATACGAACTGGTGAGTGTACCAAGTACAAGTAAACGTCGAGCATAAAGTACGTTGACCATAAAGCATAAAGTATGTCTCTCGGAAATGCATGTAGTGCGATCTCTTCTTCAGTTGCTGAAATACCGGGACAGTCCCGCACACAGCACCTTCTAGGCATTGTAGCTGATCACGTCAATTCACTGACTCCTCTTCTTCTACCTTTACAGCAGCATTAAGCGATGAAAAACAAATAAAAGAAACCTTGTCTGCTTGGATCGCTCGTGGAGGTGAGGAGAATGACAAGAATTAAAAAAAAAAAAAAGATATTACACGCGCTCGCGGTAAGCACGAGGAGGAATACAACTCACGTGACTTCCGGCGATGCCTCCCTTCTGACCACCCCGATACCTTGCGGTACACTGTTACGTCACAATGCACTGGCGGGAACTTTGAATTGGGCCTCGTATTTGTATTTTTTATAAAAAAAAAGACTATGCAGTTTTATAGTAAAACAATTTTTTTGTAATGTCCTGATATGCCATTTCAACGCCTAGCATGAAAAACAAAACTTTTTTTTTTTGGCGTGTCAAAGGCCTTTTAATGATTTCTTTCATGAGCTCTACATATATACAAAGTACGATTACAGCACTAGGAGAGTCTGTATCGCACAGGTGCGAGATACTAATCTATCGGACATGCCCACTTTCAATAAGCACGCAAAAATACAGTTTCCGAAAAAGAAAAAAGAAATACAGGCCATAATTATATGTTACGCAATACACCCCTAATTATTTATTCTTATTCTATTTACGTGCCTGCGTGGTGATTGGAAAAAATGTGATTTTAAACAACTCAATTTAGAGATAAAGTAAATGTTTATTCTTATTGAAAAAATTGGCCGATTTTTTTTTCCTTCCCATTGCGAATTTCAGATCTATAACTTGAAGGGCTGGCCATGCTGCCGGTTACGATTCATCCCCATTACTGATTTAACGGTTACACCACTCTTTTATCACCCTTTCGCAATTATTTGTTGTGGTGGTTTTATTGCAACTAAATTTTTTATCCAGAAGCGGCAAGTGAGGGGGACAACCTTTGAGACAAGACTAACCAGACTGTTTAAAGAAAACACCGGTGGAGCGTCATCCAGTTTGTCACTACTATACGCGGGACTGAGTAGAGTTCGACATTCTCGCGTTTGATATTTGCTTAAAACCAGGGTGCACAATGAATACCGATGCCTCGTTTTCTTTTATATTTTTTAATGGTGGTCTGGAGCCGTGTTCTAGTGTTCTAATTTTAGAGCGATTCGTTTTTGTGTTGTTTTTTGTTTCTTTGCACTTTGGTCGCACGCTTATTTTTTCATCATTATTTAAGAACACGGAAGTGGTGTCGTGTATGTTTGATCTTACATTCGTAGACTAACAAGCATGTTTAATAGTTCGCAATTTTTTTTTTTGATTCATAACACCACTTCACCAAGATATTGAGTTCACTCTCTTTAGACTTTAAATTTCACATATCACACTAACCTAGCGACACGCCAACGTAAAATATGATTTTTTTTTTTTACTAAAATCAGACGCAGAATGTTGTGCATAAACCAGATGCGCAATAAAATTTGTACTTCTAATGTTCACAGTCCCACAAACCGACAGAGAGCGGCAGAGAAAGGGATAAAATCGCGGTACATGTGGCGTCATCTGTCGAACATTTTCCGAACGAAGACCCGCATTTTTCAACCAAAGGAAGCTCAAGCAGCATTTTCGGGCTGGAACAACCAAAACGATTTTACTCGTAAGATGAATGACACGAGAAGTTGATAAAATTGCGAGTAGAAAGGGATGCAAATGAAGTCATCTGCTCATTGAGTACAAATCCGTATCTTTGACGGAAAATTAAAAAAAAAAAATGCTTCTAACTTTACACAAGCTCACCGGCACAAATGGGACTCAAATATACTCGGGTCCCACTGACCGAGAAACTTTGTCGTTGCAAGAAAGTTCAAGGAAAATAGCGGGCGCTCACCTTCGGTCTCTGCTTCGCAAAACTCGATGACGAAGTTCTAGGGACCGTATTGTTGTTGGCGGTGTCAATTATGCCATCTTCAGGATTTCGTCATCAAGCTTTACGATCCCCGCGGTGATAATATTGAAATGCGGCTCGTACAGTGAACACGAGCACTCCGCGAGCATTCGATTATGGGCCCGTGACAATCAATTCGTCGACATGCATTCGGGTAGTGGTTCCCCTTAATCGCTTTGATGACGGGAACAGCCGAACCTTAACAATAGGGATATTTAAAAAGGGGCCATCCCACGCTTTGGGTACCCCCAAACAGTTTGGGGCGTCGTACTGCGCATGTGCTGTGCAACGCCCCAAGCAGCTTAGGTGACCGGCTGCTTTGGGAAACCCGCTTTTCTATAGGTTTTTTTTTTTTTTTTTTTTTTTTAAGCTTTACAGATTTGTTTAAAAGAAACGTGAAGCTACAGTTATGCGGTTTGTGGAGGTGTGTTATATGGCCAGGGGGACATAGTGTATGGGGCTGATCATAGAGATCAGTCGACTAATTAAGTAAAATTTGTTAACTTTTTAATGAACGAAAATTGACATACGGTTTCGATTAGAAAGTTGCTGGGCGTCATCCAAAACCACTATACATCAACATTTTTTTTAGGAATACGTCGAGCGCGTGGGAAGCGTAGTTGTGCGCTAAAGCCTACAGGTACCACTCGTGCAACAAGTGCAAGGCTGGGTCTATGATAAGAGACGGTTAAAAATCGCGCGGGCGCCTTATCGCACCGGTATACCCTTGCTCCTACTGCACCAGTGGTAACTTAAGCGCACTATTGCGCTTCTCACGCGGTCAAAGTCTTTCTGAAAATTATTGATTTAGTGGTTTTCGATGATGTTCAGCTAGTTTGTAATTGGAACCATAGGTGAATATTTACTAATCAAAACGTTAATTGACACATTTTACGTAACTGACTGATCGTTACCATTAGCCCCCTATGCTGTGTTACCCTGGCCGTATAATTCACCTGCACAAACCACATAAGTGTAGCTTTTATGTATTTTCTTTTTTAAACAAACTTGTAAAACTTAAAAAAAACTTAAAAGCAAAAATTGGAATTTAGCGCACGCACTGTGCTTTGCTAACCCCAGCGTGTGGTAGTGTGGATATGTGATAAACATGAGATCTCTTGGAGGCTTGTTCTGACTGCGGGTTCAGGAAGTGAACGCCTTTCGTTTTTCTCGAATTTTATCCTGCAAATGCCATTGCGTAGGGAAAAATATAACGCGTTTTATAGGTTATAAATAAAGTTCCATGTTTCCCAATAAATAAATAAAATCGAAAAATACTCCCCAATAACGTATATTTACTCACCTACATTTTCTCGCATAGTCCAGGATGAAATGTTTTAGTATTTTTTTCGTCCTGCGTACTGGATACGGAACACACGTTACTGAGAATGACAGGAAACAAAAAAATGTCTATAGGACACACCGTACCTTTTTCTTACGTTACGAAGCTTAAATATACGCTTATGTCGAGATACGACAGATACTCACTGGCCCATCCGTGCTTCGTACGAAGCGTTGAAACCAGTTAAAGAAGTAGCTTGACACGCGGAATACGAAGCACGGATGTGCCGCTGACTTACGGTCGCGTTCTCCACGCAAGCTTACGTAAGCTTCGTGACGTAAAAAAACTAGCGCTTGGCACGTAATCGATTAACCTACCGATTAATCGATTAATGCTTTAATCGCGATCAATACATTTTTTTACCGGTTTATTATTTAAATGTTGGCTAACAAACAAAAAAGGGAACATTCAACGCTTTTACCGCATAGACGTGGACGAGTACACATCGACGAATGTGAAATTTTAACCTAAAGTAAACTTAGGGGTGGAATTTTCTACTCCAAATAAGTTGTTAATGTTATACGTGTCCCAGCCAATTTAACGTCATGCGAGTGTTCGTTTAGAGCAGCAGAGACTATTGTGAAAATCAGGGAGTTCGCTATTGCCATGGAATATCAACGAACCTCTTTGCTTCTGCTCCTGAAGCAAAGATTTTTGAGCGTGGGCGTCTTTTGACTTTTCTCAACTGCACTTCAACGTTGTTTTAGAATCCGAAATTGTGAATTGTGCCGTTGATCACATATTCAGCAAAGACAAACAATATAATTTTTCCTTGTTTGAACTATTATGCACGAGCATGAACGAAGCCGATTAATCAATTAATTAATCAATTAAAATGTGGCGAATAATCGGGTTATTCTTTATTATCCACGCCCAGCCCTAAAGAAAACGGTGCTGTTTGAACCATCCCTTAAGTACAAAAACCCAACGCCGGTAGACCGGAAATAAGATGCATACACGACAGTGTATGCATTTTATTTCCCTCCCAATGTCGAACAGTGCACTTCGAATCCCGGCCGAGGTGCCCGCAATCTGACGGAGGCGGAGAAGACGCCGTGTAACCGAGCTTTCGGATGCACGTCAAAAGATCCCCAGGTGGTCCAAATTAATCCTCAGTCCTCCCCTGGGGCGTGCGAGATGCCCGTCGTTGGTTTGGCACGTAAAACCCCCAAATTTGACTTTGACGAAAGTGCACGGTGCTCTTGTTAAACGGGTTTAAACACAATAACGTAAATTTGATAAAACTTTAAAACCGTGACCCTGCAAAAGAAAAAAAAAAGAAAAAAACAGCAATGTAGCCCTTCAGAAACTTATGCTCGGCGTCAACTTTTCTGAGCCACATTATCAAGGTTAGCGTGGTTTTCACGGTGCGCCGACGCTGTGAACGGTACTTGCACGAACGTGCCTTTGCCTTTGCCGGCTGTTCAAAAGTATTCGGATGCCGACCGCCGGCGTCCGGCGTTTCGCGTTCGCGTTCAAATGTGTTCAAACAGCGAGTCGAGACAAAAGCAGCATAGCTTTGCGTCTACCCGCTAGTTATTCCAAACAAAGCTCAGAGTTCCGACGTCCCTGCGCGTTCTCATCTCCTCCTCTCCCCCAGTTTCTACCCGTATAGTTCCGCCGGCATCACACCACTGGTATGCTGTGACGTTGATCACATCAGTCACCCGCGAAGTGTGCAATCGATTCGACGTACTACACACGCTCTTTCGTTGCCGCAGCACCTCAGTGAATGACTCGGATAATAAAAACACAAGTAAACCGAACAAGAAGCATTTTAAGAGCCGCTTCAGAATTAATTGTAATGTTATTCTTCTTCTGGCGTGCCGTCGTAAATGCGGCCATCAACCAACAATCGAAACTGGCAACGGAACCAAAGCACAAAACCAAGCGCGGAATCTCGATCGCGTCGGCAATTTATTCGCCGCTTACACGCACGCCTCATTTTACCGCGCTCACGCGCGCCTTTGCGTCCCATTTTCTTCATTCAACCTCCGCCAAGTGCTTGTTACCCAAATCGCTCGGTTCAAAGCGAGGCGCCCCCCTTTTCAGCGTCCTCTCTTCCCGGCGTCATCATTCGTCGCGTACAACGCTGAACACGAACAGAGAACTCGGGCCGTTCGCTTCGAAGAAAGCCATTTGCATGTTCGCATGCATTATGGACGCGAAGTCACTCGCGGTATATAAAATCTGGGGCGCGCTCTTGGCCGCTCCCGTTCCACCCCAATGTCGAACTGCGACGCCACCCGCGAGTTCCGCGGATGTTTCTATTAACCGAGGGAACGCCATACGCCCCCCGTACTCTCCCTCTACTGTATCTAGTAAATTTTTGCTGAAGTATACAGTGCAGCGGACGGGTATACGCAGCAATTGTCCTTGAGAGCCCCTCGGGGCATCACTCTCGCTCCACCAGAACCATGTTATGTTTCTTCCCGAGCTTCCGACATGCCTACGCCCATTCCACGGACTCCACGCCGCTGCACGCATCTCATATGAGAATATATATTGCTTCTATAGCGTCAATGTCACCTATAAACCGGAAAGTCGTGCATATATAGTAACCAAAGCGACGGGCCTCCAATACGAATGGGTTTGACTGCCATTGTTAAACAGACGACAACCGCGAAGCCCGTTGGAGTATAGTAGCAGTTGCTTTCGAAGATTTATGAACCAACGACGTTGAGCAGCGGGGGACAATCGCTTTGGTTTCAGCGCTGTTTGAAAGATAGAAGAACAAAATAAAGGATAGGAAGACGGAAAAGAAGCGATGACTCTTCTTTTCTTCCTCCGTGAAGAAAAATGCGACCACTCTACACTCATTTCTTGCCTTCTGTGGCAGATCTCAGGCTCGACGGTTCATTTTTCACGCGACGTTCCATCGTTCCGCGCCCTGACATTTTTCTCAACAACGTCAGCGCGCATATCAATCTCGTCGTCGGTGCCCGGAAGACAAAAGAAGATGACCGACATATTCCGCCCCGACGGCGGAAGAAGCAGCTCGGACAAAGGAGCGGGACTCTTCCATTGATCGCCGCCACAAAGGGAAGGACAGGATCGCTTATGTGACGTGTCCTTTTGGTTCTAGTCGGAAGGACCCTCCTAACCTAGCACTCGACCGGAAATGATGCCTCGGCAGACAAAAGTCTCCGGTGCTTGTTCCAGCATGAAGATATATAGGTTAGGACGGAGAAACGTTATAATTCAAACCCGCTGCTACCATCAATCTTTCGTTATATTTCATATCTCTGACACTAAAGTTTACTTAATAAAACAAAATACAAACGTATATGTTTTGTTCCATGATCATCCTGAGCTTCAAGTTTTGGATTACTTATCGTAAACTAAACTCTATAGTATATCTGTTCATTTTTGAGCTGCAAAGTTTGGGATTGCATAACGTCGACTGGCAACTATGGTTGAAGCGAAAGCTCGTGCTGCAGTGCTGCACGTTAGAGGCCTCAGGCTAGCAGTAGTACCGCACATATGAAGACACCACACGGCCATTGGTTGCTGACGAGCTTCCATCTGTCTAGACATACACACCACAAAGTACAATATCAAATCTGCCGGCCTTATAGTATACCGCTTTAATTATCAGCTGCACAGTTCTTAAATGCGTAACATTGACCACAAGCTACGTTTTCATAGTAGACTTTAAAAAAAAATATATATATATATATTCCCGCTTCATAATCTAATAACAATCACGGATCATGTTCGGAAATCAAGTATAGCACAGAGGATCGGCGCGACAGCTGGCCGGGGGAAGTTTTCGGGCCGGTGTCAGCTGCGAATGTCGGGCCAGTTCTGGTTTTGCTCCACCTTGCGAAACCCGGCCCTACGCTGGCCGCCGGTTCTGGGCAGACAGTGGCTCCCGGCTTCGCCCCAAAGATGGTTGAAACGAATTATCCGGCAACGGGCCGGCATCGGCTGCCGATTCCGGGCCGAAAGTGGCTCCCGGCTTAGGGTCGGTTTGACTGTTGAATCCGGGCCGAAAGTAGACATGTATACAAGTTACTAAAAAAAAGTAATTCAGTTAAGTTACTGAGCATTGGCCTCAAAAGTAATTTGAGTTGAGTCGAAATTACTCAAATGGAAAGTAATTGAGGAACTTACTAATTACCGTAAAAAAGTAGCGAATTACTTTTGAAGTTATTTTTATATTTTTATGGTAAAAAAAGTACATAAGTTTTTATCCGTTAGTGAAATTGTTCTAGCCACATATGAATCGGCTTGCTTTTTTTTTTTAACAGAAATGCTTTAATAGCTTGTTTTGTCTCTGCGTGCCTAATTGTTTTGTATTTTTTCGTTGTTTTTTGTTGTTGTTGTTGTTGTTTTTTTTGCGGTCAATAGTGTACTGCGAATGTGTAATTTCTACTTTGAAGTTTAGCACTGCCTGAGCTTAATTCTTTAGACAGTGTTTGCTTGTTTACAGTGTTGCCTAAAGTACATCTAAAAAGCACTTGAAGTAAAGTACACAGTAAATGAGAGGTTATGTACTTCAAGTAAAGTAGTAAGTACACAGGGTGAAATGCACTTGAAGTAGCGCACTATAAATGCAATATATTTCAAGGTAAAGCAAAAGTACTTTTAACAAAATCTTTTATGATGCCATTTCACTCCCTCTACGGTGGTTTTTTTAACTGGTATGCATTGCTCCAGGGGAAATCGGTGGTGCATCAGACTTTTACGGAAATGGCAGCAAATATTGTATAATGTTAAGTCGCCATAAAATAGTTGTTTTACTCTTGCTGACGAGCTATTTCACAGAATCAACTCATAAGGCACGTATTTGTGTTAGTCTTATAGCCACCGTTACTTCACTCAGAGAAATGACCAGATGACGTCTCGAAAAAGCGCGTTTTCACAGGACGATACGCCACTTTTTGCTTTCAAATTCGGAGAATGAACACTGAAGTCGGGACTTTTACTTTCCTCCAAAACTACCAAAAAATACTTCAGTAAAGTACAAGTACATGCTCAGAGAATGTACTTCAAGTAAAGTACATGTAATTAAAGCATTTCCCAACACTGCTTGTTTATTGTGTTTTATATAAAAACGTTGAGGGAATTACTAAGGTTTCTCAAATGATCTTCGAATTTCTGAAGATGTGTATATTCTGAGTTTTGGGAGAAAAGGCAACGCAAAAAAGTCACCTTTGCGTTGCCCTTTAGCACGCGATTCTTCCAGTACAGCACAAACTACGGGAGCACCAGATGAGCCTCAGAGCGCATGGTGCATTTTGTTGCCTCCTTTGAGTGAGGATGCAGTGTGTACACCTCCAGTAGTGGGCGAGAGTTTCTACGTCGGAGAGAAGCGGGGACCAACCCTTTTTTCAAATGGGTCACGTCTCCTTGAGCTTCGGGACACAAAGAAACGCCAGTCTTCGGCGCTAATCCCACAGTTACTCGGCATCTCTTGTGTCGGTGACTGTTCGCTCCCCGCGCCTCGTAGCAATGTTGTTGCAGTGGGGGAAGCGTGAAAATGTTTGGGGTGTCTCGGACTCTCCAAATTACTTTCTCCCTCCCCCCCCCCCCCTTTTCTACGCCACATGCTTCCCCCTCTTTGCAAATATCAGCTTATGTTCCAACCTCCTATCTCTTTTTGTGCAGGAATGTTTATTAATAGGCCAAACAAACACTAAAAGTCGAAAGTAATTTGTAATTTGAGTAGAAGTTACTCGGAAAAGTAAATAAAGTAAAGCACTAATTACCGAAATAAGTATGTAATTGAAAGTTGCTAGGCTACTCAGAAAAGTAGTTGAACTATAGTAACTTGACTAGAGTAGTTGAACTACGTACAAGTCTGGCCGAGAGCTGCTTCCAGAGGTGGCCAAGTAGTACTAGCCGGTATCGGGTCGTCATCGGCTGCCGTCTCTGGCCCAAGGGTGGTCTGCTATTTACAGTTGTACTAAATTAGGAGTCACTGAAGTAACTGAGTTACTCTTTCTAAAATCTTACTAAAACTTAAAAGACACCTAGCTATAAAATATTTCTCAAAATATTTACCTTATGAATTGTTATGTAGTTTCTACCCAGCTGAGTGATGTAGCTTGGTTAGTAGAACTGTACATTGCTAGGAGTCACAGTCGTACTGGACTGGCCATATTTCACCCCTCAGGTGCGAGGAATGTTTAAAAAGTGCATAAATGCACATATTAAATATATATTACAAATATCGAAAGCTGATTCTCGTCGTTATTAAAATCATTATTCAGAAGTTACTTCACAAATGTTAACATCTAAGCATAAGAGAATATTTGAATAAATCTGAGTTCGTTCCTTTAAATCCCATTCTGGCATCTTTTACCTTTCAGGCTCCAATTACTTACGCAACCTAAAAAAAAAAAAAGACGTTTAACTACATATATTGAAAAACGTAAGGTTAAAGTGTCAAATTGACTAAGGTTAAAGTGTCAAAAGATGCATTCCTAAACCAACCTTTAATCAATTAGTTTGAAAAAAAAAAAACTTTTGTTTTACTTGGAGAACATAATAGCGCTTCACGACAGGGACGAAGGGTAGGAACAAGACAACACAATGCGCTAACTTCAACTGGTTTAATCGTCAGAAAATCAAAGGTATAAATACTCTGCATCATCGCGCCATTCAACCAATCCCAAGCCACGCCACTGATCGCAAGAACTGTATCTCTTAATGGTAGTAAGGTTTTTAGATTCGTCGACGATTATTTAGTTTTTCTTCCCCATGACGTTTCTCACTTTCCCTCGGTGGTGAACAGCCTTTTAACAGTTTTTAGTACCGTCCTAGATCCTCTCAAGCTTACGCACGAGGTACCCATGGACAACGTCATACAGTTTTTAGATATCAGGCTCACACTTTCGGAGCAACATGTGTGTTGGAAATACCAACCAAGAGCAAATAAGCCCCTGTTGCCTTTTAATTCATCCCATTCAAAACTTGTCAAGAGAGGAATTGTAAATTTGTGCTTTGTGAACGCCATCAGAAGGTCGTGTCATCATGCGATGCCTTCAGGTCTGAAGGAGCAGTCAGAACGCTTGGTGGCTGCCGGTTTCCCGGGAACGCTCCTGGTGTCGGTTGCAGAAAAGGTTTTAAAGAAGCTACGAGTAGTAGCGAGTCCAGACCAGGATGTGGCCCAAAAGAAACAAAGAGTGGCGGTTGTGCCTTACATGCACAAAACGGCACACAATCTCAAAAGGATAGCAAACCGCCTAAACGCTCGGGTGGTTTTTTCTGCACCCGAAAAACTTGCCAAGTTGTGCAAAATGACGGACCCTTACCGCAAACCACCGGTTGGCTGCGTGAAGAAGCATCGCAGCCCGTTTGTAGATTGCGCAGAAGGCGTCGTTTATGAGATCCCGCTGACGTGCGGTAAAAAGTACGTTGGACAGACGGGAAGATGTCTGAATGACAGATTGCGCGAGCACAACCTAAAAGTGAGCGGACAGCGTGACGGTCATTTGTCCATGCACTGCCATGACTGTGGATGCAAACCTGAATTTAATTTGTGCACTGTCATTAGAAAACATAGAGATAAGACGGTAAGGGAAATTATAGAGGCGGACCTGATAAGAAACTACGGGGATCGATGTGTCAGCGTGGCGTCGATCGATTTGGCAGACAAAGAGATACAGTTCTTGCGATCAGTGGCGTGGCTTGGGATTGGTTGAATGGCGCGATGATGCAGAGTATTTATACCTTTGATTTTCTGACGATTCAACCAGTTGAAGTTAGCGCATTGTGTTGTCTTGTTCCTACCCTTCGTCCCTGTCGTGAAGCGCTATTATGTTCTCCAAGTTTCAGTACCAACTCGCCCAAGAATCCGCATTACTCAACTTCATTTTGTTTTACACCAGGGCAAAGTGAACGCGTTAAAATATTTATAAACTTCTTGTGCAATTGAATACTAAACGTCACAAACAATAAGCAATGACACAAACTCAGTCACTTAATGAGAGCCTCGTCTTTCACTGTATTCAATGTTCCGCATTTCGCAATTACGATGCACTACTCGCATGCACGTCTCTGTCCGGGCACTGAGCAATTTCCTGTTGTTTAAGGAGAAAAGATGCACTCACTTATTGTAAGCCGATTCAATTGCGATGCATTACACCATAGCTACGTTATTGCATTTATATTCCGTAAAAACAACATGAAAATGTCCATAACGTGCGTTGCGCCCCCAACAGCCACAGTGTTGGTCATGTGCCCCCAGTTGGTCAGTAGAGATGTTGTTTTGTTCCCGGACCTCGATGGGGGCTCCTTAGATGGTGTGTACCGTCGGGGACCGGGGGTGATCGTGGAAGATGGGTCCGGATGCTGGGTGCAGTTGAAGGCGACTTTTGATGGCCAACGGCGGAAAGTTAATCGACGTAGGGCCTCATGTTGTATTGAATTCAACAACCGATAATCAAACTTACAGCTGCGTAATACAATTACACGAAGACAGTGCAAATATTGAAAACTGTAACCAAGTACCGCGCGGCTTACGTAATTAAAAAGGGTCTAGCTTTTTTTTTTTTTTTTGCGGTTTTTACGTTTTTTGTGGTTTGGGCAACCCAGCGGGCACGCAGAGATTGACTAAATATCAGGGCAGCTCTCCCTCCTCGGCATCATCTCCTTTCCCCGTCTCCCCCCACCCCTACATTCCTCAGTCACCGCGGTCCGGGGGCGCTGGAATAGGGGAAACAGAGGACCAAAGATGTCATGAAGGAGGTTATTTTGGCTTGCTTTTGTAATTTTAATATGCCTATAACTTTTAAAATAAAGAGAATTTCGAGAAAAGAAAAAGTTCACTAAGTTACTACCAGACGTGTACACGTTACCCAAGGAAGGTAACAATGTACCGTTACTCGTTACTTGTTCAAAAAGAAACTAAATACGTTACTGGTTACCGGTTCTCAAATGGAACGCTTTCGAGTTACTTCAAAAGTAACGAGTTACTTTTCACGTTACTTTGACGACCAAATAAACAACTGCTTTTGTTTCATGGTTTATTGTTTCATGGTTATTAAGGAACGACGGTGTTGTGCTTCAGCAAGAGCTGGTGGATCTGGGATTTCTCTTTCTCTTGTGTTCTCTCTACTTCAAAAGTTCGAAGTTGGTAATGCATTATGTGCCTTCCCGTGTTGGCAACCTCCAGGTTTACATTCGGTTCGTACCCAGTTCTAGAAGGTTCAACCAACGAACCTTACTGTGTTCGCTGGGTGAAGGACATTCCCAGCTGTAGAGTTCAGTGCAACAACGTTTATCGCTGGACACGTCAGTCGAACTGTTCGACTGACGTGTTCGGCGATATAAGTTGCTGTAGTGTCATACTGTTTAGTTGTTTTTCGAGTTGCCCAGCTACCGTTCTCGCAATAGAGGCACACTCGGGTTAGAATAAAAACAAGGCCGTTTAAGCGGTGTTGTACACGTCACTTCTCAAAAGTAACGAGATACCATTACTCGTTACTTAGCCTTAAAAGTAACTGAATGCGTTACTCGTTACTTAGTCATAAAAGTAACTAAATACGTTACTCGTTCCTTTTCTACAAAAGTAACTAAATACGTTACTTGCTACCGAGAATAGTAACTAGGTAGAAGTTACTCGTTACTTGTAACGCGTTACGCGCATGTCTGGACTCACTACGTTCAGTGCGCTCAGGTTCGGTGAAAATTAAAAAAAAAAAAAAACAGCAAAAAAGTTGTTGCAGGGCCCTTTTAAGCAGTTGCAAAAACGGACACCTCGGCGTCAATATCCTTCCGCCTACGGTGAGGATGCTTGACATCGAGACGTCCATGTAGTGTTAACTACCTAAGCTGTTCGCGGCAGTTAGTTGCAGTGTTTGTAACTAACTGCAACTGTAACTAACCCCGCACGGCGGTTAGTTACAGTTTCATACCTCTGCTTCGTTTATCTAGTGTTTTTTTTTGTAAAGTGTTATCAGTTATATTGATTACAACTTCTCCTCCAAGTCCGCGAACCCTCCGCCATCGTTCACAAGGAGGAAGAGGTCCTCTTCAACTCCAGCCAGCATCCGAAACCATCTTCCACGATCACCCTTGGTCCCCGTTGGTGGACACCCTCCAAGGTGCCCATCGAGGTCCAGGAGAAAATAACCTAATCTCTGCTGGGTCTTTTTTTAGAGACTGCACAACTTCAGTTTTAACACTTCTTTCGGGTTGGTTCAAGTTTACACAGTACAAACGAATATATGAAAATAAACGTCCTTCCGGAAGTATAGTACACGTGAGTCCATCTCTGAGCTGTATGGTTGTCGTAGAGTCTTTCTACTGTTATGATCATATATTTATTTTGGTACGTACCCACTGCTGCCTTGGCCTGTCGATGGCTGGCAGGACAAAATAAATAAATGAAAGTGCTTTCAATATCTAGGTACCCAGATTTCAATAAAGGCGCCACACAAACGCAGCCCACAATACGAAATGTAGGGGTTATTTTTTCTGACTGTTCCATATTGCCCGCGCACTGACACAAGAATCAACATTGCAGGCCTAAACCAGATGAGTAATTGTCACCATAAAACAGAACGGACAATCTACAATATCAGCGCTTTGCTGTGGAACTCCAAATCTGTGCATACCTGAGTGCCCAAACACAAGAGGATCTATACATCGATGCTCGAACTCCTGTTTATCTCAGATCCCTCTCGCATGCATCCATATTTAAAGCTTCTCCCCTCACACACACGTACAAACACACAAACACAAACGCGCGCTTTTCTGAACGAGAAGAAGGAAGCCCCCTCACAAGGCTAGTCGAGAGAAAACCAGACAATCCCCGTGCTCGGAACTTTATATATATAACGGCTGGAGGCACAATAACCCCAGCAAGGACAGCACGCATCCGCCCCGGGGGCACCCCAAATTCCACGGCCGATTTCACAGAGACCCGCTTTCTCCGAAAAGATAGCGAGCGTATAAATAATCCAGGAGGGACCGAGGAGAAGGCTCCCGAAAAACATGACACCTCCGCTAGTCCCCCGCGCAAACACCGTCGACAACCGTCGCGCGGGCAGGCGTGCGGAAAGGGGGGGGGGGGGGGGGGGGGGGGGGGAGGGAAGCCACCGCGACATTGCCGCCAGACAACAACAAACAACAGACAACAAGGGGGCGATTCTCTTTCTATCCGTCGCGTTCTGTCATCCTCCGTATCTTGTCTGACACGCATGCCGCGGCGTGTTGTCGTCCGCCGCACACAACGACGCAGTGTGCAAGCGCGCAGTGGGTGGCTGGAAGCCCCTGCCTCCCTCACACGTCATGCGGCGCCCATTGAGGCGGAACCACGCTGAGCACCCTTCGGGAATCTGACATCCCGAGCCGGCCTATTAAAAGGGAACCTCGGGCGGTGCGCCGACGGCAGATGCCGAGAAAAGAGGGGGAAAAAAATGCGATCGCGAAGCATACCGCGCTTGACTAGAGTTGAAAAGCGCCCGCTGCGTGGGTAGAAGTAAGCAGGGACCTATATAGTACTGGGATATTAGACAGGGTTTACCAGATCACCACTATATGTACATGGTTCGCAGTGACGTCGTATCAGCGGTCGTTCTCGCGTCCTTGTTGCTGAGAGCGTGCCTTCTGTTTTGTTTTGCACCCCAGATCTTTTGTTATTTTCTGTAAGAATAAGTAGCAATGATTTCAAAGCAGGTGACCGATAACTGTATATGTGGTGACGATAATGTTGCGAGGACGTCTCGTGCGAGGGGTGGTACAACTCCAATACCGCGGTCACGGACTAGACGTGAGGTGAGGGCTCACGTGTTCGAAACGGTGCTCTTGCTGACAGCCAGTTCCCACCAGATTCCTCAAGCCGCAGTCACTCAGAGTCACACTGCTCATTCATCACACAAAGGACACGCCTCAAGCATATTTCAAGCATGTTGGCTTCATAATACATATTGTATGCTTCGAACATTTCTGTAGGCAGGTATTGTATGACCGATGTTACAGCACACGGTCATAGAAGAAAAAAAAAATAACACGGATCAGTCAGTCTCTGCAAATTGTCTTCTTTCTTACATAATGGCAGTGTGACGGCGGCTTTAGGTATCCATAGAGCTATTCGTAGCTTGCCCTGATGTCACGTCAGCGGTCACGTGGTGGCGAGTTTAGCGGTGACCTTGCTGCCCTGAAGCGCGCATTTTGCACCATTACATTCTTGGCACGGAACAAGTAGGAAGGACAGCCAGCATGATGCGGTGACGTGACGTGCGAGTCACGTATTTTTCCTGACAAAAAAAAATAAATAAGTATGTTACGCACAAGTACCGATTACCCCAAAGTGGTCCCTGTCGTCCTTCTGTGCTGTAGAGGGTTATTTCAGCTGGCGTGTAGCGCGGGCTTTATTCTCAAGTACTTCATATCATGGCCTCCGAAATTTCCGGTGCGCTAAGCTTTCCTCGCAAACAATATCGGAGGCCATGGCCATATGCACGATTACAGGTAGGACATCTGGGACAGCTTTCTAAAAACAGCCTTGGCTAAAACTGTGTGACAGCACGGTGGTGACTGAAAGTACCCTTTTTTTTAACTGCTCCTAACGTTGTTTCCATTTTTTTTAAGGTTGGGTATCGAATAATAGTTTTAACCCGATAAATCGGCACTTTTTGTTCGACTGATTATAGATTTATCGGTCGCGTTAATGCGAGACATATTGGAGCCAAAAGGGCAAGGACATATTTTTCCTTTTATGTCTTTTTTTCTTCGCGATAAATGCCGCAATGGGCATTGTCAGCTTGCCCGTGGATAGACATGTGCAGCTGAGTACAGTCGAAATACACTCACAGATTAATATTCCTCCGGCGAAGTCATAGCAGAAGGAGTTTTCTGGTATTCTTTGACACGACTATAAGCGATCGGGTTTACTGCTTTTTTACAATCATGCTTGGTGCCCTATAGACGTTTTATTCGTCTACGCTAGTCGCCTGCTACGTTGTAAAAAAAAAAAATCCGCTATGCCATACGAAAAAAACATAAAGAAACAAGGTATTGTAACTTAGAACAGGTAAAAGAATATAGAAAAGAAAAAAAACTAGAATGATAGACAGTCGCGACTGATAGAATGATAGACAGCCGCATAACAGAAATTCCGCGATTTAAGATGGCGGCGCCAGTTTAGAAAAAGTATATGCAGTGCTCGAGAACTTAGTTAAAACGATAAATGTCTTTTTCTTTTTTTTTTTTTTAACGACCGGTATTTTGTGATCGCCACTGCAGTTCGCCGTTCCTGCCGTCGACTGTGGAACGATTGAGAGACAGAGCCAGGCTTTTCCGCTGGCCAGCCCACACCGTGGTCCGTCGCCACTGGCGGCACGACGCGCGGTTTGCCCAACGTGAAAGTCGACTGTTTTCAAAGGATTGGAAACGTCAATTCGCCGCCTTGAGCGCCTCCAAGTGGCGGCCGTCGACGCCAAAGGAACGAGGGAAAAAGCACCGAACCCCGACAGATATGCCACTGACTAGATGCGCAGGCAACTTACTGCAAGTGAAGCTGCGGGACTTCGCTTCTTTTGTGGAATCTCCGCCTGACGGAATCCAACCTGCAGTCCTTGGGGTCTCTGCGCTGAACTAGCTGGACGCCGCGCTCCGCTGTCTCGCCGGACGCCAAGAAAACCCAACGGTCTTTTTGTAAAGGGTACACGGCCTTCTTGATGAAACCACCAATGGCATAGCCATGCCTAATGTTGTTCTTGCGTTCTAGAAATAAAAAAAAAAAACACAGCGGTAGAAACAATAACACGTAAAAGGAAGGCTTTTTTTTTTGTCATTGTTTACTCGGTTTTAAGTTCAGCCGTGGAACCAGTGAGAAAAAAATTAATCGCGACTAAAACTGTTATTTGACTAATCGGAGGGCTAATCAATCAAACGCTTAGCGCTAGTTTTTCTTCTTATTTTTTTTTATTAGGATTTTTTGAACATTTAGGTTGAGGTCCCACTGCTTAAAACTCATAAAAAAAAAAAAAAAACAGTCTGCATGCAGATTCGAACGCGAGTCACCGCGAGATCCGTGCTTCCAATGCCGCATGGCAATGGGTTGAAGGAGAAACTTGACACGCGGCATTCGAACCATGGATACTGCGGTGACTCGTCTTTGCAGACAGTCTTTTGTATGAGCTATGAGCAGTGTGACCCCGGCTTTACGCATGCCCACTGAAACGACTCTAATGCCCCTGTTACACGGGCACACTTAACCGCGGTTAACTCAGCTTAACTGCTGTTACGCGGCACCACTCGTGCCGCACTATACTCTCAGACAGCTAATCCATAAGAGGTGAAGAGCGCACGTGCACTGCTTCGATGTATGATCAAGATGCTCAAGCCCACGTGCGCCCATATCTTTGACTGCATAGCCGCAGAATGTTGTCGGCAAATATTGTGCGCTAACTGTGGCTTAGCGTAACTGCAGTTAAGTCTGCCCGTGTAACAAGGGTATAAAGGGCGGTGCAACGATATTTAATTGGAATGTTTTTGACTTTACACGAGCTTACTGTCACTAGTGGGACTCAAGGATACTTGCACGCAACGTTTTGGCCCAAGAAACTCCTTTGTTGCTGTGTAATTTCAATGACAAAAGCGAGCGTTTTAATACAATCTCTCTTTCGCAAAACTTCACGACGTAGCTGGGCGGTCGCAGTACCGCCCAGTGACATTTGGATGCGGTTCATACATTTGACCCGAGTATTGCGTGGGCACTCGATTTGGGCTCGTGATAATCGATAGCTCGAGATGCAATCACGTAGTGGCCCGTGTCCAATCGCTGCAGTGACCGACAATAGCCGAACCATAACAATGTCTGGAACTCAGCGCGTGTCCTGTGCCTTGGCGACCCCAGCGCGTGGCTATTGGCGACGCGTGCGCGACCGAAAGCGTCGCTGTGGTCGGCCTTCCACGATTGGCCGAACGCTGACTATGACGTAGGAAAGGGGATTTATCATCGACGGAAATAAGAGGAATGGAAGAACTTCAATTTCGACGGTGTTAGTAATGTTGCTTTAAGAACGCAATGATTTCAAGCTTCCACCGCGCTCCTTACAAACACCATCGAAGTTGTTGTTCGCAAGGTAATGACGTCACGAAAGGTAACCATAGGAGGGCGCCACCAAAACATCTCGCCGCTAATAATCAACAATGGCGGCGATCGGGTCCAGATCGCGCGGCCGCTTCTTTTCGGTGCGAGTTGAGGGGATAAACGCCGCTTGTTTTTCTTTAATTTTTTTTTTTGCGACTTCAATTTCTTCTGGTTATTAACGAACGAGTGTTTCACAAGTCATTAACGTCAGGGACCCGTTCTAAGCGGTATTTGCGCCAAGTACAAAAATTGTTGCATCGCCCTTTTAAAATGAATGCGATCCATTGAATAGCCGCATGACGGGCATTAAACGCTTTTAATGCGAAAGCATTAACTATTCCACGGAGCGCAACCATTTGCGTCTGTAACTGCAAAAAAAAAAAAAAAAAAAGAAAACGCGAAAGAAATGTTTATTCTTCCATTCGCTGAGCAAAACGGCTCCTCTCTAGCCATTGGCGGCCGCTTCATGAGAGCGCGCTCTCGGCTGCCGCTCTCGTGTCAGGCGTTGCCGGAAAAGGGGGGGGGGGGGGGGGGGGGGAGAGGCTGCGGCCGCTTTGTGAGAGCACGCGCTCGGCCACCGCTCTCGTGTCATGCATTGCCTGAAAAAGGGAGGGGGGGGGGGGGGCTGCGGCCGTTTCACGAGTGCGCGTGCTCCGCCGCTGGCCGCAACCTCGCGACAGCAGCGAAACGTGGCCGTCCTCACCAGTACACCGCGGACGAACTAAGAAATTGAGAGAATGACATTCATGCCTTCGCATTCACAGCTCATAAGATGTACTTAGGTGTCCTCCGAATTTTTTTAAAGCGAACAAATGTGGCTAAAATATTTCATTTCCGTCCGTCAAAAAAGTCGTGCACGTGAAAAGAAAGGACGGCACGCGGGGGTCTGGAAGGACGAGTCATAAATGAGATACTGGTACACTGCCGTCACTACAAGCTCATGGGATCCATCAAACAGCCTCAAGAGCGCAAGTCACTGGGCCTTCCATGTACATGATTGGTTCAGCGATGATAGAACAGGCACAGAAACATGACTAACTTTGGGTTGTTGGGGATCTGAGGCTGCTTTGGTTGGTCCTGTCACGTGTCGGGTGTATCCGGACTTTTAAGGTGAGACATAGCATTTCAAAAGATCCCCAGGCGTTCGAATTTAATCCGCAGTTTTCCCCTGGGGCGCGTCAGATGTTGTCGTTTCTTGGTTCCACACGTTAACCCCAAAAGTTTACTTTTGCTCATACAAAAAGCCATACTCGGTTCCGTTCAACCAGTTAGTCGTTTCTTATATCAACATGTCTACTCCGTGACGCCGACATTCTGAGCTACAAAAACACCCCCGTCAACTCCTTCCTCCGCTGGAAGCCAACTTCCGCTACGTCTCGAACCAAGCCCGCCGCAGCGCCCTTCCTTCCTTCGCAAACGACTCATCAAAAGAGGCGGCACGACCTCCGACCCGGCGTCAAAGCCAGCGATCACTTTCAACCGCACGACATCCGCCTGGGGGGTAGCGTTCCCTTTGCCTACCTTCTCTCGACAGCAGGAGCCATCATGGCGGCAGCCCTCGCTCATTAGACAGAACCGGAGGGTCGAACGCACGGGAGGAGAGGCGCACGCGCTGACAGGCGTCTCGACACAGCGGTCGAACCGCACGCCGCGGGGTATGACAATACAGCCTATGAAGAGAAGGCCTCCCCTTTCTGCCCCGAACGTCATCCCTAGTGGTGACTTTCGTCGACCTGCGGCGCGTTTGCCGCTTGGGACAGGTCGGGGGTTCACAAACGATGACGTCATGCCAAGGCCTTGTCTTATAGGAGCAGCAGCCGCGCGGGCATCCGTCAACGCAGCGGGGGTTCCCCCGGTCGTCCCCCTCGAGTCTTTCCTTCCTCGGGGGGGGGGGGGGGGGGGGGGGGGGGGGGTATGCGGGACCCCCCCGGAGGATAACGGACATGGCAGATAACACGTTCGGGGCCCAAGCCGCTTTGGTCCTCGGCGCGGTGGGAACGGACGCTTCCTTGTCGCGGCGGCGCCTTTGGAGGATACCTGCGGTGTGTCCCTCCCCCCTGCTGCGCCCGAGGTGTCGGCGGAGCGTCGTGCTCGGCGAACACGGCGTCGGGGTGTTGGGTTGCTGCGTGACAGCCGGCGGGGCGGACATGATGTGGGAGTCGCGGTCGTGACTGCTGCTGGTATGGCGGTGCGACGCTGGGGATGACAGGGTAAACGGCGAGGGGGAGGGGGGTCGTTAGTGGTTGAGCAGTCTCGCAGTGTCTTCCGCGTCCTGCCGGAAATTTCTGGACGCCGGCTTGTCCGGCCTTTGTTCAAGACGCACGACGTAATGACAGTCGTGTTTCTAGCAGCATCTTCATGCGTGTTCCTCATTTTCGATTGAACTAAAGTAGTGAGCTGGGGCTAGGCACAGATTTCAGAAAATTCTTTCTGTAGGGGTTAATGAAGCTCGCCCCCTACGTGAGGGCGTGCTTAGGGCTTTAGGTGTGTGCACAGCTTTTCAGCGCTTATCGCCCAGGCAAAAGATACCGTCATAGGATGTGGTCAAGAGCGCTGCGTTTAATATTCCGCAGAAGGAAGCTCCTGTGTCTGCTTGAATCGCGTTTCACAGCTAAGTAGACAAAGATGGCAGTGCGCAGCTGTGGTGGCCACGTTTCACGTCACTTCCGGTAGGTTCAGGCGGCCCGCAGCCGGTTCTCAGTCGGAGTTAGCGAATCGCGAGCGTGTGAATAGATAAATGGAATGTTTGCTTTAAAAGAACTATGAGACTGTTTGGTTTACACATCTATCTTTCAACATTTGTAGCCTCTGAAGACCAGGAGACATTCGCAAATCACGTAAAAAGCTATGGGAAATGAAAAAAAAAATGAAAAAAAAATGACGCAGGCGCAGGGTTACTTTATTTTAAAAAAATGATTGGTAGGATTCCGTAAAAATCTTCTGGAGTATTACGAAATTTCGAAGACTTTTTTTATAGCCCCAGATATTTCAAACGTGATGACGGAGAGGAAACTTACCCCTCGCTAACAAACTTCAAGAAGGAAAAGAAAGCAGTCATCCGAACGTCGCATGGGCGTCGGCAGAGGGGTGCAAAAGGGGCAGTTGCCACCCCCCAGCCAGACTGCCCCCCCCCCCCCCGCCCCCTCCCCCTTCCCCGAGCAAGCGGGGTGACCATTGGTTCGTCGACAAGCGAAAAAACAACCACAAACAATTTAAGAATAAAATGGGGGAGTGACTATCGAAACATAAAAAAGGGAGATGTCTTGCCTCGCATTCCGTCAAAAAAACAATTGAAAAAAAAAAAAAAAAAAAAAAAAGGGCGATTAAGCTTTTCTTTTGCCTCTGCAACCCCCCGCCACCAAACCTCAGTGGAGACGCACCTGTTTCTGAGAACACCTAATCCTCCGCAATGAGCACTCAGTGGTGATGAAGCCCAGACTCCAACCCCGAGTCGAAAGTTAGTGAAACGGCCCGAAAAACTCGTTCTCAACTTCCCTTCGGGCCCTTTCATTTTTGCGCACTCTTGCATCCGCATTCATTTGTCCGTGGAAATATTCCCTCAATATCGTCGTGTGCGGCATGTGCCGGGGGCCGTGCGGACATCATAGGGTGGTTGGAAAAGGTCGTGATAAGGGAAAAAGAAAATAAGGATAACTATTTTCACGGGGCAAATAACAAACGCGCACCCCGTTTTTCCAACTTCGCTAGCCTAACTCTACATGACATTTTAACGGCAATTTCTTCGGTGTTTCCTCCAACTCCGCACCCCATGTACTGAGGACACGGGAGTGATTGCTTTTGCAAACTTGCAAAAGCCGCACCGAGTGCAGTATAGCTGATTTATCAAAGGACAGGTCTTGGCCTCGACGACTAGGCTCTCTAGCCTGGGTAATAAAATACGTGTTTTCGAGACGATTCGCTGAAGAGCAAGCCATGAGCGACGGTGAAATGACCTTTTGAGCAGGTTGGGGTGAGAAGGGGAGAGGGGCAAGGAGGGGTCAGGGGTCGGGCGTTTGCGTTTGCACGAAACCATGTTTGCACCAAGTCGTCAACGCAACTGACGCTCGGGCCATAATTTACTGGGGAAAGGCGCGTCAGAGACCGCTCAGTCCACGATCGCAACCGTACAGTTGTTGCTCTTTCCGAAAGTTTATAGCGGGCGTCACTATTTTGCCAGCTCTGGATTTCTTTATCGGTGTCTTCGTTTAACCGAAAAAATTACATCGATCACGGCTTTCCATTTTGTGGGACAAAGAAAGCAGTCACCTCTGACCCCTGCCGGGACTCGGAGTCGGATTCTATTGAGGCAATCTTTGTCCCAGTCACTCCTAAGCAACCTTTGCCCTCCAAAATTCAGCTTGATATAGGATTCACCCTACACTCATCTGTTACAGGTACGCCTAGAGTGATTTCCAGGCAAAACTAAAGTTGACCTGATAAATACCATACCCGCGCAAAGGTAACCAACAACATTCTAACATAAATTTTTTTAATTCTCATATAAAACAGGAAGAGCCCTATTTATTTATGTAAATTCTCTTAACTATAGTTTTAAGTTGAGGGTATGAAGGAGAAACTTATTGAAGAAAAATATATAAATAAATAGCTTCATTTATTTTCTTAAAAAAATCTCACCAAAAACGTTTGTGATACCAGGCACCTGGAAACAAAAATATAATCGGGGATCTGCATTTGTGGACTTTGTATTTGTGGTATTGGTACTTCTCAGCTTGGTTCTCTGTTATAAAACTTGAGCTTTTATGACTTCCTGTTATCAAAAGTTAAATGATGTTTTTTTTTGCAGTTGTGTAGCTTCTATGCTCGCACACTAATTTCGGTGTTATCTAGCTTTCTCTCTCTTCATATTTAAGTATTATGAAAAGCCAGACTGTTCATCGGGGAAACTAAAATATCATGAAGGAAGTGTAGTTCCCCAATGGGATCTTTGAACTAGATTTTATTCGAAGACTCGAAACATTGTTCACAAGCTTCCTCGCTTGCATATTTCCTCGTGTTCTGACAGTATATGGATGGGCATCCAAGAATATACTTTTAGTTTTTAATGAGTTGCAGTGTTGCAGAATCTAATAAATTAATAAATGACCGGTGGTCCCTTCGTCATCGATAACAGGTTGGTCCTGATATGTTCAAGCCCCGTTCACTTTTCAAAAGAGTTTTACGTCCGGGCTACAGGAATTAAATGGATATATGTCACAATGCGGGAATGTATTGGTTACACCCCCCCCCCCCCGACCCCCCCCCCCCCCCCCAATTTAAAAAAAAAGGAATGTCGGGTGCGAAAGTTTTGCCCCCACCAAGAAAAAATCCTGCCAACGCCCATGGAACGTCGCAGTGCGTGTAACGACTCCAAACAATTGCAGTGCGTGTAACGTTACACGCACTGCAGTGCGTGTACACGCACTGCAGTGATTGCAGTGACTGCAATCACTGCAGTGCGTGTCGTTACACGCACTGCAGTGATTGCAGTGCGTGTAACGACTCCAAACAATAGTTCTGCCTGTTTGTTTGTTTGTTTTTAATTTCTTTTATATGAAGTCAGAAAAAATATGAAATCGCTTCAGGATTTGGCTAAGAAAATAAAATTGCAACTTCCGCGTGGTGACCTCCCTCTGATTTTTCATCCTGAAATTTTCGTTTTATTTTAATGTTTTTCTTTCTTTTTTTTATTTTTGTGTATGCATTTATAAGTTTAATCATTGATACGCGGTCTGTTTACGATATAAAAAAGCGTTTCAAGATGTCGCCACCTGAAGTTTGTTTAAAATATTAAAAAAAAAACGTTTCAAGATGGCGCCACCTGAAGTTAGAGTGAGACTCCTCGTCCGAAAAAGCGGCAAACTCTCCATCAGCTGCTCAGTCAGTTTTACTTAAAGTAACAACTTTCTAATTTCAACCTCTCTTGTATGGGATCACTTCCAAGATCCACCAAACTAGTCGCGCTTTTTGGTGCCGGCTCTAAGCCGAAGGCTTCAAATGCGAGTTATCGCGAGATCCGTGCTTCGAATGCAGCATGGCAATGGGTGCAGGCGAGCTGGTGAATATTAACCATGTTGAAATAACCTGAGACTAAAATTTTTAGAAGGGACAGAAAATAGACAGGACGACGTCGTCCTGTCTATTTTCTGTCCCTTCTACGCTTTGATGCTTCTTCTCTACCCCAGTCTCAGGTTATTTCAACATGGTTATTTGTCTTCACTGTGTTTCAATTTATTGGAACCCGTTTCGTATAAATAATAAAACTTGCTTCACGAAAGAGCTGTAGTAGTCTTGCGACATGCATTTAAGCCAGTACTTCGATAACTGTTGTAGCGCGTGTAGTTAACACCTCGGTTGCAGCTGGCGCCCTCGCCATCGTTACACAATAATCTACGCAGCTGCACCAACCGCGCACATACACCCCCCCCCCCCCTTTTCCGCCCTAAAGAAAGCAAAAAAAGTAGTTAAACTTTAACTATAATAAGGCACCACGGTAACAGCTTCATCCACACACCCCGTATACCAATATTACAAACCAAGCGCCTCCCCTTCATCACTGCGTTTATGGTCACCCCCTAAATCAACCCGAAGCCCCGGAGCAAGTGATCCCCACACGCAAGAACACGACCAGCAACAAACGTCCGATCCCCCACAACGTAACCCAATCCAAACACACTTACACCCGACCGCGATCATGAGCGTCGTGACAACGCAACTGAAACAGCCCCATGCCGTCACAAACCGCGGGTCTAGCTGCCAGCCAGCGACTCTAAAAACAGCCGTTCCTCGCGTGAGGTAGGCGCCGGTCCGACCACGAACGGCAGTTTGTTGAGCCGTTTTACCTTCCGAAGTCGGGAAAAAGGGGGGGATACACTCCTATCACATCACCCCGCATGCAAAATGGGCCCATCCCCTCCAACACCCATGAATAAACAAGGACGGCGTGGCGGGACGACCGCTGCTCATCGTAACAACCATTCTGGCCCCGCTGGCGCGCGCGCGCGAAGATGGACAGGCTCAAAGTCCCGACGGAATCTACGACCGTATACTTACCGCATTAGGACGGGCCCCCCACCCGCGAAAAACGTGCTCGGGGCCGAGCTTCAACCCCAGCCGCCGCCGGCCAGACGCCGTTAATCACGGCGAGTGCGGATGGACGCAGATCCGCAATAAAGACGCTGAGTCACTCCTCTGACCGGCAATGCATCACGGGCGCCCTCCCGCGGAACCGCCGCAATCAACGGGCGTCGAGTCGCGGTGTGGTCTTGCCCCTTCCTTGCCCTGCGAGTTTTCTTACTGCGCTTCTTCGACTTATCCGATTGACCTCAGCGGGCGATATAAACCATCCCAACCAATCCAGCGCCGGGAACGTATCACGTGAGTACGCGTCCGTGGGCGTCACTGCCCTCTTGTTGAAGGTCACGTGATACTCACGTGCCATTATATTGGTTTCGATGGTTCGTAGCGTCCTCTGTGGTTCATCGTAAGGTAAGGCGGAGCATAGAAGGAAAGCATTCGTGCTATCGTGTCGGTCGTGTCGGACTCGGCACTGCAGTTGGTCGTTCGGAGTGTCGTAATTTTTTTCGTGCGGATTTGCGTGTCATATTTAGGGTCGAGGAAAATGCTCCGTTTAGTTATTGAGATTTCGGAGGAGGGTAAGGAAAATATTTTTACTCGCCTTTCGCGAAATTGCATGATTGGACAAATAATAACCTGAAGTTAGTGAGAGGATTCCTGGGCAACATGTCTGTGTAATTTCAGTTTCATAGATTCGCGCGCAGTTTTAACCTCCGACCACCAGAAAATTTATAAGCGCTTTGTAAATAACACCGTAAATAGGAACAGGGTGCTGAAACAGGAAAATGTTTTTGGCACTGTATACTCACCCAAGCGTTGACGGAAAAAAAGTTTATAATACTTGCCCATTCGCTTTCTTTTTTTTTTTTTTTTTTTTTAATAATGAAGGTCAAGATGGGAAAAAAGATACACCTTCGTTGTAAACAGCATGAGCTGATGACCAAATCGGTTTCATTGTACCGATCACATTATGACCCATAACAAGTTCGGTTTCCTTGTATCAATGTTGCACATTAATGGCGTACATTATACGTGCAACGTGGGATCGCTGAATATACATGAACAGTCTCAACAATAAACGATGGTAGGTCTTAGTTTCTATACAGTTTTATGACAAGAAAATAATAAAATTAAATAGAGGGTTCATCATAATTTTTAATGGCAGGTCGCTTGCTTTTCTACAGGCTCTTGAATTTTAGATGTTCATTGGTGGAACGAAAGTTGTCAAGCAGAGTAAATTCCATGTAATGCTTACAAGCGGAGGCGTTCGTAAATCGCAATACCTATAAAAAGGCTGGGAAAGATGTTCATACACAAATGCTAACCTGAACTTCCCTTAGAAAAACTGATGCCGGGAATAAGTATAAAATATACTTGGTTTTGAACATTTCTATGTGCCAAAATATTTTTTCCTTTAAGTTATGTTATAGAAATCCAGAACGAATAAAACAGTGGCACAATTAATTCGTTTTTTAGGAAATACCTACGCTTCCTTATATATCCCACTCGATAGAAAAAATCAATAACCGCACTATTTAGTTAATAGTGAAACTCGTGGCAAACAGTTTTTAGTTACTACAGGTGCAAATAACATATGCGACATGCCTTTCATTTTTACATATTATATAGCTGAGGTACAAAAACCCGTATAGGTGGCCAATGCTCATTGTCATTGATTCCATTTTTAAGGTCAAATGTTTTTGGAAGATTCTGAATTATTTATTTTCATCACTTCTCAGATTCTCGAGTCACAGTCAGGTAACCTGTATCGATTAAAATTGGGTACTTACGTTGGATAATAAAACTAAGCTTGATCAGAGGACAGCAATCCAGACAACACTCTAAAAAAAAGTATGTGCGTCTACTTTCACGCACAACACTCGGAGAGCCAATCACTAAACATATGCCGAAACATATGTTTAGACCAAAAAATGCAGTCTGAGTTGTGACATTAAGCAATGCAAGCGTGGCGTTTTGCATTGCTTAATGTCACAACTCAGACTGAGTTTTTTGGTCTAAACATATGTTTCCGCATCGTCATTCGCTGAGCTACCTGCGTAAGTTGCGGTGATTGGCTCTCCAAGTGTTGTGCGTGAAAGTAGACGCACAGACATTTATTAGAGTGAAGATCCAAATTTTAATTTACTACAAAAATAGCAGAGCTATACGCATGCATACACGTCCACATTTTTTCAAGATTGAACAATAAGCCACCAGATTCTCTCAGCTTTTAGCCTCTGTTTGAGTGTGCATATATTGTAGGTCCGTTTTATATTTATTTTTTGAAGCTTCCTTTATTTTTCAGCCAGTCACGTGGAATAGTAAAGTCAGGAAGCGCTGAAGGGCAAGCACAAAAATACCTCGGCCTCGCGAATCAGGCGCAGGGAAGACGCTGACGACGTCCCCGAAGGCGGCCGCGTTGTCGCTCTGCGACTAACGACCGTTTTATTATCTCCCGAAGAAAGAGTTATGACTCCTTTGTTTCACCGGGGGCCAGCAGTCAAGCCGAAAACGACAGCAGTGTGCGATAGCGTCCCGCTATACTCTACGGACGAAAACAAAAACGAGAAATAGCAAAAAAGGCCTCACACCTCGCTTAGGTGCGCACCGCCGGGGCTCAAATGGCGAAAACGTGTTTCCAAAGTTTTTCATGGCTCTCCAGTGAGGGACCCGGCTCCAATTATCGAAACGGAGTCGCCATTTTTCCTCAGTCCTCCCAAAACGAGGGACAGCACAGGTGCGTATTTTTACTGTACGCGGCGTCAGAGGAAAAAAAGTCCGCTTAATAGAAACACCACTGCTTTCTGTAGCCTACTTCATTCCAGCTTTCCCTTTGCCACTGAATCCACTTTCTGGGCCGCTATACAACGAAACTGTCATGAACTGTGGGAATCGCGGATTGTAGGCCAGGAATATTTTTACCTCTCGTTTTTGTAACCCTTTGTTAATGGTGCCTTAATCGTATTAAAAGCGCGTTCTTCTTTTTTCTTCCTCCTCTTCTACAGGCCTCGTCGGCAGTGTGCCGTTTGTCTTCCTTATGGCCACTCCTATCCCACGCCAAAAAGATTGAGGGCTAAGAGCTTATATTAGTTTCAACGAATCCGACCCCCTCTCCTTTCCTTCTTAAGAAAGCGCAAATTAAAACGTAGCGTATTCTGCAGAGACGAGAAAAGAACGCATCTCTGTTTTTTCAAGTGTCAGGTTGGGACTTTTTTTTTTTTCTTTTCTAACGAAAATAAATCGGTGAGTAGTGGGACGATCAGTTTTCAATTCACACTATTTTTATGCCGCTATTTTTTTTTTGTGATTCTCCATATAGGTTGTGCCATGGCACTCAGTGTTCTTTAAATGAGTGGATCAAAGCTTGTTTAAAATTTATAGTGATTTTGAACGCTCCTAAATCAGATTGGCGAGTGATTCCTAAAAACTAAGCGCAAAAGCTCACCCTGTAAACAGTAGCAGCATAGTGTTTACACTCTCCGTGTCGTCCGATGTAAAACGCGCGAATATCCCGTCTGAAATGTAGCGTACGTCAGAGTGATTAATGTTCAGATCCCTTTGCTGTTTTCCAAGAATCTATTCATCTGACTCTATAGAGTAGTAGGTTGAATTGCGAATTAGGAGCCAGCTAGGGACATCATCGGCGGTCATTGTTGTACAGCGGGGAATACATGCAAGTCTATGGAAGGAACACAGAAAAGTAAGTATATCGTGGCATACAAAAACTTGTACACAGTGCTTGTCTGATAATATTTGATTGTGTTTAGATATCATAGGTGTAGGTATATTGTACTGTATTGCATTCTATTTGATTGTACTGTATTGTAGTCTATTGTATTTCATTATATTGTATCGTACTCTTCATTTCACATAAAAAAGTTTGATATTTAAAATTAAATGTACAGGAGCACCAAAAGTTGTACCAACTTAGATTGCTCTAGTCGGAAAACAAATAGTACGTGGATCAAATAAACCGCACGTCCCGCGTTCCGCTGCACCAGAGAAACTTTCAATGCACTTTGAAGCAAACATTTTGCACCAAAAGCGGTCGGCACAGGCGTTTGAAAAGATACAGACGTATTAAGTTGTATTTCTGCAATAAAATTATGACAGCCATATAGTATAAATTGCCTCTTTTTTATCATCTAATGACATCAACCTAGGAAACGGAATCTTGCCAAATGTGTCACTAAATGCAGGTTTTGTTATCTCCAGAGATGGCGCAGTCATGTGTTGAACATACACAACAGTGGGCGTGAGGTCCCTATAATTACAGCAATTAAAAAAAAACAAAAAAACTGTCACGTACATACCACAATGAAAAATACCTTCAATAAAGTCCAGCTGTTCTTGAATGTCTAAAATATTTCATGGTGAGAGAGGTATTTTTGAAGAGGGGACAAATTCCGCACCAAACTTGTCATCTGCCCAGTCATCACCCCCTATAGTATAATCACATCTCGTGCGTGTTTTATCATTTTTACGTCATCATAGTGAGATGGCTCCCTGATTGGACAGGAGTGCCGCGTCAGCGTTCATGTGGACCCCGTGTCCAATCAATGCGTCGAAGGACGCTAGCGCCAGGCTCAGGCCCAACTTTTGACTTGGCGCCATTCAAGAGTGGTACAAGTACGAGCTGATGGGACCAATCAGATAGCGTCAAAAGAGTGGTGTTTTTCGTGTATCTGTACGTGTCCTATCATCGCTGAACCAAACATAAACAAAAAGGCTTAGTGACTTGCGCTCTTGATTGGTCTTATTACCTCGTAGCGTAGGCTGCCTCTGGTCTTAGGCTAAAACAAAGTATAAGCGTTGTTGGCTGAGCTCAGTTAAACTCGAAACCAAGAAACGACTTCACGGTGATTGTCGGCAGCCTTACTTGTATTATTCAACCACGACACAGTTTTGACTAACGAAGTCGTATAACCTTCGACTCTTGGCAACAACATGTGTTATTTATAAAAGATCAGAGACTAGCTATCTGTTTCAATATTTGAAGTCACAATATTCAACCCGACTGCCGGAAAATGAGCTAAAAGTTCATTGCTAATAAAAACCTCCGAACAAGGAAGTCTGCAATTTTTTACGTTCTTTTTTTATAAGGTTGCATAAACAACGGTGGTTTTATTGTCCGACGCTCATAGTCAATAAAATAACAGTTTTGTCCAAACTGAAGCGTAGGAACATAGAGTTACTTCAAATGGAGGAAAGCTGGTACACGTCTAATATATCCTTCCAAATACTGGCGCCCGAAAAACAAAGTACAAACAGTGACACAATCTATCAGACACAACTAACTCGTGCATTAAAAAATTGAAAACCATGCTATCTATATTATTTACTAAAATGATCGCACTGTACCCCACATGCAACTTACCTAGAACCGAATCTGACTTCAAAGGCAACATCGAGAATAGACTGAGCATCAAATAGTAGATGCTGAAAGACAGGGTCGGCGTTAGGCATGGGCCGCGCCAGGCCCTGCGTGCTGGCACCAGGGCCTCGAAACCGCCAGGGGGCCCCGTGGCCCCAGAGCCAATTAAAAAATAAGCCTTACTTTTATGCATCCGTCACGGCGTCTGTGGCGAACGCTTTTGCACATTATTCTCGACATCATCGCGCAGATGGAATCTATACTGATAAGCAGTTTCTTTGACCTGTGGCCGAACCCATGGAGACATTTGAGAGGAAATATTTCATCGTGATGGCTGACCAGGCAGGCGCTCAAGTCAATGACAAGACACTTTAAGCAGTTCCAAAGTCATTTTTCGTTATTTGGTTTTCTTTGCGTTTCGGCATTCCAGACACTAGAAAGAAATTACATCATTGAAAAGTGTGAGAACGTAAAAACACGCCTAACGCACGCCGGTAGCTCTGACTATGCGGCATTGATGTTGCTGAAGAGCTTTATCTTCTGTGGTTCGTTCTAGGAAACGTCTCGTCAGCCAGCGACAGCCTGAAATATGTGCTACAAAGCGAGGCACTTCGAAGCTCTTACGCAAGCACAGCTATCGATCTTCGAAATTTTCTCACAGCACCACTGTCGGTCACGTCCGCAGAGCGGAGTTTCTCCAAACTGAAACTCATTAAGAATGTTCTTCGCTCAACGATGAAGCAAGAACGGCTGTCAGCCTTGGCCGCATTTTCGATAAAGCATGAGATTCTATCGACCACCGACAAAAGCTGCATCATAAGATGGTCAGCGCTAGAACAGCAAAAAAAAAAATTTGCGTTTTAAAATGGGGCGTGCACGGCCTGCAACTTGGGTGCTACTTATCTACCACTCCACAAGCCAAGCCTGGTTTTTAACGGTCGAGAACAAATGGTTGGAATAAAAATTAAATCTGCCTCCCAAAGTTGCTTTTAAATGAAAAGAAGAACTTTTAAAATGTTAAAAAACAAACCTGGAGCACCGCATTACAGCAAAATGATTTGTTGGCCTAGTTGGTTAAACATTACGAAAATTAAAAAGCGCAAAAGACAAGGACAAGAGGGAGACAACGCTTGTCCTGTGTTGTCT
Source organism: Ixodes scapularis (assembly GCF_016920785.2). Classification (NCBI taxonomy): domain Eukaryota; kingdom Metazoa; phylum Arthropoda; class Arachnida; order Ixodida; family Ixodidae; genus Ixodes; species Ixodes scapularis. The sequence goes on from NW_024609868.1 coordinate 62,634,959, forward strand.
CCCTCTTGTCCTCGCCTTTTGCGCTTTTTAATTTTCGTAAAGCACCGCATTACAGCCTGCGCGGCGTGCGTCAGGGCTTTTCACAGCTTTTCTGATTCTTGTTTTTGTTTTTGTTTTTATCTCTGCAGGCTGCTGTAGAAAAAGGTTTTGCATTTACCAAGTAAATGACATGCTGCCTTCTTAGTTGTGCACGCGCGCGCATGTTGCAAAGCGCCGCACACCTGTTTTAGCTACATTGAGCTTACCGAAACCAACGCTTCTATCCAAATGTGACTCAGCGGTTGCTGACGAGCAAATGCTCGTGAAAAACTGAAGTTAGCTCCTTTCGCATCAAATACTTGGCGAAGAAGTTTGTCATATCGCGACTTCAGCTCCAAAAAAGCGCAGACCTTTTTATGAACTCTTAAATTGTCGGACATAGCCCGGAAAATTCAGGCCATTGGTTAATTTTGTCTATACAATTTTTACTAACAATTGTTTACAACTTTAAAATCGCAGGAATCGCAATTGAAACGATTCCGGTAGCCCGTCACCGCTTCTTCCTCCCAGTCATTTTGGGGAAATATTTGTTTACTGTTTTACGAAATTTAAAACAGGAATCAACTTGGAACTATTAAGAAACTAGCACGCACAGAACACATTGGAACCAAGAGGATACACCTAGTTGCTTTCACTAAAGTGTCTACTACACACGCGAGAGGTTCTCGAATCTCGCTTTTCTATTTTCGATTTCATTATACATTCCTTCCTCAGTTTTATTTTGTCCCATTCATAATTGAAAAAAAAAGATACACCCTATTCGCCATGGTAGATGGATATTCTATTTTCATTATCCTTTTTTTTTTGTACTAGCGTAGAGAACAGCAGACCCGCATCCCAGCGCTTCGACACCTCAGAGCCGAAAATGTTTGTTAGCACAACTACCCCTGCCACAGTTTCAAGCTTTGATAAAATGACTTACTACAAATATTACTTCACCAAAAGAAACACAACGCGTGAAACGGGCTTTGCGGCGCGTTACCCAAACAGCGCATGAAGCTAGCTGAGGAGCCGAGGGATCCAAGATCTGCGCGGTCTGTCCCAGTCTTTCCTACCCGTGACGTCAGAAACAATGATGATTATAGCTAGACGAGCGCCCCCTGTAATTCGCGCAAGCCGCCAATACTCCAGCCAATTGGCTGCTTCAGGTATTCTTCGTTCATGGGCATATTCATCGAATGTACCCTGCGACATTTGAAAACATTTGCTTCTTATTTAAGATTTGCAGTTTTCACATTTGAACATAACCAAATATGCACGCATATAACAGATGTATAAATTAAACTATCTTGTGCATATTTTACTTTCTAACCCCTCTCCACATTTTTTTTTTGTTTTTCTGCTTAGGGTTTTGCGTTATTTTACACCGGCACTGCTCATAGACATTATAGTCGGTAGACAGGCTGAGAATTCAGTTGTGGCTCCGCCTCTAGCGCGCGTTCGCTGACGTGTTATCGAAGGCAGAAAGCAGAAAGCTCAAACTGATGGGATCTAGTGCATTTTAAAAATGGGGAAAGGGGGTGTGGAACGATGTTCAGTTGGAATGGTTCTATACTTCACACGAGCTTATCTGACACTAGTGGGACCCAAGTATACTCGCACTCAGCGTCATTGACCAGGAAAGCTCTTTATTGCGGTGTAATTACAATGATAAAAGCAAGCATTTACTTTCGATCTCTCCTTCGCAAAACTTGATGACGTAGTTTGGAGGTCGTAGTGTCCCCCTGTGACGATATTAGAATGCGACTCATATATTGCACCTGAGCATACGTGAGCACTCGATTTGGGCTCGCAATAATCTCATGCTCGACAAGCATTTCGGGTAATGGGTGGTGTCGAATCGCTGCAATTATGGCAGCCGCAGAACCCCATCAATTTCTGGGAACTCAGCGCGTGTCCTGTGCTTTGCCAACCCTATAGCATGACTATGCTAAAGATTGGCGGCATATAATCGGCTCCCGATCGCGAGGCCGCTTGTTCTTGCTGCAAGTTGAGGGAAAAAACGGTGCTCGTTTTACTTTAATTTTTCTTTTTTTTTTTTTTTTTGCTTTAGCACAAGAAGAAAAAGTTAATGCGTGTTTTGTGGGTTATAAGCGTCAGGAATTTATTTTAGGTGATATTTAAACGAAGTACACAAATCGTTCCACCACTCCTTTACCTGTCACCGACAGGAATAATTCATACTTCACACCCGAAACGAGTCGACTTCCCTCAAGTTGGCTTCTCCTTTGAAAATGTGTCTGTGAGGAAAAGCCAGCTTTCCGGACGTTACGCTTGCCATCCCTTATTCGATATTCGTGGTAGTTCGATCTCGAAGTTGAACCTGTTTTTGTCTTTTGTTGTTTTTCCTTCCGTATTCTTGTTTTATTGCTTTTATTTTTATGCCTAAAACATAATAATCAATTGTTGTTTTTTTTTCAAAAAACTTTTAGAATATTTTTTTTTTCTTTTCTTGAAGCCACGGAGAACATGTAAATCAGCTTCCGTGTAAAGGCTTTTTTCAGACATTTCTGTTCGAGTGTCACCGACAGCATTATCCCCTCGACGGCTACCATAGAGCTCTGTCAGTCACTGCTCGACGTTCTCCAGGAACCGGTAGCACCCCCGGTCGGCGCCCGGCTTCAGAGTGTGAAGCTCAACAACACGGCGCTTAAGTTTACGCTCCGAGAGACCACTAACAGCTCCAGCGTCGCCGTGTCTGAATTGTCATCGCAATAAATATCGAGCAGTCTTGTGTTAATCCATAGTACGGTCACAGCGATAGCTGCGATACATCACAGCGATGTCGTTGGGCATCGGCCTCGCATTCACTACGATACAGACATCTGTTTTGTTCCGAACGTTGTCGTTTTGTTTCATTTTGTTCCGAACGCATTTGTTGTTGTTGTTGTTGTTTGGTTCCGAAGCGCGTGAAATTGCGTCTCCCGGCACAAGCTTTTTGAATTGAGAGTGCTATCATGGCGGTTTTTTATTTATTAATTTTGTTTTTTCATTGAGTGCATGCGTGGGTTTTAGGTATTACAAAAACGCTAAGCTAAGCTTGGGGGGGGGGGGGGGGGGGGGGGGTTATCAGCGAGCTTTAGAAGAGGGGAACCCTGTGGTCGGGGACCCCTAAAACATATTGGCTCAACATTGCGTATGCGACGAACCCTAGCTGCTTTTTGGATTAGCGCTGCCCCTAAGAACCCTAAGACAAACATGGCGGCGCCCTGCATCGCTCGCTTCGGAAGAAATCTGAAACTGTCGCTGCACTATTAGGAACGTTCATTGGCAATGAATGGTGCAGAAGGCTTTCACCTTGCCTCATTAAATCACAAAGTATGAGTGATTATCTCGCCCTGTCTTTTATATCCTTTTTTTTTATCCTGGCCGTTCTTAACAGATACGGTAATTGTTGACAAGACACCCTATCCCTAATCGTGATGGCTCGTCTTGACTCGATCTCGTACACGACTCAGACACAGGAAAGGAACAGGCAAGGAACCGGACAACAGCTGACTTTACGCTCGCTAAAAAAGCTCAAAAAGAAAAAAAAAAACGAGTTACGTGCAAGAAAACAGCACGTCTGACTTTTTTCTTGTACAGCGGCTTTGATGTGCAGTAGTGTCACTAAATAAGCTACGCTTCAGAGTAACGACGATTGGCGATATTGTGGCTTAATATCATGGTTGCCAGTTATCTGAAGCTTTATCTGAAATTACAGGAAACACGTTTCCGTCCTCCACAAATGTTTAAACAGTTCGCGACAGAACAAAGCAACATTACATGAGCTTCCTAACACCGAATCTAATGCAGAGAAAGCCGCACTCTTGAATCATGACGATCGGCAGTTGCGTCTGCTCTGCACAAGCACCAAAATGGCGGCGCCCACAACAATGTGAGGGAACGGAGTGCCGATACTCTAAGCGCAGCTCATTTAGTGGCTCTAATGTGCTGGATTCCACCGAGACGCTTACGTGAAAAGAAAAAAAGACGAAATAATATTGATTTGGTCTTGACTCCAAACATTTAATGGTTGTTCAAAAACGGGTAGATTTGTTTTTACCTTACCCATTATCTCTGACGCAAGCAAAAGGAAAAGTGTTTGTTAAGCGCGAATATAATGTGTTTATATTTTTCACTATATTAATTTCGCTTGTTAGCCGTATTAGCGCTGCAAGGGAGAACCGCATGGATGCCACGCTGCATATTAAAAACCCTATTCTATACCCTATTTCACCGCATGATGTACCGCAGGGAAGCCTACAGGTGCGAGCTCCTTGCTTTAGGGCACATCTCGGCGGCACAGGCTGCCAACCCTTTCAGTTCGCGCTTCCAGTCTTCGCTGCCAGTGTCTCCCGTAAGATGAGGGGGGGTCCCTACAGAAAGGGGGGGGGGGAGGGGGGGGGTTCTGACGAGATGTACTAGATGTACAAAAAATAAACCCCACTGCTGGCTCTGCCCACGCTTATCTGCAACCCTCAAATTACTAATCCCCAATTGTCACATCCCTGAAAACAAGCTATTTTATTGAACATTAGGATTTTTATCTCACTAATACTGGGACTATGGAGGAGGGTCTCAGACTATCCGTTAAAATCAGTGGGGGGTCTGAGACCCCCCAGACTTTAACCCTGCCTGCGGTACAACATAAGGTGAAACGAAGTACAGAAGCCGGCAGCGCGAGTGTCGCTGCAATCGTGTCCCCCTGTGACTTAGGGGCCTCCGACCAGTAGGGGCCCCTCATTCAAAAACTCCCTATTAACGCTGTGGAGTAGCTCAGAGGCTCAGGGGTAACACCTCCGCTTCACACGCCGCGGATCCATGTTTGATTCTCGCGGGCGGCGGGTGATCTTTTTCAGGGATTTTGCGACATCGACCACGGATGCCCTACTTGGCTAACCACAACATCAACAATGACAGACACTACATCAACTACTACTACTACATCAACAATTAACGTAATTTCCAAAGGTGAGAACAGCCCATATCAGCTACCGCTGTAAAACGGCGGCAGCATCCCTTACCGTTCCACACCCCCATTTACTAACCACAACGTTGAATTAAACGTCTCTTTAATCAATCAATCAATCAGCGTGACGAGTCACTGCGCTCCTATACGACGCGTTGCGCGTGCCTTGGTTGTCATACCAACCATTTCGTCGTCGGTAGTCAAAGCGGTCCTAACGCATTCCTCGTACTCAACCACAAACATCTGAACCAGCCTTAAAAACCGACCTACGGAATCGTCTTCTACCACCCAGATAGCCTTTTCTCTTTACTTCCTGTTGCACTCTTGCCTTTTTCCTTCTCTCCCCAGTGGGAAGGGGGGGGGGGGGGGGGGGGCTGGTTTCTGAGCTACTCCAGCTATCCCCAAGAAATGGAAAGGGTTTCCTTCTTTTTTAATAAAAAAAAAATAGGATGCAAATGGCGGTTTTCTTTTTTCTGGCTGCGCGTCTGGCTTTAATCAACGTTAACCTACCAATAGTTTGTATAATTCACCAAATCAAAACAACTGCACTGGAATATAACGTAATAAAGATTAAACAAACAAACAAAAACACAGTTCAAACTAGCAAAATTACTGTGCGATACATTTTAGCCCAACAAAATTTTAACTACTTGGAGTGATGAAACATAAATGATCATACTTTAATTTATTCTCGCGCAAAAGAAAAAAAAAACGAGCTTCGTTAACTAATGACGAGGATTATAAATTCCGGGTTTATTTGCACTGGAAAGTCGCAACCGATGCGCGAATATATTATTCTTCACAATATTGCAAGCACTATTTATACGATCAATTACAGATCTGTACAAAGCAATATGAATTTAAATTTTGCTTGGCAATTGCGCCAAAACAGCCAAATTTCTTTCAGGCACACAAGCAAAAATAAAAAAACGCATATTTACAAGTTTTGAAAAAACAGCTGCACTAAAAACCCCATTTGAATACCTTTAACGCGACTGAAAAGGTCCTACTCATATCTGCGGATCTCGGATCTAATACAGATGTTTCCAGATAAAATACTCGTGCGCAAAATAAACTAAAAAAACACGCACGTGCACACTGTTTTGCTTGTGAACAGAAAAATTCAAGATAATAAATCAAAAATAACCAAAAAGGAAAATCTGTACTATGTGCACACTAAACGAAAAGCAAAGCGGGAGCAAGCAGACACCTCTCAGATGAACGTTAGAGTCCCAGGGACTATTGGAACGAATAAACAAACACGCGAATCTCTCCTATTTCTTTTTCCTTTCCTCTAAAAAAACCTTATCACTCTTTTCATTTTCTTCTTTCCCCCGTTATACGCGCGAACCACCAACATGCCCATTCCTTACTTCCACTCTTCCCAAATCACCACTTTCATCAGTGCTTCGTTTCATCAGCTCAGCTTGACAAAGAGAAAAAGCTAAGCCCCGCTCAAGCTATTCTGGGCAACGGAGAGAAGCACGTCACAGCCGTCCACATTCAGTGCACTCCGCCAGACATTCTGTCACGTGTCTCTGTCTCTCTCTCTCTCTCTCATGCTTTGATGGGCTTGCTGGGGCTGACATTTTTGTCGCGTGCCAGGTTTTGGTCCATCTTCTGCGGAATTCTCGGAACTCAACTGTCTGGCTAGCTGCTCACTCGTACTAACTCGTAAGTCTAGAACTGAAATCATGGGACAACAACATTAATTGTTTGCTTATGTTTTTGACGCAGCGTTCGGCTGGGCCCCGCGTTCTGACCGATTGAGCACGAGCTCCAGCCCAACACTGACGCAGCACTCGTGCACAGTATGTGCCCCACGCTCCATCGAGGAAGATGCCGCGAAGAATCGAATTCAGAGGGCCTTGGGTCGGGTTAACACTTAGCTTTGTGAAAGACGACATAACAAAGCGCCCCGCATAGTTCCATCTCCTCGCCAACAGCCTCCCCTTGCGTGGAAATAAACTGGCTGCTACGCCATTACGTTCTCCAAGACGCTCGTCGATGTCACCCCTGCGGTTTGGGAAGTACGACGAACGCAACTATTTTCTTCCGTTTTCGCCTCCCGGTTGAGGGAGGTCTGCCGTTCCTCGGTTGACGCCCTCCCCCACCGGCTTGTCGATTCCGCTGAAAGATGCACTTAGCCGAAGCCATAACACGTCCACAAAGCCTCTTACACCGCGTGACTCAAGTGGTGTCCAGTCTCAGAACTACATAGTGGCCTCTGCAAGTGTCTTTATTGAAGAGACGTCGCCCTTAACAGAACAAGAGCTGTCCTGTTTGTCTGGTGGTGGGTCATACGATCGTTTCCTATTTTGGGCACCGCAGCGTTTTATATTTTTTCTGTGTGTATTTGTGTGTGCGCGCGCGTGTTTGTGCGTGTGTGCGTGTGTGCGTGTGCTTGCGTGTGTGTGTGTTTTCTCTCACCATATTTCATCGCCTTTTTCGTTATCACACACTGGACAGACACACGCAAGGAGTTTTACCGTTTTGTTTTATGTTTACATCGTTATAATGCATACCTCATTGTTTCGACGTCTGTGTTGATGTGCATCCTCCAGTAAATACACACTGCATAGAAAACTAAATGGACTTTTTGCTCGGCATATTATGAAATAATGATGCGTGGATAGATTCAATTTGTCCGCGTTTACTTCAGAATGATTTTAAAAAAAAAGAACAACTAAACCTGAAACTTTAATTGTCTTCCAAGAACTGGTGGCTGTACAATTCGATCAATTACTGACTTTATTCGACAGGCGTCTCTAACGTATACACATAATCCGTCAACATGCAGTCGGCAAATCGCAACAAGTGTTTATTCCTTTTAAAACAAGTTATTTTTTATCTCGTTTATACAAAAACTTTTTCTCATTTTGCTCACTCCATAAACTGCACAATCCCATGCCTTATTCATGAATACACAATATAAAACAAATAAAAGAACAGTAAGAGCTTCTGTTCCAACCCCATCATCGCTGCCTTATATCACAAAAAAAATAAAAACTGAAATCCCGGACCAGAAAAAAAAAAAGGGAACTAGATATAAATGAAACGTGACCACCTCTTTAGGAATTCAGTTTGAAAAACCGCGATGAAAGGAGCGCGTGACACGTGTCATTTGTCTCGAGCACATCGCCGCTCTAAGAACTACAGGAGCCTCGTGAGTGTAGGGTCACATTTTATTTTGTATTTTTCCTCACATTCCCCCTTCATTCCACGCGTCGTTCATTGCCGCCCGCACACTTCAAAGCGACGTGTAATTCGGCTTTAGACTGACGGCGAAGAAACGCACGAGATTTTTACAGCCACCCATCGGTCGGGGAAAGGCGTCCTTCCCGGCTTCGCCCGAACAAAACGACGGCCGCCAAACCGAGGCAATAAATCAGAAAAAAAAAAGAACGTCTATCTCACATTTCCGAGGCGAGCGACGGTTTTTTCCGACAGAGCTTGAGGCAGCAGCTCATCGAGCCGACTGCCGCCTGTCCTATCCCATCAAACCGCGCTTCTCATTTCGGAGCGCGCGAAAAGTAAAACTCAAGATAGATATAGAAATGAGCAGCACCACCGGAACAATACAAAGTGACATAACTTTTTTTTTCCTCTCTCTCTCTCTCTCTATCTCTCTCTCTCTCGCTCTTTCTCTCCAGCCTGAGGTGGTGTAAGAAATAAAAAATTGAGAAGCGGAAAGGACAGCGTTTCGATTTTGAGGCACACGTGTCGACGGCGCGTCCGCGTCACCACCGTCACCGCTGCCAACGCCATCTCAAATCGTCCGCTGTCGGATGCGACACTGTCAAGCCGGGGGTCTCTTCCTTGGGTGAAGTCGATTTAGCCCCCCGGTCTACAACAGCGCCCTGCGGGTAGGTAGACGAGATAAAAGGAAGAGAGCGGGCGAGATAAACGACTATAGTATGGTGTGGGAAGTGCGGCGTACTTGGGTTCCACGTTTAAAAAAAAGTAAACTCAATAAGTAAATGTAGCACAAACCTGAGCGCTGTCTGCGACCGTTAAGATGCGACAGTTTGAACCTTGCGTCCTGAGCGAGCTACAACAACGTCGGTGAAATCGGCGAACGAGAATGCGATGATGGTTTCCTCTCACCGCGAAACAAAATAATAATAATGCTACTAAACTCCCTAGAAAAAAATAAAAAAATAAAACGGATTCCAGCGTGGCATTTTTCTTTTTATTTCGTCGTTGCTCGCTGTTGTTGCTTTTTTGCCTGTGCGCTTACGGCCAAGTCTGTCGCAAAACGCTTCTCCACTGTTTCGCGGATGGGAGACGAGATCCCGCCCACCTCCTCCCACAAAAAGCTGCCTCTTGAAAGCCGAAACGACAATTTGAGAAACAAGTTTCTTTCCTTTCTTCGCCCCCACGGAGCGTGCGCGCGTGTACGTGGGTGCAGGAGAGTCGTGGCAGGGTAGCGGGACGGAGGAGGAGGGCATTGCCCTAATGGTTTCCTGTGTTGTTGGCGGCACTGCCGCTGCTGTCCCCGCCGCTTTTCAAAGGAGTCGGACAGATGTCGCGCACGGCTGCGGATCCCGGCATAATGAGGAGACGCCGCCGCCGCCGCCGTGTTTGACGGAGTCTTTTGAGGTGCTGCCAGCAGCGACTTTCCACCGGGTCGTTGCATCGCTGATGCGATCGCTGGCTGCAACATCGACAACACCGCCGCGGAAAGACGGGGAGCGTCGCGCCTTAGCGGTTTCAAAGCGTACCGGAGGTCGCATCGAGCTACGCTCACTATAGCTGCGGGTTTTGCTCGCAAAGTGTTTTCAGTCACCGGCTCGCGGGAGGCAGCACATGCGCGCTGCAGGATGCCGTTCTCCGTGATTTATACGGCGACGGCGTTTTCGAGGCGTAGCCTGTGTTTTCGAAATGCCCACGGAGATCGCAGGGTGACAAGATTGTGTGGCACATCCCTCTAACAAGGGTGGGGGAGGGAGATTTGTGCGATACAAAATGCAGAAGGGAAGCAAATTAGGATAGGTGTGCGATGAGAGGCATAATACTTCTTAATTTCTAGTCTAGGTCACGCAAGCTGCCGCCCGTTATAAAGGGTACATCCATTAGCACCCGTCCATCCATCCGAGTGAAACAATACTCACTGACAGATTAAGAGACGCAGGATGTGACCTATCATGTTCTCACTCCTTGCGTTGCCATTCATTATTCGGTGTTTTCACCGGCCATGCGGAGTGCAAGTTCGTCTGCTTCTTGCACAGGGGTTACAATGATGTCAGAACGCAGAGATCTTATTGGCTGGTGAAAAAAAAAAGGGGGGGGGGGGGTAGACCTCAAGGCATCTTGCATTGAAGTCTGAGCACTAAGCCAATCAGATCTCGGCGTCGTTCTGACGTCACCGCAACCAATTCGCAAGGAGCAGACGACTTGCACTCCGTATTGAGGGTTGATAAGTAACATAGTACTTTACCGTCATGTAGTATTTCGACTATTCACCATTCGACACGCTGAGACTGAACGGCACACAGGTTAATAAAATATAGTTGACAAACTTGGGAGTGCTTTTCGGACGTTATGTGTCTGCACTGTTGAGCACTCTTTATCCCTGTCGCACGGGGACATGGACAGTCTTCACACCGAAACCAGCTGAGAAACCGGAGAAGCAACATAGGTGGAGTTGAGTGCACGATGTTCAGGTAATCATGAGCCCAATCACCGCTAGAAAAAAAAATTGCATGTGACTAGATGCGTGAGCCCATGCGACGAGGGTGTCGCGCATAATAAATCGTTTTGTTTTGTATAGTGATACCCAACACAGACAGAACAAGGAACTGCTTCAGCGTCAAATTTAAGTATACATGTTCCGTGACACATGAGTTAATTTTGAATAACAGCTCTTTTGGCGTGTGATTGGTAATACAATTGCTGTTCCTTATTTTGCGTAGATCGTCAAAAAGGCCTTCGTATCTAAATACAGCTTGCTTGATAGCAGTGTAGGAGATCATTTATCTCCATTTTTATCTCTTTTATTTCTCTCTCTCGCTCTTTCTCTCTTTGATCGCTTCATATGCTCAAATATAAAAAATCCTAAATTATGTTTGTTCCTGGGAATTCGCATTAATGCATGCCGTCTCAGGGGGAGTTGAGGTCCGATAGCTGAGCGTAGTAATATTTCCCGAGAGAGTACATTCATAACTACCCAGATTGGAGCTCCCGAGTTCGTAAGTCGGACATAAAATATTTCTCAAGCAATAGTAGCCGTTATAGACATCGAAAAACGCGTAAATCTCAAGCCAACTGTCTGGGCATTCCTGTAAGAGAAAATGACAGCGGGATATCGAAATCTGACACGTAAAGGCAACCCAAACACACCGTGGGACAACAAGCCACTTACTCACTCATCAAATGGCTTCAGACAATTCACTTCGCGTTCTTGACAAAGACGAGGCAGCTAAAAGTAGCGTTCCCTTTATAGCATAAACGGAGTACACTTATCTCTAGAAAAAGAAGAAAAATAGGCAGAGAGACAGACAGAAAAAGAGAAAGTAAAGAAAAAAACGGGAGAGCAAGAGCCTGCAAAGAAACAGTTTCTGCCTCTTCTCACAGAAACCAAATCCGACTCCTCGGCTATCAGCGCGATGAAATAGTCGTGTTTGTGCCAACACTACGGGCCTCTATCCGATTACAACGAAAGCGTCCACCCGGCCGGAACGCAAACAAAGAGGTACCCCCCCCCCCCCCCCCCCCGGGCCCGGACATATTTACGACATACAGGACCACACACGACAAAAGCCGAAGCCCGTCGGCTCGCGCATTTCACGCCGGCACAGTGACGAATCCAAGCCCCCGCCGGCTGTCCATTAAAGCTCCCCCTGGTGCGACGAACCGGACACAAAAGGGCGCCATTTCCACCCCCTGGTCATTATGCCTAATAAGCCCGTATTTTCTCGCCTATCCTTTCTGCTCAACGAACACGCCGATATAAAGAACAGCGCATGACCCATAGTGTACATCGGGTACTAAAAGTGTGATCGGGTACAAAAGAAACGATAATGCTCACAAACAGACTGAGGCTTCAGTCTGTTTGTGAGCATTTTTCACTATTTGGGTATGTGCGAGAGTAATATGTGTGTGCGCCGAGGGGAAACATGCAACAACGCTCGTTCACACTCGTATATTACGCGTATCGGCAACGAACCGAACGAAAACTTCTGGCACGATCTGGTTTCTTTTGTCCACTGTTTGTCAATTTGGTTGCTCTGGTGAGCGGCGCGTTTTTATGGCAAACGTGCGTGAAAGGCAAAACGCGTTGACACATTTTCGCCGTATTGCGGGGGAAAAAAGTAGGCGGAGTTCTTGCGCATTGTGTATGTTTCAATGACGCGACGATAAACTTGCCGAATTAGGTTGTACAACAGGGGGAGTCCGCGTGAGGTTTGTAGATAGGCGTCGGAGGTCAAAGAATGAGGAGAGTGGAAACGCCCATGCATGAGGTCCGGGTGAGGGGGGGTGAGGGAGGGAAGGGGGGGGGGGGGGGGGGGAAGGCAGACTATCTGTTCTACGAGATCCCAGATTTATTATATAATACGCATGCCGAATTGGCCCTAACTTCGTTTTGACGTAATCGGATTTAATTTAAAAAAAAAAAAAGAAAAAGAAATATTAAAGAAACTTGATTGACTTCCTGCTCGCTAACCGCGTCATGGTGCCTAAGTGCAAGGAGCCCAAGAAACTGGCATCGTTGTGCAATGCCGGGCACGCCTTGCTGTGGGTTGGGCTATGGGTTCCTATTTTCACTTGCGTCTTCTGTTTAATTCCTGATCATAAATTCCCCCCCCCCCCCCCCCCGGTCTCCCAAGACACCCACACCCACACACTTTGACTCTCTTAGAAAAGGCAGCAAGTTAGCACCCATACAAACGGACTGACACCTTTGTTTATTTTAATAAGCAATGTTTTTCCAGCGCAGCTCTTAGGTGCCCGTTTCCGGGTTGAGCGGCATCGCCGTCGCCGTCAGCGTAACCGACTGCGCACCCCGGACGTGCGTTCTGACCAGCTCCCCCCAAAATTACGGGGCAGCAAATTGAATGCGATAGCATTTATCGTTGCACACCGCTAAATTTAGCGAGGGAACTGAATTTGTGCATAGGTCCTGACGTCAATGTTTCCGCTAAATCTAGCTGGGAACTCACCGCTCAATTTGGCGTCGTCCTCTAGGACGACGCTATATCCTTGTCGTCCTTGAAATCACCCAAGAGGTCGCCTTAGATGTCGTCTTTGACGTCGTCCTAGGCGCCTTGACGTCGTCTAGGACAACGTCGAGAACGACAACTAGAACGACCTTTAAGACGACTTATATGGCGACGTCAAGGACAACCTCTAGAACGACCTCTAGGAAGATCTTAAGGACGACGTCGAGGACGACATCTAAGAGGACGACGTCTAGGACCTTTAGGACGACCTCTAGGGTGATCTCATGGATGACCTCTAGGACGGCTTCTAGGATGACGACGTCCTAGAAGATAAATAAATTGATGAACACAACTTATATCTGTTGAACAATCCTGATAGTGAATGGTGTAAAGCGCACTTCCGAATCTGACGTTCGAACATGAAGTGGGAATGATGCTATAACGGCAATGTAACATATTGTTCGAATTTTATGGTAACATGCCAATATTACCCCCAACATAGCAGACCATTGACATGTTATCCCATTTAAAAAAAAAAACAAAAAAACAATGAAGATAGAACTGAATTTAAGTTAAAAATTATTTAAATATGATAACAGGATCACTGTTCATGCCTTGGTCAATACACTCCGTGCGACGCGACTGGCGCGCCGCCGCGCGGCCGGTACCGAAGGTAGGCAGCGAGAACCCCAGAGAAAACGAAACCGAAACCACGCCGGTGTACGTTGGTACGCATTGAAGTCGGAGTGGTGCGGTTGCGCTGGGTTCACAGCGTGAAGTGCTGCCTGTGCTGCGTAATTAAGTGCTTCAGTACTTATGCGTCGTATCTCGTGGGGACAAAGTTTCACAGTTTTTCACCTCGCCGATGTTTTGTGGGACAGCGACAACGATGGAGCCGTGCCGTACGACGTGAGAAATTTGGTCTCCCGATCATGTCTGCCACTGTGTCGGCACGGCTGACATATTCTACACTGCCGCTTTGCGCTCTGCGTTTGTTTTCATACCAGTAACGCCTACATGTGTCAGCGCCGATGGGACGAAGCCACACTCGCAGGTATGCAGTGCCAATTTCGTTGGAGGAATGCCCTCCAAAGAAGTTTCGTCCCCATCGTGCGTGTCGATGATATTTCCGGACAAGTATGGCACGCAATCTGTACTTCATGAAGAAAGATTCGAAAGGTAAAAAAAGTGACAAATATAAATCTAGAGAAAACAACAATGAAACTCGGAATCACTGGAGAATCGACGTTTGAGTATGGAAGTTTATCTGGTGTGCTTGTTCAGGGTGACTCCGAATTACACTCAAATCTGTGTAACCATAGAATTGCTCAAAATTTTCAAACACTAGGCAGCTGAAGAAACACCGTCCCCATGATTCCTCGAGTACGGGCCGAGGCACTTATGGGATTTAGCAAATTGTCTATTCGGGCGTAATGTTAACACTTTGAAATAATTAAGCTACATTGAAATCCTAGAGAAAACTAGCACAAATAATCTTAAACTTAAGCTTGTCAAAGCTGAAGTTTGGAATTATTTGTGCTAACATTTAGGTCGCGAACAATAAGTCATTCAGAGTTTTCTAACAAAGATTTTTTTTTACTTGTTTTAACTTTTTAATATATTGAAAACCGGCCGCCAGATAAGTCTGTATATACGCCAAATAAGTCTGTATATAAGCCATATCAGGCTGTATATATGCCAAATAAGACTGTATATACGCCAGATAAGTTTGTATATACGCCATATCAGGCTGTATATACGCCAGATATGTCTGTATATACGCCAGATAAGAATGTATATAGGCCGTACATAATCATATAATGTTTGATATGACCAGATATGGCCCAGATATAAGATTTCCATACGGGTTCTTTCTTGACCAGCCTCCTTTTGGATGTGGAAACGCTGACACCCCGAGTTCTGTAGACAACATTTTTTTTTTCTCGGCTTTAGAGCCACCTATCGAAAAGTGGTTCGAACTGGAAGTGCCGTTCACTGGTCCCTTCCTACCTGTAAAGTGTGCACATCCCACGATAAGTGGTATTATCTGACAGCCTTTGACGGTCAAAGCCAGTTCCCATTTAGTTACGCCGCCCAAAATAAATTTCCACCTGGTTTCGCTATGCCAACTCTTTCTGTTATAATAAGTGTTGTGCCAAGTGACGGTCATGTCAAAGTACCTGTGCGCCGAAAATCAGCACCTCACACAACAGGTTATTACACAACAGCTGACCGCACAAGCCCTTGGCGGCCAAACCGTGTGTTGGCCGACAACTTTGTTTTCTCGGCTTTGGAACCACCTTTCGTAAAGTTGTTTCAATTGGAAGTACAGTCCACTAGTCCCTTCCTACCTCTAAAGTCTCCGCCTCCCCCGACCAGTGGTATTCTCTTGAGAGCCTTTTCATGATCAAAACCGGTTCCCATTGAGTTACGCCGCCCAAACCAAATTTTCGCCTGGTTTCCCTATGCCACCTTTTTTTCTTTTTTTTTTTCTTGTATAATAAGTGCTCTGTCATGTTACTGTCAAGTCCAAGCACCTGTGTGCCCAAATCTGCACTCTGCACAGCCCGCTATAACACAACATTTTGGGTCCAATATTGGTACAGCTTTATTTCTTTATTCGTTAGAAACATAACTTTCACACCTGCTGTCTTAAAGAAACTTGGCTCTCTTCGTGCACAAACTTAGTGAACCTCTCACTCGCCTCCAAATATCATCGTTCCAGCAGTCCTAGGTTTACAGCGACGAGCGAAATAAATTTCCCACTCAGAGCAATTAAGGTGGCGGCCGTCTTGTTTTTCGGAAAATTACTCCAACTCCTTTTTCGGCCGCAACTAGAGAAATTACCCCTAATTACGACTCAAACTCAATATATAAGAAGTGGAGAACAGCTAAATTCCCTTCTGCCCCAGCACTCATGCAACGTCACCCTCAACTTATCGGCTCAAAAAGCAAAAGTTTCATCCGTGCGCGCTTCCGCCGCCACAGCTTGGCATGCGAAAAGGCGCCGCAGGCTGCTGAACGCGCCTCACAGTCAAACGCCAGCTCCTCCGCTAGCGGCGCTGCGCGCGTTTTTCAAAGCGACCCCTATACTTCCCGCACGGAGTGTATAGATCGCACACATTTTATAATTTAATCTTTGATTAAAATAGTTATTTCATCGTTTTCATTTCTTGCTCTCAACTCAAGTTACTTTTCTTATTTTCCCTTGCGTCTTCTGCTTAAATCGTGATCATACCCCCCCCCCCCCCCCCCCGGTCTCCCAAGACAGCCACACCCACACACCCTGACTCTCTAAAAAAAAGCAGCAAATTAGCACCCATGCAAGCTGACTGACACCTTTGTTTATTTTAATAAGCAATGTTTTTAGAGCGCAGCTCCAAAGCGCCCGCTTCCAGGTTGAGCGGCGTCGCCGTCGCCGTCGGCGTAACCGCCCGCGTTATATTACGCACATAATGCAACCGGGCGTGACCGGGCTTTGCATTATGGGAAAATTTCTTCGCTAAATATAGCGGGGAAATTTTCCCGTTAACTTTAGCGTGAAACTTAGCGAACATTTTCCGCTAAATGGAAGCGGAGCAGGAGAGGAGGAAGGGAGGGTACATAGGGGGAGGAGGGGCATACCCTCCCCTCCTCCTCCTCAAGAGCTGCGCTCTAATTCGGCATTACAAAAAATTGTCAACGTCTTTCACTTTTTTCTCAATTAGCTTAGAGGTCGATTATAATTATTTTTTATTAGGCTCCAGAATTTCGCCGGAAGTACAGACCAAATACAAGCTGGAACAGCAAAGCTTCAGTGCGTGGTAGGACTGTTTTAATATTGAGACAAGTACCTTGCAAGCAAGACGGAAAAGAAGAACAACACGAACGAAAACACTGTCGTGCAGACAGGCTTTCACATGGCATACAATTTAGTTAAATATATAAAATAGCGCAAAAAATGGGGCCACGAAATAAACAAGACATACAATTTAGAGTGCGCGAAAACGCACACTGGGACCCACACCTTTGTGTGTGACCAGGCGACTTTTCTTTAAACAAAAACTGGATCTAGACAATGTCCGCCAAACAAGTGAAAGTGGGAAGCGAAAATAGAGGTCGCCGCGCTACATTTAGTTAAAGACGTCCCACGGGAAACTTAGATAAAACCTTATGTCCACACGCAGCCGACGCGAGCTGATGGGACCAGCCAGACACCGTTAAGAGCGCACCATGATGGTGGTCGTAATGTTTTTCTACGTGTGCTATCATCGCTGAACCAATCATAAACAGAAAATGCCCAGTGACTTGCACTTTTGACGCTGCTTGATTGGTCCAATTACCTCGTAGAGTAGGCTGCGTCTAGACTTAAGATGAAACGAAGTACTGTAAAAGTTTTGGCCATAAGATTGGATAAAGAGGCCGGACGCCTCTACTCTACCAAAATAACCATTACCAGAAAAAGCAAAGGGCGACGATGGGCGAGCGACGGGGCAGGCTTACGGCCCTATATCAACGCGCGTACACTCAAACACGCACAACGGCACATTTACGAGGCCCCGTTTTTACGAGCCCGGGGAGGGGGACTTCCCTTTTTTCCCATCACTGGACACAAGGGCTGCGTGAACGCTGCGTCGAAGGTTGTTCTTTCCCCAGCAGACACGACTCTGCGCACAGCACAGCGCGCGCAGTCTACGCAGGGCGCTTTCAGTTCGCGAGGGGAAGGGGAGGGGGGAGAGTGGGTTCATGACAAACGGCTGGAGGAGCGGCCCTGAATACGTCATTAGGCCAATGGATTCGGCTCGGCTTTAGTCACCCTTATCTATACACCCGCAGCGCAGACTCGTTTGTCTATGTACATGCGTGTATGTGTCCGGGCGTCCTCGCGGTGTCCGGTCGAGGAGGGCCGTGGTGAGACAGGCAGCACAGTTTGGAATGAAAGAAACGCGCATCATCTGCGGTGGTGAGCAGGGATTTATCGGGGAAGTTTATTTGCAAGTAACGCACGGGTTGTATATGGGTGATAATGTTCCGATATTAGCTTAGTTGTGGAGCTCCCGCGTAGGGGTACCCCCCCTCGCTCCCATCAGCCCGCCTCCCACAGGAGCCTCAGCCTCTCGTCGTTTGAAGCGCCATCTAGAGTTTCGTTTCAGAACTGTCTGTTCTACGAACTACGGTGAAACGCCATGAAGATGTTGTGCTTCAAAGCATACATATTTCCATACTCATAGGCTACACTGCAGTTACCATGGGAGCCGTCCCCTTAAAACCGTGACGAATCGAGCGATGGGAGGCGAGCCGTGGAAGGAGAGAATGTACTGCTCGTGGAAGCAGCGTGTATGGGCAGTTCCGTAACTCGGCTAAACTAGTAGCGAGTTTTAGGGAACCGTTTTTATACAAACGATACGGTACGATCGGCTCTCCGGTATGAACTGCGCATGCGCGAGGTCACTGCTGCTTTACCGTAGTCCAGGGTCCGAATCATACTCTGTGATCATGTGGTCAAAGCGGCTGACATCGTTTGTAGCAGTGATTTCCCTACACACACCCTAGCCCGGGGGGGGGGGGAGGGGGCGTGCGACTCTTCCCTTTGTTTTTCTGAAGGCACCCCCTTAATTCGCTTGATTATTTTTGGTGGTTGTGTCTAAACCATAGAAAACGGCACGTGACCACGGAGAAGAGAGTGAGCGCGACTCAAACCGGCCAGTTCTCGATCGACGGTTTTCGGCCGGAAAGAAAACGAAGTTCGAGCCGTAAATTGTGTTCTGGCACCATGGTTCTGGCATAGCCTCTATACTCGCAAAGCCTGACAGTTCGATGACGGAGCCATAGAGTACCCGGTCGCAGATTTGGAGCGCCAGGATCTGGTAGCACAGAGCATTTCTCGGGGAGTCTGGTATTCAGCGCATAGCTTCTGCAGCAGCGAGGACCCGAAACATGGTTTTCAAACCCAACGAGAAAGGAAGCGGTATCCCGAAAAACGCGACAAGCACGAGCCAACATTCTATCGCTAAGGACAAGTGTGTTTCGGCGTCTCGCCGCAGCGGAACTCCCGTTACATGCTGCTCAAATTTTTTTATTTATTTTTTATTTTATTTTTTTGCTTTTGGCGGCCTCGTCACGTAACGATTTGCCGCGCTTTGTCAGTATAAAGGAGGCTATGGTTCTGGGTAATCTGACTCTTATATGGCATGTACAAAAAAAAACAACCTTGGCGAGCATAAATACCCTGTCAGTGTCCCTCTAAAGGGATGCTGAACCCAACATTTCAGTGTCTATATTAAATGGCGCACGATCGTTCCACGAGCCAGCATCCGCCCGTATGCGTCAGCACACAAACCTAATTGACGTTGTGCTCCTTCATCCACGCTTAAAGAGGTACGGAAGCAAAATGACGTGACCGCGAGCTCTCACCTCACGCTCCAAAATCGGCCAGCAAGCCAGTGACGTCAGGTGCCTCTGCACGGCCGAGGGCATGGCCTCCGAAATTATCGCGCGCTGGGGATGGGCTCTATTGGCCATCTCCATTGGCTCAAAATGGAATATCCTCGCAACATGGCGGCGCTGGGGACCCAGCCAATCGTGCGGGAAAGCCACCCTCCTTCCGTGGTTCAGGCGCCAACTAAAATGGAGGAAGACGACGCCGTGTACACGATAGCTTTTGTTTGACGCCGGTCAACGTTACTAAAACACTCAGTTGAGAAACTCACCCTTGAAACACGGACCTCTCGCGTCCACCGAGTCCACACTAAATACGATAACAGCGCCATTCTTTAGCGATTAGTCAAACATGAAAGTTAATTTATACGGCTACTGCGAAATGGCACTCCGAAGTAGCGCCACCGGCTCTTGCCCGACTTGACCTGAACCAAATTCCAATACGTGCAGCCGTGCCGTTCCTAGAGTGGCCGGCCGCGGGAGAAATAGCGACGTTGCGATCGCCTTCAGTTCGGTTCTTGAGTACGGATCGGACCCACTTCTTCAAGGCAGACTATATGGTAGTTTTTCAACTGAGTTGTTTTAGCTTTTGTTTGACGCCGGTGTTCAAGGACTTTCGACAGAATCGTCGAAGAACCGGCAAGTGGTTATACCAGCGCCGGTTTTCGAAGCGATCGAACTCTCCGTGGGCTTGTACAAAGGCTGTCATTGCCATAAAAACAACCCGCGAAACTTAGGAACTCAGTATTTGTGAGGTGAAAAGACAAATTCCAATAGCCGAATTTGAAGTGCCAGCACGATCCGCGCCAGTGCAGTGACGCCAAAGATTGAGTCGTCCTGCAACTCAAGTTTCTCTCACGCCTCCGAGGCGCCCCAATCCGAAGTGTCGTGTTGACCCGGGTCCCGCGAACAACCGCTCTTCGTGACACCTATTGCTGTGAGCAGACGACGCTTCACTTTCGAGTTTGAAGTTCTTTTAGGACCCTTACAGCGATCTCAAATTCTGAAACGGTGTGAGATCAAAGAGAATGCGCAGTCGACTTTTGTGAGCGACGTGAGGGGCCACGTCGCGCCGGTTCTGCGTGAAAGGCTGCCCCGGCGGAGTCACAACCGAAACTACGGTGCACAGACACCAAACTCAGCTATTTTGACCGTTTGAAGATTTGCTTTTCGAAGTCTGAAAGGTCGACGGGCACCTAAAAAATACCACTTCGTCCGATTCCCCGTCTCACCGATCACCCTCAGTGCTACATGTGCCGAGCGCCGCGGCGCCGCCATGTTTTCCGAGGGAGGACAAAAAGCCAGGAGGCGACATCAGTCCGGGCTCCGATTTTCGGTAGTGCGTTCGTAATTGCGTTAAAAAACATATTTTACCAATGCCGTTATGAAATATTATAGAAATGTCGCTTACAAAGCTTCTAAATTTCGTAATCGATTACGTCCTAAATAAAAAGCGAGGAGATGAGAAGGGGGAAAGAAAAACACCAAAAATAAAAAAGCACCCGCGCGCGCTTTTTTACGCTGTGCTTTTTTTTTTTTTATGATTGCAACTTGCATCGTTTTAGACAACAACAAAAAATACGAGCTTTGGGGTATTAGCGCCCCTTTAAAGGGGCGATACAACCATTTTTGTACTTTGCGCAAATACCCCTTAAAACGGATCCCTGACGTTAATGACCTATGAAACATGCGTTCGTTTATAACCCCACGCGATAGAAGTCCCAGAAAAAACGAAAGAAAAACGAGCACCGTTCACCCCCTCAACTCGCAGCCAGAACAAGCGGCCACGTGATCTGGAGCCGATTATATGCCGCCAATGTTGATCATAGCCCCGCGCTGGGGTTGGCAAAGCACAGGACACGCGCTGAGTTCCAGACATTGTTATGGCTCGGCTATTGTCGTCGTTGCAGCGATTCGACATGAGCCACTACCCGAATGCATGTCGAGGCATCGATTGTCACGAGCCCAGATCGAATGCGTACGCAGTCTTCGCGTACACTGCGTGAGCAGCATTTGAATATCGTCACCGCAAAGCTCAAAGACGCATTCCCGGGGATCGTACTGTTGCCAATGTCCCCAAAGCTCCGTCATCAAATTTCGCGAAGAAGCAAAAGGCGGCTTTGGAAGGAGAGACTAAGAAAAGCCCATGCTTTAATTTTTTTTAATTCCGCCGCGACGAAGACGCTTCTTGGTCAGTGGTGTTGCGTTCGAGCATTCTTAAGCCCCACTAGTGCCAGGAAGCTGGTGTAAAGTAAGAAATATTCCTACCTAATGTCGTTGCACAGCCCCTTTAAGGAACAAGATAGCTGAAGTCTCCTGACTCAGAAGCGTATAGTATATGTCGTCGATAGCTCTGAACTAACTTATCCGCGTCTTCACAAAAGAAAAAATAATAATAATAATAATAACGATAATAATAATAATAATAATAATAATAATAATAATAATAATAATAATGCACGGTTTTTCGCAGTATATTCTTCCTATTACATATCCAGAACTAGAAAGAAAGAAAAAGAGAGAAGTAAGAAATCATGTTTTGGACAGATTGGCTCCAGAACTAAATGTTCCTGCTTTCATCCCTTTTCAGTCTGCTAAACTTGGAATTGTAATAAAACCCTAATCACAATAAAGACCGGAGACCCCTATGACGGTATGGGGCGTATACATCTGTTACAGACATGTACGTAACGTGTTACAATTAACGAGTTACTTCTACCTAGTTACTATTTGCGGTAACGAGTAACGTATTTGGTTACTTTTCTAGAAAAGGAACGAGTAACATACTTAGTTACTTTTCTACAGAAGGAACGAGTAACGTATTTAGTTACTTTTCTAGAAAAGGAACGAGTAACGGTATCTCGTTCCTTTTGAGGAGTAACGTGTACAACACCGCTTAAACAGTCTCGTTTTAATTCTAACCTGAGTAGGCGTCTATTGCGAGAACGGTAGGTGAGCAACCCGAAAAACAACGAAACTCTATGACAGTACAGCAGCGTATATCGCTGAACACGTCACTCGAACAGTTCAACTGACGTGTCTAGCGATAAACGTTGCTGTACTGAGCTCTACAGCTGGAAATGTCCTTCATCCAGCGAACACAATAAGGTTCGTTAGTTGAACCTCCTACTTCTAGAACCGGGTACGGACCAACGAGGTAGAGGGGCTTAGAGCGATAAACCGGGGTTCCGGTCTGCACTCGAAAGTGACCCCCATAAGGCGGCTGCCATTGTACGCAAATTTGACCACTCGTCACAAGACCGAACCAAATGCGTGACGTCACAGGAAAGATGGCAGCGCCCATGCAGCGGCTGGCCCCAGCTGGGCCGGAGCTTGTCGGATGCTTTCTTGGTTGTCGTTCGTCTCGGCGAGTTGATTTCAGGCGCAGAAGCCGTCATATGAGGCCGGTCGACAGCGACTTCAGAGTTCAGCGTGGTATCTGACGTAGGTACAAGGTGAAAATACGGAGGAACGGTGTGCATTTCGCCGGTGACCGACGGCGATATTGCCACAGAAGAGACAATCTGCCCTACGTTGCTCGCACCTCGGATTGATTCGGATACCGCTAGGATAAAATTTAAGGCGACGTTTCTGTGCTCTCGTTGACCGTCGGAACCTTCGAGATCTGCAGTAAAGCGTCTGCAATGTATGGATACACTACAGTTTAGCGACGGAAATTGTGTGAGTCGTGCTTGGCAGTGTGCAATCGTGGTGTCGCTTCGTTCAAATGCCCGAAGGCTCACTTTGGTTGTGCGGTGCACCGCAGAGCTGCCTTGCCGCTTGTAGTTCCCGTGCCGTGCTAAGTGATACTGTGCTGCTTCTCAAATTGTTTCGGCGTAGACGTGCTCTTTTACGGAGCACAGGTGTGCGGCGCGCCGAAGAGCTGCCTTCAAGCTGGTAGTTCCTGTGCCGTGCTTTAGGTGATGCTGTGCTGCCTACTAAATTGTTCTGGCGTAGACGTGCACCTTCACTGAGCACAGGTGTTGCAGTTGGTATTGAGTCCGCTGGTCTGTCGCACGTTTCGTCGACACCAAAGTTTCAACCCTCGTTACGCGAATTGCAAGCTGTGTGGACATTTCATCGCGCGCGTTACCTACCCAGTCCACCCATTCACGCCGCTTTGCGACGGCAGTCTGCAGCGGCTCATTACCAGAAAAGTGGTCTCACATCGATTTCAGTTCAGCTCGTCCACGGTAGTCGCCAGACCCCGAAGGAGAGAATTTATTCGGACAGAATGCCACTAAAGCAGTGCAGCTTCTTTAGTGGTCAGGATAGACTCTTTTCTGTCTGTTTTGTTATATTGTCTCGGATGCTTGCTCCAGTCCTATTTTCTATCAATATTTACTATTCTGTAAAGTTCCAGGCCATGCTCAGCTGTCATTGTATGTTCTGGTGGAGGTGCTGCGCACTTTCCCATAGCCCTTCACTCTGTGTCTACCCTGGCGGCTCCTCAGCCGAGTTGCCCGATAACAAGACACGGGTGGCACATTATCCCGAGTCTTAAACCCCCGGCGAGCCGTGAACCAAGTCCTATCCCGAGCCCGGCAGCAAAATTGCAAGACGAGCGAGTACCACAAGGGCGAAACTCGGAAATACACCACGAAGAACTTGAAATCCAAGCCAGGCGCTGCTACCAGCAAGAACCAACGGAATTAGGTCTTTTGCCAGAAAAACCGAAGCTGACTAAGCCAACAATGACAACCCTGTCGCAGCAAACCACGTTCGCTCCCACCATCGTTTGCATGCCCGTCGCACCTCGCACTCCGATGCCCTTTCACGCAAGGTGCACAAGACGTCGAGGGCTGGATTGAACAATATGACCGTGTCGCCCGCCACAGTGGGTAGATGGACAACCAGCTCCTGCAGAACCTATACTTCTCGTGGAAGAAACTGTGAGGCACTGGTTTGAGAACCACGAATCCTCCTTAACGTCGTGGGAAGTTTGCAAGACCGAGCTGAAGTGCATGTTCATCAGCCAACATTGACAAGAGAGAGCCGAATTCCCGATTCTGTCCAGCATACGGCCCCAACGAGAGCGTCACCACCTTCGTGGAGGATGTTTTGCTTCTGATCGAGCACCCACGCCAACCCTGATGCTACAGAAGACAAGAAGCTAAGAATCCCATGTTCCTCATGTGAGGGACACCTTCAGCAGCCTTGTCCGCAACCCCCCGACAACAGTCGAAGGGTTCGACTGTTGTCGTAGATTCGACAATGCAGCTTCCAACATTGAATGCACACTGTAGGCCCGAGCACGTCACTATTAAAAACTCCCCAGCGTCGCGACACTCAAGTCGTCCAGCTGCAACTTCGACGCCAGCCCCCCAGGCATCCGTGACATCATTCACAACGGTGTCCGGGAGGAGATAAGGAAGCTAGTTCCTGCCATCAGTTGCCCGGCTTTAATTTTGATCGCCGAGATTTTTTCAGAAGTTTGACAGGCATTTCAACTGGAGACTTCTTCGAGCGAAGTGGCATCTGTCGAAACGAGGGCGACTTATGACACAAAGTCACAACGACCACCACCGGCTACCTGTTACTATTCAATGCCAATTAAACGAAATACCCCAATGCCGAAGCATTCCCGATATCGAGAAGAACCAGTGTAGGTCTGCGCTGAACAAAGTACACCGAGGAAGACGGAGGTACTGCGAATGGCCAACCGAAAACCACTCTGCTACCACTGCATGAGGCCGACCTTGTCTACTGGAGGTGCCCGTACCAATGAATTGGCTTGCAAGGGTTCGTGCCGAACGACCCTCCACCACGTCTTGACGAGCGTCCGGGGAAGATTGAGGATTATCTTCGGCGGTCTTTGTCCCAGGTGCCGACATTACCCCGAAGCTCGTGATCTACTTCATCTGGACGGGAGGTAAGCACGACAAAGCAGGTGAGCGGCAATGCAAGGAGAGTTGATCTGGTGTCGGTTGTCGCCCAAGGACAATACCTAATAATTTGCTGACACTAATTATCTGTGTCCACGCCATGAAGCACACAATTTCCAACTTTGAGGGAGAATGCCGCTCAGTGACCTTAAGGAATAGAATGATTGGTTTCTCTCAAAAGTGGACTGCAAGCATCACGAGACTTCACTTTGCCACACAAGACTTGCACAAGTTGCAGTGGTCGTGGGATGCACAATAAATCTCCATTACGAAATGAAAGTGAAATGGCTTGGATAGCAAACATTGTTGCCAGCTATCAAGTCAACGGTACAGCAAAAGGCACAGCCATATAACCAATACATGCCCGAGCTTGCTGCATTGATGCAGAAAACTACCAGGAAAATTTTGCGGATTAGAAGCCAGCCCTGCAGCTTCAGTGCATCAGATGTCAGTAGGCGCACATGACGTATGATTACAAGACGGCATCAGTCGGTTAAAGTTGCTACTCGACCAAACTGAACACCGACGTGCCAGGAGCGTCATCCCACAACAAGGTCCACGGGTATTACGATTGAACGCCTGACAGGAGACTGTCGCAGAAAGAACTCGTTCTAGAACCATTAACTAAGAATCAATAATTATCTAATGCAGTGTAAATAAACATTTGATACACTAACCAGATAAACCTATTTCCGCTTGCCTTTATGCCTTGAGAGTTTATACACCAAGAATTGTGTCCACCACACGCGCAGGTCCTTTTGAGGACACTCGCATCTCTGACCCTTCATTATTAATTGATGGGACATACCAGACTGGCAGACTTGTTGAATTGGGCTGCACTCATTCCACTTTTCCTGAACACACCTCTGAGCATATACTTTAATCGTATGTGTTGATGCATTGTTATATAGCAGGACACTTCCTATACGTAGACCCTTCGCAGAAACCCATCAAGCAACACAACTGTTGCCATTTTTTTTCAAAGTAAAGCACACAAATGGGTCCCAGTTCACGTCAAATGCTAATGCAGCATTCGAGTCCAATGGGCGCTTAGCCGAGTTCACAGTGATGGCGGACGTAACATTCTTGTCGAAAAAATGACCATGAAAGCCTGGGGTAATTAGAGTAGTAGCTACTGTAATTTGTTTCATCACAATTTGGCAAACAGCAAAGGCTACAGTCTCGGTGAGCCAATATGCACGTTGGAGAGAGGCACATGACAACATGTCATTCAGAGTGCTCGTCTGCACAGATTTGTCACACACCTTCGCTCTGTCTCTCTGATTGGCTCGAAAGGGCTGTGGCGGTTGTCCTTTTCCAGGTTACAGTGATACGAAGTATAGACAACCCACACTTTTCAAAAAAAGGCTATTGAAGAGACCGAAAGGAATGGCCAACATTTTTCAACAAGACTGCTCTTCAGGCAAGGGATGAACACAAATATGAACCATCTTATCCAGGTAATTGGACCAAGTAAATAATTGACTGACTAATACAATGCAGTTTTGATGAAAAAAAGTATTGCTGCAATAAATCCTACGAAAGAGAAAAAGGTGCAGTTAATCTATGCATACACCAAAACAGTTGTTGTTATTGCAAGTCGAATAGCTTTGAAGCAGGTGCCTGCAACGATTTATTCATCCCCACACTCAATGAAACGTCATCCTCGTAGCTGAAAATAAGTGTGCACTTCGCACTCACCAAACAAGGAAGAAAGGCGATCGAATGTAGAATCGCCGATTAGCACAAAGGGCGCAGGAGCTTCCTCGCTAAAAGTTGCTCAGGGTTATTCGGTGACGCAGGCCTGAAACAACTTCTCCTAGGCCCTAACGCGACGTATACCTTTCGCGTCGATTCATAGCCATTTCAATGTTCAAACAAAGCTAAGAGAACGCGAAAATTTCATGCTAAAAGCACTCAAAGTTCTATCGATCCTTGAACACATCCCGGAATCCGAGCACCGGTACGGCGATACGGCTGATGCTGTCTCACAGGTGTTAATATCCATATGATCCAGAGCGATCTTGCGCAAAAAGGGTATAAAGTCTCATTCCTTCATATTTTCACAATATACCTGCGTCAGCGAGCACGAAAAAGCCCGAAATCATCGGAAAACCGCTGCACATCACGGCTGCCGCGCACCGAACAAACTCGCATCCACCAGCTCTGGGCGCTGCCATCTTACCTGCGACGTCACGGCTCTTGTGAGGTCACGTGACGAGTGGTCACATTTGCGTAAAACATGGCGGCAACCGGGGGGGGGGGGGGGGGTGCCACTTCGGAACTTCCGGTTTATCACTCTAAGCCCCTCTACCTCGTTGGTACGAACCGAATGTAAACCCGGAGGTTGCGAACACGGGAAGGCACAGAAACCATACCCGCTGTCCTCAATGAAGGCGCAGTTCCTGAAGATTCACCAGCTCTTCCTGAAGCACAACACTGCCGTTCCTTCGAGCGCGTCAGTAGAACCGTCAGTCGCCGGAAATGTATTTTTAAGGAAGCGGGGAAACATAACTGATGAAAACTTCGAGAGGCAGCTACTGCTGAAGTGCAGCGACTACTAAAAAGAAAATAATAAACCATGAAATAAAAACAGTTGTCTATTCGGTCGTCAAAGCAACGTGAAAAGTAACTCGTTACTTTTGAGATAAATCACGCGTTCCTTTTCAGAATCGGTAACGAGTAACGAATTTAGTTTTTTTTATTGAGCGAGTAACGAGTAACGGTATTTGGTTACTTTTTTTTGTAACGTCTACATGTCTGCATGTGTATATGCTGTCTGACAATCGATAATAAAAACAAATCCTACGATTCTCGTATCCCCAAAAGCATGTGTATGTGTATGTGTGTGAGCGCCCGTATGTGTGTGGGTTGGTCTCTCTCTCTCTCTCTCTCTCTCACTCTTTTTCTTTTTTTTTCTCCCAGACACTTTGGGCTCTTTCTGAGCGCTCTCCGACGTGAAATACGGGTCCTTGTCAGGCATGAAATATGGTTCCGAGGAAAAGTTCCCGACGGCGGGGCTCGTCGATCATTTCATTAAACCACAGCGCGCCGACGCGCCACGCTTAATTTCAATTGAAAATTGATGGGCGGACGGCGAGCGCGCCGCACTCGCCCCCCGTTCTCCGCGGGCTCGGCCGCCGAAGGGGCTTGCTCGCGCGACCGCGGCACACCCATTAGAGAACGCTGCTCTGAGCCGCCGCGCTAATGCCCGAGGCTGCTCCTCTTCGCGTGTCATCGCTCTCGTCAACAAGTTGAAACGCGCGTCGCTCTGTGACAACGCCAACGGGTTGGGCCATCCATTTTTTTACAGCGCAGCTGCTAAGGGTTAGGTTCCCGAGGATCGTGTCCGGTACCAAAGAACTGTCGACATAAACCTACACGAACCTTTGGACAGCTACCGCCATCTATAAGCGACGGCGGCAACCAGGCAACCAGTCTGGTTGTCGCCGTCGCTCATATATGGCGGCAACCTTTCCAGTTATCATAGAAGAAGGGATAGTTGGGCGAGTTGGAGAGAAAAAAAAACAGTCAAATTAGTCGTTAGTTGTTTATACAGCAGGAGGTTAGTCTACAAGAACATGGCGACATTGTTACCCACTGTAGATAAGCAATTTAACCAGTGCAGTTCGACTTCTAGCCTGGGGTCTTTAACGTGGACCACGCCGTAGTGATACACGACCGCACGCCGGTAGGATGCTCATCCAGATCGAAACGGGCAGGGGCGGGGATTGAACCCAGGGTCTCTGGGTTCGGCACCACGAGCTTTCGCTCCACGTGCTCCGAGCTGGTGTGCGCTAGAGCCTCTAGTGTGCGCTAGACCACTCTAAAGCCCCTTGATAAAGGTGTTTTCACAAGTACCGCCAACCATTGTTGTGGAAATGCGCAAGACACGTGCCATGAGCGGGTGCTCCGCCGCCATTCGCTTCCAAGGGCCGCTCATTTCAGTGCTGCGCCGCCATTTGCTTCCAAGGGCCGCTCGAGACCTGGGCCACGTGCGCTCGCGCATTTGGCGCTACTTGCAAAGACAAACAAAAGCATATCGAGGGGCTTTAGACCACTCGGCCAACGATCCCCCCTGGTGGGAACTCATTGTAAAAACAGCGCAAAAAAGATACGAGGACGAAGAAACGCAGGTGACGAGCCAAGAGCACGTCACGTGTGTTTCTTCATCGTCCTCGTCTGTTTTGCGCGCTGTTCCTACCCTCTTATCAGTTTCGGTTTGGACTCACGATGGGTCGACCGCGTGCCCTTTCTTCGGGGAAAGAAAACCGGGTGCGGAAGGAGCGGCGACGTACGCAGCCGCGCGAATGGGTCGCAACCGCCGCGTGCGTCGGGCGCTTCAGATTCCCCTGCGAAACAGGAACAGAAATCGCTCGTCTGCAAAGCCTCCGCCGAGGACAGAAGCTACAGCTCCACTGCTCTTCCTTCTTCACCAGAGTGGAAAAGCTGAAAATTTTTTAATCATATTTATACAGTTATTTCTCGTTTATATGGACCCCGTTAATATGAATACCCCGCTATATCGACACCATTATCGGGGATAATATGGGAAAATACACCCATTTTTTTTCTCGTTATTATGAACAACTCACACTGGGTGGCAATTAATTTATTGCCACCCAGCGTATACTTCTGAAGTTGCCAGTGTAACTTTCGGGAACTCTTTACATTGCTAATTTTGGCACGGCACAATGTTCATTAGCGTACTAACTTAAGGCCCCAGTCGCATTGCTCATATATCATGCATAAGACGCGCTATTCGCTGCGGACATGAAGCCCATTTGCTTTAGACATGCTTTGAAGATGCCTGCAGACAGTTTTTGTATGTACCAACGTGATAAGACCGTCGCACAAAGATGGAACACGCCTCAGGCAGTGCCTTGCCGTAGGCCACCAACCCATGTGCGAGCATTGCCGGGCCGCAGTTGGTCCAGGTTCGCAACGCAAGACTACGTCATCAACGGCTGCAGTGAAAAAGATCTGCTGCTTGCTTGAGCAGCACACAGCAGTGGCGGCAGCGCGCACAATGTTCGCACAGCCAGAGGACTAATCGCACCTACTGTTGCAGGTTGGTTCAATTCTTTTACGCTTGTATTCTGGCTTTTTCGTGCCGCTGCTGCCGCTGCTGCTGTTGCTAAGACTGTGTACTTTCGAAAGGATGGAAACTGTTTGCCCAAAATGTAATGAAGAAGTGACAGATGCTGACTCAGGGCTCCTATGTACGGGATGTGAATACACATATCACGTGAGCCCATGTTCCGGTGTCACCGACGCGACGTTTAGGTGAAAGGGTAGTGCTATCCGCAAATCATAGCAATGCCAAACGTGCAAAACTGTGAAATCCAGGGGAGGCAGTTTGAGCAGCAAAGAAGAAATAGAGCCTGGGATGGCGGCCATGTTCGCTACCATAAATGCGAAATTAGATAGTCTCTTGGACTTAAAGGAAACTGTAGGGGGCATTGAAATGTTTATGCAGGAACTATAGGACAAATGCGACGAAGTGGTAAAAGATATCCGCGAACAAAAAAAGGAGGCAAAAACTGCAAAAACGAGTAGAAACTCTTGAAAAAAGTGACGCCGACGGGGAGATAAAAAGACTAAGGCAGGAGTTCGATGACGTATAGAATGGAGAAGCCGGAAACTAAATCTAGAAATCCATGGGATCCCTCAGGCAGACAAAGAAGATCTGCTAGCAAAGGTAAATCAAGTCGCCAAAAAGCTTGATGTACCAGACTTGGCCTTAAAAAGCCTCTGACACGCCAAAAAGGAAAAAAAAAAACATTTTTCATGCTAGGCGTTAAAATGGCATGTCAGGACATTACAAAAAAAATTGTTTCACTATAGAGGTGCGTAGTTTTTTTATATAAATATAGAAATACGTCCCAATTTAAAGTTCCCGCCAGTGCATTGTGACGTAACAGTGTACCGCAAGGTGTCGGGGCGGTCAGAAAGGAGGCATCGGCGGAAGTCACGTGAGTTGTATCCCTCCTCATGCTTACCGCGAGCGCGTGTAATATTTTTTAAATATTTTTGTTTTTCTCCGCACCTCCACGAGGCGATCCAAGCAGACAAGGTTTCCTTTATCTGCTTTTCATCGCTTAATGTTGCTGTAAAGGTAGAAGAAGAGGAGTCAGTGAATTGACGTGATCAACTACGATGCCTAGAAGGTGCTGTGTGAGGGACTGTCCCGGTATTTCAGCAACTGAAGAAGAGATCACACTGCATGCATTTCCGAGAGACAGTAAGCAACTTCAGCCTGGAGAGTATACGATGATTCGACGACCTCGGTGTCCGAAGCTTCAGCAATGCAATTGGACGTGTCGTACGCAAGCAATCCTAATTTCTGCAAGCGTTGTAAAAAAATTTTTTTCAAGACTTGATAGCTTTTTTTGCGCGCAGTATAGCTCTGTATCATCGGACTGATCGCATGCACTCGTACACTGGCTTATACTCGCAACGCTTTCATCATTGACCTTACTGACTCTTCGTCCTCAACTTTTACAGCACGCAAACTAATCAACGGTGCAGCGATAAAGAGCTATACTTCGTTTCACCTTATGTGCGAGCGAAGCATAGGCGTGCGCAGGATTTTTCATTAGGGGGGGCGAGGTTTCCCCAAAGTGCCCCCGCCCCGCCCCCCCCCCCCCCCCCCCCCCCCCGCTTTCTATCAACGCACTCCCTTACGCTCAGAGAGGATATGGTTATGAAACGTTTATTTCGACAATATTCAATTGTAACATATACAGCATATTATTAAAGGGGTCATGAAACGCTTTTCCAACTTTTTCCTGTTTAGCTTTTCTCCTCAACTCATAAATCGCGCATTCCACCAAACAGTTCAAGAAGACGAAAAGAGGGGAGGCCGCTCTTGCTCGGAATCTGGTTTATGTACCCGGATAGAGCCATTGTCCCCCTAGAAGATTAGCCCGTCGCTCAAAATTCAGACAAAAGTTGCTCTCCCCAACCCGTTCACCCCGGAGCTGACAGTGCTGTGGAAGCTACGTGCTCGTTGGGCCAGCCACACTTGCCACATGATCACGCTCCTCCGCGCATACCCACGCACAGAGATTGAGGTTAGGTGATAAAGGGAGGCGGCTGATTGGTTCGGCAAGCGCGTAGCTTCCACCACAATGTCAGCTTAGGGTTGAAGGGACTAAGTGAGGTCCGGTTTTGTGTGACGTCAGTTTGGACCCGATGACGCGCTTTTGGGACCGCGGACGTATCACAGTGAAAAGGCAGAGAGCTTACGAAGGGGAGGAGGTGCGAAATAGTCCGCTGTGTTTTCAAATTTTCGCACTGAAAGTCAGGCTTTTGTCTTTCTACCTTTTTTCTTTTGGCCCACTGAACGATGTGCTATTAATAAAATCCCAGAAGAAGAAGGAACGTGAACGTGTGCACGTGATTAAGTCTTCAAATGATTTACAGAAACATGTGGGATGCTTTTCATGTTAGCCTTTTTTAGTTTTTTTTTTTTTTTTTGCAATGGATGAGAACGCCAATCCATTGTTGAATAATAAAATGGACGCTATGAATTTTCCGTCAGATGATGACTACTTTCTTCCATCAAATGTGAAAACCTTTTTGGGAAGTGAATATTGCAGTTTTCTTAAGTGTTTTCACATTAACGCTCGATCAGCGCGAAATAAAGTAGACGAGCTTGACTTATTTTTTGATCAATTCAAATCGTTGTTTGATATAATTATGCTTTCAGAGACGTGGTTTACGAATACTACTGATGTTTTAAAGTTGCCAATGTATAACAACAATTTTTTAATCGCACGGCGTCTCGGAGAGGCGGCGTGGCTATCTTGGTTAAATCGGACATTTCCTGTGAGATTCTCTCTGATTATTATTGTGTTCATAAAGATTACGAGATGCTTTCCTTAGTCATAGGCTATACTATTATGGCGGTTTGTTACCGTCCGCCAAGTCGGAACCCATCGTCTTTATTTACTTACCTTGAGTCTTTCCTTGAGTATGCAAATGAAAATAAGTATAACGTAATCTTAGGGGGCGATTTTAATATAAACATGCTTCTTGAAACGTCATGTAAAATACAGATGAGTGCACTGATTAGGGGCAGTGGATGTGTTAATACTATATCTTCGACAACGAGGATCACTACTGAATCATCGACACTACTTGATTTATTTATCACAAGTTATGATGAGTCATATACTAAATCTAGCGTCGTAATAGCCGACATAGTGATCACTTAGGGATATTTTTGTGTAGACAAAATAAAATTGCAAACAAAACACACAGTAATTAGACAATCAAATTACAAAACATAACACCGGATAGCTTGAGCGATTTTAGATAGAAACTGTCTTGTCTGAACTGGAACGACGTCCTTCAAGAAACGAACGCCGATGCCGCATTTAACGTTTCTGAATAAATTTAAAAAAAACTATATAAAAGTTGTTTTCCACATAAATCACTACGTACTTCTAGAAAGAGTCGTAATCCCTAGATAACAAAGGAATTACTTACAAGAATTCGTACCGAAAATGCGCTATATAATAAATTTGTAAAAACCAGAAAAAGTGAAAAACTTAAAATTTTTAAATTGTATCGAAACCAACCAAACAAAGAACTTCGAAATGCTAGAGAAGTGTATTTTTGTCAGTTCTTTATAAGGTGTAGTAAAAAAGTCGACATTGTATGGAAAAAACTAAATTCTGTTTTGGATCGTTTTTGTGCGCCGAAACAAATAGAAAATATAAACAACAATGGCCAGGAATTATCAGGTCGAGCATTGGCAAATGCATTTAATAATAATTTTGTTAACCTCGTTAAAGAAAGCACTGAGTCAAATGCGTGCAAGTGTATAAGTTTTCAAAGCCTTGCATCAATGTTTCTTACGCCTATCATTGATACAGATGTCATATCTGTCTTCAATGTCCTTAAAATGGTAAAAGTTGTGATTCTGATGGATTACAGATCACGCCGGTTAAGCATGTTATTGATCAAATTTCTCCTTGCTTAACGCACATCTTTAATCTATGCTTGCTTGCCGGAGTATTTCCCAATCGAATGCAATTAGCTAAGGTAACAGTCATATATAAATAGGTTGATAAAAATTACCTAGGTAATTACCAACCCTTTTCAATTCTATCGGTATTTTCTAGGGTCTAGAAAACCTCAAAATTTCCGTATAAACACAACATAATCAGTTCATGTCAATTTGGTTTCCGTAAACATCGCTCTACCGAACTCGCTCTTTTAGTTCAAAAATAACATATACTTAAAATTTTTGAGAATAAAAAACTTACTCTCGGTATATACGTCGACTTCACGAAAGCTGTTGACTACCTAGGTCATAATTTGCTAATTAGGAAATTAAATGAGCATGGATTTCTTGGCCAAATGTCAATTCTTTTAAATTCATATTTTTCTTTCCGCAGACAATATGTAGATATAAATGGTCAGTCATCGGAAATAAAACCGATTAAATCCGGCGTTCCCCAAGGGAGTATTTTGGGCCTTTATTATTCAATATCTATATAAATGACATCATAAACGTAAGTTCAGCAACGAATTTTTTTATCTACGCTGATGATGCTAGTTTATTTTTTACTAGTGAAAACGCCACAGAGCTTATACGTGACGCACACGAAATATTACAAAAACTTAAAAGTTGGAGTAAATGTAATGCTCTAAAAATAAATGCCAATAAGACAAGAGCAGTCTTATTTCGACCAAGAAAGAAATATGTCTACATTACTGAACATATTTTTTTTTTAATCCTTGAAAATTGAAATTGTACCCGTATTTAAAACTTTAGGTATTTTCTTTTCTGGAAAACACGTCATGGGACGATCATATTAATTTCATCATATCTAAATTATCAAGCGTTGTTGGTATTTTATATCGTCATAAACACAGATCTTGCCTCTTAAAACAGCTATTATTATATAATTCATTATTTTACTCGCATATAAATTATGGCCACCTTATATGGGCAACCACCGCATATACCAATCTTCAAAAGATATTTATATTACAAAAAAGATATTAACAAGCATTTCTCATGTTACGCTGGATTATCGGATGAACATTGTTTTCAATCAACTTAGAGTAATGAAATTTTTTGATTTATACAAATATCGTTTATGTTCCAAATATATGGTAGAAAAAAATCAATCTCAACATTATCTCGAAGACTTAGCAAGTCTAGCAAAAAAGGTGTATGCATATCCAACGCGAACTGTAGAACCATGGAAAGTACCATTTTTGGAACAAATTACGGACAATACACTACATCATACACCCTTTCGACTACACTGAATCGATTCAGTAGGGAAACTCTAAAACTAAAACTCTTCTGCTTTTCTTCCACCGCTCAATGATGTCGACCTGCACTCGTTACTGTTTAGTTTCAAGTCTTCCAAATCTCCAGGCATTGACGGCATCCGAGTTTCCGATCTCCGCAGAAATTATGAGGTTATCAAGCATGTATTGCTTCATATGTTGAATGGCTTTATTGAGAGTTGCGTTCTTCCAGATGAACTAAAAACTGCTATTGTAAGGCCCTTATACAAAGGAGGTGGAGCGAATAAGATTGAAAATTACCGCCCAATTTCTATATTACCAATTATTGTTCAAATCCTAGAAAAACACGTATTCCAAGTTATGTCATCCTTTCTAGACGTGCATAATGTCCTCTCACCTAGTCAGTTTGGTTTTATTCGGGGAAAAGGAACTCAACCTCTGCTGGAAGACTTTTTTGATTTACTCTTTTCCGGTTTCGAAAGAAATCTTGTTAGCTGTGCCCTTTTTTTAGACGTGTCGAAGGCGTTTGATACGGTCAGCCATTCAGTCCTCTTGAGAAAGCTGCATAGCTACGGCTTTCGTGGCCCGTTTTTTTCTTTTCTGTCCAATTACCTTTTAAATCGCTCACAGCTTGTAATTGCAGCTGAGTCCCGCAGTCCGCGAACAATGCTAAGAGCAGGGGTACCCCAGGGCTCAATTTTGTTTCCACTTCTATTTAATCTGTTCGTTAATGATATTTCAACATCTCTCTCTGAAGCCAAGCTTTATCAATATGCGGACGATACCGTAATAGTCACTCGACATCTTAATTTCGAAAATGCCACCCGCTCACTACAGTGTGCTGCGAGTACAGTCATGGACTGGTTTCAGCGAAACCTTATGGATGTTAACGTAAATAAGACTAAACTTATCTGTTTCCAAAATCCCCTTAAATACGTGCGTCTGGATTTCCCTTTTGTTTTACATCACTCAAAATGTGTACCATGCAAGTGTGTTTCATTGGAATATGTTGAATCTGTCAAGTACCTTGGAATTTTATTTGACTGCGGCCTAACTTGGAGTGCTCAATTCGTGTCACTTTGTGCAAAGCTAAGGAGTGTAAGTTGTCTTTTATATAACACCAAATCGCTTATGCCGTTTTCTGTACGTAAAATAATCGCCCACACACTTGCATATAGCGTATTAAGGTATGGGATTACAGTGCTTGGAAACGGTTCTACCCAGTGGCATGGTAAAATAGATAGCATTTTAAAAAATATTTTGAAAAGTGTATCTTACGGCTTGCAAATACCTGACGACAGTGACCTGTTCAATTTCCTGCAATTCCCATGTCTCAGAAGTCTTTTTACTCGAACTGTTGTCCAACGTTACTTCTGGTCTGATGATTTCAAGAGAGAAAACGTACCTACTCATTCCCTTCGTTTTCAAGAAACATTTAAAGTCCCTTTTGTCCGTACTCGATATGGTAGGAATACGCGCGAATATTATGTGCCTGAGACGTTTAACAATTTGCACTCTGAAATTCTGCAGGCTAATTCTTTGAGCCAGCTGAAGAAAAGTATGAAAGTTCATCTTTCTGGAGGAGAGATTACATAATGTTTATATTTAGTTGCGTATGTATTTGTGTACATATTATTCATGTTTTGTGCACTCCTAACAGCTTTATTCTTGTTTTTCACGTCCACGTTGCTTTATTTTTGCGAATTTTTGTACTGACTTTGTTCTTGGTCGTTTCACAATTGTTTCTATATTTACTACATTTGCATTCGTGTATATATTATTCATCCTGTCTTGTGCACCCCTAACTGCTTTATGATCGTTTTCTTTCCCGTTTTCTGCTTTCTTTGTGCTAATTTTTTACTGACTGTGTTCTTGGACATTCAACCTCTGTCTCTTTCTTTTTTCTTTTTTTTTTTTTGGGCGGCGTCACACAAGCCACCGTTGGCTTTGATTGCCCCCGCACTCCTGTATGAATTTATGAATGTTCCTGAATACAATTTTATTATTTATTAATATTATTATTATTATTATTATTATTATTATTATTATTATTATTATTATTATTATTATTATTATTATTATTATTATTATTATTATTATTATTATCATC
This sequence comes from Ixodes scapularis, assembly GCF_016920785.2. Classification (NCBI taxonomy): domain Eukaryota; kingdom Metazoa; phylum Arthropoda; class Arachnida; order Ixodida; family Ixodidae; genus Ixodes; species Ixodes scapularis. The sequence continues at coordinate 62,672,801 of NW_024609868.1, forward strand.
AAGAAGTCCCCAGGAACCGTCGCTCCTTTTTACTGCTCTGCGAGTTTTCACTCGTAATCGCTTTCAATCGGAACATCTGACGCCAACGAGCTTTTTGTGACTCGGACGATTCCTCTGCGTCGTGGTGGGCACCGACTTTGCTCAAGATCGGGTCCCCAACGTCTTCACTGACAGCATTCCAACGGGTAGGCCTAAGTGACTTTGCGTCTTCGCCCGGCTCGGCTCCTAGAACGCCCGTTGTGCGCGAGCTTGCCTGGCACGACGATCTCCACGGTGAGCAAAGCATCTCGCGCAAGCCTGCCCAACACATCAAGGCGACGCACGTGACACGGGAGTACAGCACTTCACATCTTTCCCTTCTGCGTGTGTGCTATGTCTTCTCCACTCAAGTGCGCTCAATGCCACGAGAAGATTGTGAACGATGGTCGGCACATGTCCTGTGCCGAGTGCAGAGCATCGTATCATCTGGGGAAGCTTTGCTCCGGTGTTGCGGAAAACACATTCAATGCCATGGCTGTTGGAAAACGAGAGGTCTGGCGCTGCCGTGTGTGCCGACAACGACATAGCGGGAATGAGTCTCGAAGTGAAGCCAGCTCGTCACAATGCGCGTCTCCTGCTGGTACGGAACATCTTCGGTCGCTGGAAGCTAAACTGGAGTGTCTCACCTTGCTGAAAGCCAATGTTGACACCCTCCTCAACTTACCAACTCAGATGAATCAACTCCTGACATTGAAGCCAGTAGTCGAGAGCCTGAAATCCGCAGTAACGGAGGTTCAGAAGGCCGTAGACTTTCTGTCGGCTCGGTACGACTCTCTGCTGTCTACAGCCACTACCAACTCAACAGCGATAACAGAGCTCCGTGAGGAAACAACATTGCTAAGAAGCGTGGTAACAGAGCAGTCTCAGACCATCGAGCACCTGAAAGAAGAGCTGAACGATAGCGACCAGTACAGTCATCTCTCAAACCTTGAGATACATGGACTCCCTCATGCCCCAAGTGAAAACTTAGTCTCCGTTGTGGGCGAGTTGGCTGGCAAGCTAGGCCTTGAAATCTTTCAGCCAAGGGACATACTGGCGGTGCATCGTCTGCCATCGCGGCGCGACGGCCCTCCAGTTATCTTGGTTAAATTGGCATCAGTGTCGCTAAGAGAACAATGGCTCGCCACGCGAGGTAAGCTGAGAACTCTGGCAGCAGAGGGTTCGTTGCCCAAACTCTTCCTCAACGAGAACCTAACGCGAAAGAACAGGGAACTCTTTTGGATGGTACGGGAGAAAGCAAGAACCAAGCAGTACCAATTTACTTGGGTGAAAAATGGGAAGCTATTTGCAAAAACGTCAGGAACCTCGTCACTGGTTCGCATCCACCGGTTGGCCGACCTGGAATTGATTGTGTAACTCTTTTTGTTGCTAAGCGGCTTAAAACTACCAGTGGATAACAACCGCATCGAATAATGGAAGTACAGTTTCGTCAATGTTCAGATTTTTCTTCATTTCAACGTTTCTCGGAACCGGCTAGTGATAGTACTCTTGGGCTCTTACATGTAAATATTCGAAGTATTCGTAAATATTGGGACCAGTTTGTAATAACTGTAAACAATACGTCACCACTGTTTGATGTTTTTGTGCTAACAGAGATCAATGTTAAAGACGATTTCTGTGGTGAGTTCCGGATACCGGGATATAAATCATTCTTTCTTACACGGCCGATTGGACGAGGAGGAGGAATTGCGATATTTGTTAAGGACTTGTGGCGTACTGAAACACTTGATGTAGAGTTTTGCCATTGCGAGTCTTTGTCTATGAGGCTATGGAATGATAAGTGGTCCTTGATTTTATTAGCTTTTTATAGACCTCCTTCAGTTAATCCTTTAAGATTTTTAGAAGAACTAAAAAATACGCTTGGCAATTTTCAGTCTGTCGACATCTGTTTAGTAGGTGATTTCAACATTGATACGCTTCAACCCGCCAAGTCTATTGTATGTGACTATCTGAATCTTTTAGCCCATTTTGGTCTGGAGGAACTGATTTTAGCTCCAACTCGAGAAGAACTCTTGGATAATCATCTTGTGGCCTCATGTCTGGATCATATAAGCATGCGCGCTCCGAATGCTGTTGCAAAATCGGCCGTAATAGAGCAAAAATTAGTCGACCACTACTTTGTGGCGTGTCAACTTGCATCCCAACTCACGATGAAATCAACAATACCGATAACAAAAACACTGGAAATAACTGATAAAATTAGATTTGATAATTTGGTTAAAACCTATGATTGGAATAGTTTACTCTCTATTCAAGACTTTGATGAAGTGTACTGTAGGTTTAGAGATATATTTGACTACTTCAAGGGCAAATCTAAAAAGGTTATTACCCTGAGGCGACGTCGTAGCGAACAAGAATGGTTAACGAGTGACATTTTGTCAGCTATCCGCTGTAAAGATGTTCTTTGGGCTAGATGTCGGCGATCTCCAACCAATACAAACTTGAAAAAAGAATTCCGTAGTATGCGAAACCGTGTAACCGCGCTTATTCGATCAGCAAAAAGAAAATACTTTCGAGATAAGTTTTTTAAAGCAAGGTCAAATATTTCAATGACTTGGAGTTTAATAAATCAATTACGAGGCACGGGTGTAAAGAGATCGATAGATGCCTCCCTCGAGAAAGTGTTTGGGAACAATACGACAAAACTAGTAGAGGATTTCAATATGTTCTTCGCTAAATGTTCTGGAGTAGCTCGGGATGATACTATGTTCACGGCAGATTTTCTTGATTATAATGTTTCCTCCGCATTCCTTCCCGAAATGTCTGAACATGATCTACGCACTTTGCTTTTTAGTTTCAAAACTAACAAGGCACCCGGTTATCGATGGTATCAGTGCAAATGATCTGCGCCGAAATTATGATTCTATAAAACTTGTGCTCCTTCACATGTTAAATGGTTTTATTTCCTCCGGAATGATCCCGGTTGATTTGAAAAGTGCGCTAGTGAAGCCCGTATTTAAGGGGGGAGAGCATAAAAAACTTGACAATTATCGACCAATTTCCATTTTGCCCTGTATTGTCCAAATCTTAGAAAAACATATTTTTCAAACTATGACGGCCTTTCTTGATCACTTTAATATTCTGTCGCCCAGTCAATATGGGTTTGTCAACGGACGTGGGACACAGCCACTTTTGGAAGATTTTTCAGATGAATTACATCTAGCCTTCGAGAGGCATCAGATTGCTTGCGCACTTTTTATTGATATAGCAAAGGTGAGTGAGTCACAGTGAGTCACAATATTTTACTGACAAAATTGCAAAACATTGGTTCCGCGGCCCATTTCTTTCTCTTCTCCGAAACTTTTTAACTGAGAGGACACAGCTAGTTTCTGTAGGTAATAGTCGAAGCTCCCGAGTTACCTTAAAGGCTGGGGTTCCCCAAGGTTCTGTTCTGTCACCTCTTCTTTTTAACATTTTTGTAAACGATATGTCTAACTCAGTTTCAACATGTAAATTGTTCCAATATGCGGATGACACAGTGTTGCTTTCAAAACATCTTGATTATCCTGTAGCAATCGCATTACTCCAAGAGGACACTTGTCAACTTAATGACTGGTTTAAGACAAATTGTCTTACGATAAATGCATCTAAAACTCAGCTTGTCTGCTTTCGTAATCCTCTTAAGATGTTAACGCCCAATCATCCTATATATATGCATACCTCTCTTTGTACATCTTGTAACTGTTGTCCCATATCTTATGTAGATCAAGTTAAATATTTAGGAATTCAATTCGAAAGTGATTTGTCGTGGAATTCTCATCTGTCAAAACTCTGCAAACGACTGAGAAGTGTATCTTGTTTACTGTACAATACCAGATCTTTAATACCTTATTCAACGAAAAAGACAATAGCCCACGCTTTGGCATACAGTGTTTTGCGTTACGGAATAACTATTTTTGGTCACAGCCCAGGACGATGGGGTCAAAAAATAGACTCAGTCTTAAAAGGAATATTTAAAAGCATTGTTTATGGGTCCATATCGCAAACTGACGAAGAGATGATAGCAGTCTTGGGCTTGCCATTGTTCCACTCCTTATTGGTTCAGACCGTTATATTGAAACACTTTTGGTGCGATAATTTCAGAGTACCTCATGTCGTATCTAGATCACTTCGACATACCGAGCGCTATGAAATGCCTTTTGTTGTGACAAACTACGGAAAAAGAATTCGGAATTTTTATGTACCCTATATATTTAATAGCCTACCGGACGATGTTTACACTGTGGACTCACTAAACAAACTGAAGCAAATGCTCCGATCTAAAAGTGCAAGTTTTTGACTGTGCTGTGTATGTGCATGTGTTTGTGTGACCATAATCGTTTATATTGTGATGTATGTTGAGCTTGGAAGCGTACGTGTGTGGGGACGCTTTTTTATCACAAACTGTAGGGTCTTGTCCAACAAGCCTTTTGTCTGGCTTTGACAGACCGGCCTCACTATGAAGTGAACTTCACGCGTAAATAAACATTATTATTATTATTATTATTATTATTATTATTATTATTATTATTATTATTATTATTATTATTATTATTATTATTATTATTATTATTATTATCGACATTTTCATGATGTATTAGCAGCGCGACAGCGGCTTTATAAGGGGGTTCCCCAGATAGATGTTACAGTCGCTGAGCAGATGGGCAGATGTTACCGGTATTGAGCCGAAACCATACTAACCTCTGCTGTGTCAAAAAAAAAAAAGAAACATTGCAAATTTTTAAGGAAGGTTCAACATCTGCTTTTGTCATTCACTACTGTGATTTTTCCTGTGAACAATGCACGCTACACGCTCGAGGCTAGCATATCGAAGATGGTAAGCTCGCGCTGGGAGCGGGACAACTGAAATTCCTCCCTGCTGTTCCCGCCCTGTCATTGGCGATAGGGAGTGTTCCATTCACCAGCGCGGCCTTCGTTTAAGTTCGTCGTCGACAGTTTCGGTGGTTCGGCATCTGGGCGAAAATACGCCGGAAGGGCTGTAATAGTAATATATAGCTGTGATCTCGAACGCGCTGAAAGTGTCAATGTAAATGCGGATTCAGAATGAGGCTTGGCTCATTTTGCCGTACGATGTAGGGTTGTCAGCTTCGGGCGTTCGGCACGGCAGATTAGGTTCCCCCCTTATCCCCGTGAATTGATCAATGTTTTTTTCGATGAGAGGCGGAAAGGCGGAGCATTACGAGACCACAAGCTGGCCGCGTTCCGCGGCTGCGGGGATCACATAAATGCGTTGGGTAACAGCTTGAGGCTCATAAGCAGAGTCATCGAGGAAGCTTGATCGCGCATGTCGATGCCGCCTTTCTTCCGGAGTATACGCGAAGAATAGGTCGGAAAAGAAGGCCTCCCCCGGCGTCCACGCTTTCGAGTTACCTATTACACCTCCGCTTGACGACCCGAACGCGGACGTTGAGTGGTGGTGACAACTTTGACATCCGTGTTTCACGAGTCGGCATGTCACGCGTCAAAAAGAACTATTTCTATCGTTCTGCTTTTTTTGTCTTCCCCCTTTGGACGCTATACCGACAGCTTCCGATTTTCCACCGCTGTGATCCGTTCGGTCGGCTCTCTTTTATCTTTCTTTTCCTCTTTATTTTACGGGCTTGGCGTTGTGAGTTGTCTCTTTGGGCTTTTGTTTCCGAGCCTTCGGCTGACACGAGCCGACAGCCGGCGCGGCGATATGGAAGCTGACATTTAGCCGACAGCCACTTTAACAGCTCGACAAGTTCTGCTCCCGGGGCTAGAATCCCCGATTTTATTATTTCGGCTTTTCGCTACTTCTTCTTTCAGCTTCTTGTCTCGCGCGTCTCTCTCGGCGAGAGATAGGCGCATAAAATATGAGAGGCAGCTCTCAGGGATCTATTCCCGGGAACCGCCGAATCTCCCCCCCCTTCGATGAATTGGGGGGAAACGTTTTCAGCGGCGGCCGATGTGTATTACGTCGCCGCGTCCTCCTCACGTCTCCTCGCGCGACAGTTTGGACGGTTTGAACATTTTACGCTCGGTGTGCTCGCCTCGCCCTCCTGCGTTCGGGCATGCATGCGTCATCGCCTTTGATATCCTCTCGGAAACGCCGCAAAAACCCGCCCTCTACTCACCGACGTGGGGAGTACGATACTCCGCCATATGGGCCCGAGTTATTCGCGAGAAACGCAATTGAACCTAAAATAAACGGCACAAAAGTTAAATTTCGAGCGAAGGCGAAGTAGGGTGCACGAGCTCATCTGTTGTCGCGGGAAGGGCTTAAGAAATAAAGTGCGGAACGGTTCCAATTTGATCGGGCGGTTGAGTTTTCGTGGCCCGTGCAAACTCGTTATTTTAGCTAGCTCGAGCGTGTGACAAAAATATGGAGCGTTTTATGGATTCTTTTTTCTTCCCCGTGATGGGCGGGCGCGCCTGGAGTTGGGCCTTCTCATTTCATGCGTATCGAGTTGTAAGATCGTGGCGCGCGTGTGCCCGCTGGGGCCCATGCTCGTTTACGTAATACCGTGTCGTCGTTCGTTTAGCTGCGGAGGATAAACCGGCGGCAATCCACTGGAATGACGGAGATTAGGTACATGTGCGGGGCGGAGAATGGAAATCTATTCACCTCCCTGCGCAGTGGCAGCGCGGGCGTTAATAGAATAAAGCCGCGACGCTCATTTATTTTTCCAGCGATTACGTCCGGGCGACTGGAAGCAAGATGACGACGACGGCGCTTATAGTTCGGAAACCGTTGGGACCGTAAGATGTCAGTTGGATCACGTGCACTTGTCACAGATGTAATCATATTAGGATCCTCTCTAACGAGTGCTTCAATATCTGTTTAGAATGTAATTTTGCTAAAGGCCTAAACAGGCCGTGCTGTTATTTCTTGACTTCCGAGGATGTGACACCGCTGAACTCTCACGTGCTCGAGTGAGCGTTTACTTAACGTTTGTTTCCGAGGTCGGAACAAACTTTACGATATAACTGGATGTTTTGTAAGTATAGCAGTGCAACGCTTGGTTCACGTTCACCATGTGACCAAGCAAGCCTCGTTTATTTTTGAAAGCCTGTCAAATCGCGAAAGTACGTGACCGCTATAAAGGGGAAAGGAGATCAGAAAAGAAAATCTTTCAGGCAGGGGGTCTTTCAGGCAGCGCCAAACAATTCCCCAGTGGTAAAATCCGAAAACACAGACGACCTCCTCTTTTTTTTTTTTCGGAGAGCAAGAGAAGTTTTTGTCGACCGATCACTTTTCCGCCCCTCTCCCGTTTCTCCATGTGCCGGCACACGACGTCGGTAGCCTCTGTTTATTTTCCATTGCGGTTTGTTGTTGTTTTGCGGAGAGACCACCGCTCGTATTTTTGGCGCTGGCTAAGGGTCACCACAGGAGTGGCTCTGCGCTACCATATTGTAACCATTCGGCGCTGCTGTAGCCCTTTTCTGGCGGCCGGGCACTCAGTGGCTCCGTCGTGGAATTGACAGGCTTTCTAAAATAAAAGCGGCTACGAACCAAGTTAATAAGTGGTTAGTAAGGAAGCGTCTGATCCCTTAGACTTGCGTGAGTAGGTAACATGGCTGCCTGTGCACGCGCTGCTCGTCCCAAAAAGCATGTTAATGCACCGAGAAACTAAGGGAGGGGAGGAGGTGAGAGCGCAAGGGGAAGTCAGAACGCCGAGCTCTGGTTCGAATGATTAGTGGTTAACTTTAAAGTTTAGCTGCCTTTGTCGCCACTGCACTCGTCGAACGCGTTCGAAAGCTGAGAGCCAAAAGCCGGACGCCGGCGCTCCGCGTTCGAAAGAGCTGTCAAAACGGGACACTTCAGAAATCGTGAGGCGAATTAGCAACTCCGTCAAAAGTCGTGGAATTTGAAGTGGCTGAAGTCCGGCGGTCCGATGTCTGTTTGAACACCACAAAGCAAACATCACGACTTTCCTCGTCGCTTCCTCCTTTTTTCGGTGACCTCGGTGCTCGTCAAACTTGACGTCGCACCTGCCAGTGTTGTCCAAATGTCCTGCCGGGCCCCTGAATTTTCGGCCGTGTTGCAAACTTTGCTCGATCTTATTCCAGGGTAACGGTCTTGTAGCTTTGAGTTCAAAAGCCTGCGTCCAGCGTCACTCTACCTATGTTATCACGTACGTGACACGACCCGCCGGAGTAACTCGGATCTATTTGGGTAAGATTTGTGACACAACCCTTCCTTTGTCCCGGAAGAGCAGCGGAGGCCTTGAGCGATTGACCGACAGCCAACACAGCCTGTGAGTGGCTGTCCGGACCCACGTGATGAGCATGCTCAAGACCGCCGTAAAAGAGACGAGCACACTTTGACGGAAGGAACTTTCCCCCCGGCAGAAGCGAATTCACGTTTGAGTTGCTCGTTAAAGGAGCTGTGCAACGATTTTAACGTCGAAAGGATTGGCATCATCTATTTTGACATTGTTCACCTTGTCACAAAGGACAAAAAACACAGCTCCTTCCTTCGTAATGTTGCGATTCCGTCGCATAATCGCGAGGCAAAAATTAGAATATTCCTCGCTCACTGATGGCTGTGGAGAGAGAACTTCACCGGAGCCCCGCGCCACCCCCATTGATGTCACAGCGCACGTGACTCAGAAGATGGTGAGGGAGTTGAGAGGTGCCGCAAACCTCAAACTTTGTCCATTTTTAAAATAAAAACTAGGACATGCAGGCAAAAGCGGTTTTTTGTTCTTTACTTCAGAAAGGCCGAGACACCAACTCCCAAATATTTTAAGCAAAGCACTGAAACTCTTGCCCAGCTCCTTTAAGTGCGTGCGTGCTTCTTCAAATCGTAAATTTCTCAATGACACATATTTTGCGCCTCTTGCTTGTACACCATTGTACGAAAACGTTTTTTACTATCATACAGAGACAGTAGGTGTCGCCAAGAAATTATATGAGCCAAATTAACGGGTGAACCACAAAGTTCCCAAATGAGGTTGCAGTACAGGAAAAATGAACGGAAAATTGCACGCTATGGTAAGAGCAGCGTCCCAGCATGCCGCAACGAGGGCTTCGCGAATTCACCAATTATTTCGATAAACTAATCGAAGCAAGAATGCCGTTCACTTTCCCTGCAGTGGGGGTTGTATTGGCTGCATGGCAGCCACCTTGTGCGTCTAAAACGCGAAACCAGGAGACCGCACATCAGCTGCGTCTGAGGTACACGGTGTTCGTATCCGATCCACTATCTGCGACATTTTTCGAGCCGGAGGCTAACATCGCTGTTTTATATAGATGCTTCGAAGCATGGCCGTCGGGTTCCTTGACTCACAGGAATGGCGATATTAATTTGCAAACTGATCTGAAGGAGTTTCTTCCAAGACGTGGCTGCCGCGTCAGCAAGACTAAGGGCCTTTGGAGCGAATCGAGTTATTCGGCTCTTTCCGTAAGGCGAATATCAAGAGCCAAACTATTTACTAAAAATTCGCGAGCACCCGTCGCTCGTGGAGTGGAAAGTAATTGGCGAGCTACGAAACACCTGCGCTGCGAACCAACTGCACGTGTTTGCAGGCGTCGCATGTCAACAAGTTATGACTCATGAGTCACCCCACACGATGACCCCCTGGCCTTTACCTTTCGCGTATACCTCAATCTGTGCATCTGTTTCGCGGCAGGAAAAAAAAGTGATAACCAGTGGAGAACGTGGCGACGCTTTGAAAAGCTACTGCGGCACCTGCAAGGATGGCCGAGACTGGACGTTGGCTGTTGCATTCGTCATTTAACGCAATAGATTGAAATACAGTTGCAAATTGTTATTCATTTGGTACCTGTGTGGTTTTAGTAAGCCCCAGTCTCCGCCGCGCTGAAGGCACGTCCTGCGAAGCTTGAACTCGTAGACTTCGCGAGTTTACCAACGCCAAGATAAATTCGCTCCGGTACTGATGTACGAAAGAAGAATGGACAACGAACTAAAATCTTCGTTTTATAAAATGTTTTATTGAGGCGTCTGAAGCTAGACAGGCAGTCATTTTTATACAAAAAATTGTGCGACATCTTTTTTTATACGCCCCCTCCCCAAGCCTGCCCCCGGGGCTTTCGCTTCTAATAGTGACCCTCATCAATGTCGTTTCAGAATTCAGCATGATAATAGAGTTACAGTAATAAAACTACTTTTCGTAGTAGAGTTATGTAATTTCCTACTCTATGTGGCAAAAAGGCCACGGTCCCACTGAATGTGGCAGTTTAGGTACTTTTTGGCAGGTCATTACTCATCTCCTTTTAAATACTGTTTTGTGGGATTGATGTCATTCGAAAGGCAATGCAATCTTCTTTCTTTTTATATTATGTTTGTGTTGGTTTTTACTGTTCATGCGCATTTGTAGCGTTGCGAATATGATGGCGCGGACCCTTACTTGCTCCGCTAGTTCATGTTTTATGAACTATCCATTAAAGATAACACGGTTCCAATATAGCAGTTTTGTTAAGATGATGTCGGAGCAGAATTTGACGATACACTTTTTTGGTATTTGCACTACTTTGTTTTTTTCATCCCTCCAAATATTGCCCTAAAATTGACATTTTTCAGCACAAATATGTTTTTAATGACACGCGCTAAGGCAATGAAATTAGCTAGAGATGTAGTGCTTATAATTGGTAATATGCAGAAAAAAAATTTAATGTTGTGTAAAATTTGTTTGTTTAGATATTTTATATCAAAGGTAGCACTTTTTTGTGCTTCGAGTCATGGCACTTCAAATGCCGCTGAGGAAATAATTGAACTATGATAAAATATTTTATAACATTTAGAGCTACAATGGTTGCCCAAGAGGTGGACGATGGCTTTTTTTCATTTTCACAGTCATAACGCTCCAGGAGCCCTTCAAACTTACCTGTTTTTGACGCATATCTTTTTTGGACATCAAACATATTTATTGGCATCTAATAATATTTACTGTTTGGAATAGCTATACATTGCGATGTATTAAACTTGCACAATGATATTGCTTTGGTTTCTGAATAGGTGTAGAGCTTAGCTAATATTAAAAACAATTAAAAACTGTTTGGGTGTTTTGTTGCGCTACCTGGAGTATGGCAGACAAACTGCTGATTTCTAATGTTCAAAAAATCTCCGAGGGCGGCGTTGGCGTCTGTATCATCATCAATCTCCGTGTCGTTTTAACCTCACATTTAAAAAATATATTGGAAGATTTACTATCGATAACTGAATGGTTTAAGTACTGGGTCAGGCTAATAAATCTAAGACACATAATTACACAAGCGTAGCGTGATATAATGTGTTCATTATTCGATATGATTGAAATCAATAAACAATGAAGAGGAAAAGAATACACCCGAGTTCTTTTTATGCCTAGAGTCACTAAATGAGCTTTAATGTATCGGCACTCCGTTCCCCAAAATTGTTTTGGGCGCCGCCATTTTGGGTCTTTCTCAGAGCAAACGCAACTGCCGATCATCATGATCCAAAAGTGCGACTTCCTCAGCATTCGATGCGGTGCTAGGAAGCTGATGCAATATTGCAATGCTCTGTCGCGGGTTGTTTAAACATTTCTGAGGGACGGAAAAGCGTTTCTTGTGATTTTAGATGAAGCTTCATATAACTGGCAACCATGATTTTAGGCCACAATATCGCCACTCTGAACCGTAGCTAATTTACTGGCACAAGCGGGAACAATGAAGAAGAGGCAGGTGTGAAAATGTAGTGGCTTGTGAAATCCACGGAACTTACGTCATGGCCCCTCTAGGGTGCCTTCATGTGCGCTTTGCTTAGGGTGGAGACATCTCGCCATTTTGTCCCACACATTTATTTTTCTTTTTTGTTCAAAAGCGCGTGAAAGAGCGTGTCCCTGCACGCGTTTGTGGCGCTCACTGTGCTATGGCGACATTTTGTTTTCGTCAATTTCTTTGTATTTTACTCGTGAGCGCGTGCTGTCGGCATCGGGTACTACAAAGGGTGGCATCACCCTTAACAGAAGGACATTGAGGCACCCTAGGCCCCTCCAGGTATTACAAGCCTCTTGAACAAGAGCACGAATAGTGTCATTAAATAAGCTACGCTCCAGAGTAGCGGCACTTGGCCTTATTGTGGCTTAAAGTCATGGTTGCAAGTTATTTGAAGCTTTATCTGAAATCACAAGAAACGCTTTTCCGTCCTCCACTTTAAACAGTTTGCGACAAAGCAAAGCAACATTACATGAGCTTCCTAACACCGAATCTAATGCTGAGGATGTCGCACTTTTGCATCATGACGATCGGCAGTTGCGCCTGCTCTGCACAAGCACCAAAATGGCGGCGTTCACAACACTGTCGGGGAAGAGAGTGCCAACACTCTAAGCGCAGCTCATTTATTGGCTTAGTTCCCGCGAAACTCCCTTTTCCTGACTGAAACTGAAAGTAAATATGAATAATACACCATTATTATAGCTTATTTAGTTATAACCAAATACCCATAATGAGAGGAGGAAGCGGGCGGGTAGGAGAAAGGCGGGTTTCATGTGCGACCGTTCTAACCGTCTCAAAAGAGAGAACGCACGAGCTTGCGCTGGTTTAAAAAAAAGGCATCCAAAGAAAAGAGGCGGAACGCTGTGTTCTTTGTTATTATGCGTCTAATTGCAAATGGTTGTGTGTATGTTTATACAGCCGGGAGTTAGTCTGCCTTAGTGGGCGTCTGGTGTCTCAGCTGTAGATGAGCAATTTAGCCAGTGCGGTAGAACCGCAAACCTGGGGTCTTTAACGTGCACCACGCAGTAGTGATACACGACGGCGCGCCGGTACGATGCTCTCCCAGATCGAAACGGGCAGGGGCGGGGTGGGTTCTGCAGCGCGAGCTTTCGCACCAAGTGCTCCGTGCTGGTGTGCGCCGGACCATGCACTCGGCCACCGACCCCCCCCCCCCCCCCCCCCTTCTCTTTGCGTCTAATTTATATACAGTTATAAGTATTTGAAGATCGACGATGGACGTCGATCGTCTCGAGGTAATGTAACGTAATAACATTATATAAATAATAAACTTGTTGAAGGACTGAACGACTAAATTTTTCAATTCTTGGATTGTAATATGGTGGTAGCCTATTGTACTTACTGTTGATCCAGAGCAATATGAGGTGACGAGGTAATGATTAAATGATGAGGCTCTAAAAGGACGACGACATTAGTGGGTGTCGAACCACAACGTACAGTGCCAGACTTGTTTCAAGTGTCGTGTACCCAAAGACTTTCTTCACCCGCAACAGTATATGGTAGAATCAATGAGGATGCTGCTTTACAACTGTACGTAGAACAGGAAAACTGCACTGTGCAGAAGTGGGGCTATTCGTTAAGATGAGGGGCGGATTTCTAGCAGCCTTCCCTGATTGACTACTTGGAACAAATGGCCTCGTTGACGTAAAGCGTCCCCGTTCCAAAAGATTCTTGAAGCATACTTAAACCGCAAAGAAGTATGAGGCGAAAAATAAGAAAAAGGAGCCTGGTGTGAAAGGTCCAAATCACCACCATAGCTTCTACTATCAAATACAAGGGCAGTTACACAATACACAAAGAGAGATTTGTGATTTAGTGATATTTACACTTAAGGACATTGATATCTAACGTATTCAGATAGATGACACCTCCTGGTCAACCAACATAGAGCCTTCTCTGGAAGGCCCGGCTTCCGCTGAAATTCCTCGCGTAGACAAGTTGTCCGACCGAATAAACCGCCATTACTCCCGAACTGGGAATCTCTCGATCTTCGTTCGTAGGCCATAGTATCATGAGATCGAGGGGTGTGGCTCTTCGTCTGCCGAATATTGCTTCGGCGGTTTTTTTTTTTTTTTTTTTGTGTAAAATGAGACCGTCCCGTGCTGCCGGAACAAGAACCTGGCGACTCTTCACTGAACTGCTTCTTCCGTAAGCTTCAAAACGGCTTTTTTTCGTTTCGCACACCATCTGTTCTGCTTGCCCGTTAGTTGCAGGATGGTATGGTGCACTAATGTCATGCCTGATGCCGGTTTTTTTTTTTTTTTTCTTCAAAAGCTTGTTTATTTTATTTGAAGCAAGATTTGGCGCGTTATCAGAGAAAAGTATTTTCGGTAGGGCAAAAGTAGGTAAAAGAGACCGTAGAACGTCAATGACGTGTTTGGACGTCGTGGCAGGCATCGTGTAAACTTACAGCCACTTAGAGTACGCATCGCCCATGACTCCGCAGATGTGGATACGTTCCGCCACCCACCGACTGAATAGTGGATCGTTTTCAGTTACTGTTTATGATGGCGTTGGACTCAAGGAAGACTTCGAGTCTTTCCACAAAGTTAGCCCAGGTACCAGGACTTTCGTCGAAAGCGGTAAGTGTTCGAAACTTCGACAACGTCGGTAGCCACGTGTTGTGCTTGACACTGGACACTTACCATTCGCTGAGAAGAAACTTGCTGGTACGTCTGCCATGAGTCGTCCGATATCAGGTCATCACCGCAACACCATCTCCCGACAAAACTGGTCTTCATTGTCCGCATGTCCATAGTTAGCAATCACGTCAACTTATAAATTCCCGAACGCTCATAATTTGCCGTCGCTAAACGCCGTTCATTTCATAGCGTCATCATTGCAAATAAACGTCTTCCTTCTTCTTCTGATGGTTTTCATCATATTCCTCCTAAGCTGTACTTACAAAATTATGTGTGTCGGTACTTCCGAAAATATTGCAACGGCGTTTGTTTTCTGGGAACTATAATGTAACAACCCTTACAACATCTTCCGGACCCCGTGAAACATAATATTTCGTGACCTTTGTTCAGTCGTCATTAAAATGGTAAGTACCGTAAATCGCGAAGCAGTTTACTTGACGTCCGCTTCCACTGGCGTCTTGGAAGATTGAGTCTACTGAGCGTGCATTCCTGCAGAGGAAATTTTCATTGATAAAATATTGACACGCCAATCAACTTTGATTCCCTCTTGGCAAGATTTATTGCGAAAGCCCGTTACAACCGCCGAACCGCATGTCCGTATATCAGTGAACAATTTATACCCAGCCTGACATTCTCGCATACATCCGTTTGCTGGGCCACGGTACTTGAGCCAGCTGAGCACAACTGGTAGCGGCGCGAGCAAGGCCACGAGGGGAACGTGATTGTGTTCGAGCCATCCCACTGTGAACCAATGTTTCGGCCACCCCACGGGTGTGTGTCGCCATCTATTGGTTGAACTAACGCCTTGTTTAAGATGGCTGCCGTGGGACCGCAGCCTTAACCCAATACTTTACATTCCTTAACGCTGGTCATCAACAAAGTGGACGAACAGAAAACATAAAACCCTTAAAGAGCACAAGAAAAATTAAGGATACAAATGTAATGCCGAGCAATAAGGCAACGGTTTGTTTTTACCATAATGATAACTGGGAAAGATGACGAGGTACTTGATCGTCTCACCTTTATAATTATTTCCAGGTTTGCTCGAAGCCGTCGAAAGGAAACTGACGGGCCATTATGGGAGCTGTCGGGAGGGAAGCGGAGGCTAACAAGTAATGCGACGTTTGGCAAAAATAAAAAAAAAAAATAAAAAAATGAAACGAAGCATTAGTAATTAGATATTAAAGCCCTTGGAGAAAGTGGTAAAAGATTTAACATTGAAATTCAAATAACTGATGAAGCTGACTATGATAAAAGAGCTCTTTACTATTGGGCTAAGTTAATTAGGCTATGAAAATGTAATGAAGAAATCGTTTTTGTACCGGTGTAAGTACCTTTTGCTACCCTGAGTATCGATGCCGAGCTGTTTGATCCTGCGGCTGCGCACGGCTTAGACCACTCAGTCTTGTAGTCAACAGACCCCTTTTGAAAGTCATATTAGAAGGTGGGAACCACTGGACAAATTACAAGGCCGCAACAACTGACATCGTGGAGCGCGCAAGTCATTCCATAAAATAGCGAACGTGATAGTGCGACCAACGATAGGAGTTACAGGTCTATCGTCGGAAGCGCAACGTCATTGCGCTGAGCTCATTCCTTTTGTGGGTGTGTCTGCCTTCTAATCCAACCAAACGTGAAAAGAGTGCTGTGACGTTGTAGTTTAAGTTCACCATTGTGCAAAGATTCCACAACTGTTAACGAAAAGCAGTATTTCGGGGGAAAAAAAAAGGTGGGGGGGGGGGGGGGGGGGGGTTGCTTTGACGAGCAGCGTTCAGGGCTTGTACTTCGCCGCACTGCCTTCGCCACACTATTAAAAAAAAAAAAATCCTAAGTGAAGGTGCCGGCCAGATGCAAACCAAAAGGTGACACGTTGCGTTGCGCTTACAACGCCCACTGCGTGCCTTTCAGCGCGATTCCTTTGAAATCCGCTAGGTGGGAATGACGTCACCAGAAAGTGCATTAAGTACAAAAAATGTAACAAAAAAGGTAGAAAGGGGATCGCTTCAGTCGTTGCAAACTGGCAAAAGTGGCATGTTTGGCATTTTTCCGAAGGCAGTGTTCCGGAATCGGAAAAAGTCAGAAAAGGCCCTCAACACGCTTTTTGTTGAATGGAAAGTG
This sequence comes from Ixodes scapularis, assembly GCF_016920785.2. NCBI lineage: Eukaryota > Metazoa > Arthropoda > Arachnida > Ixodida > Ixodidae > Ixodes > Ixodes scapularis. The sequence continues at coordinate 62,689,279 of NW_024609868.1, forward strand.
GACATTAGGAAGATTAGAAAGAAAATTATTACAACCCTAAGGGCAGGGACGAATTCAGGAAAGAGGGGGGGGGGGGGCGCCCCCCACTTCTTTTCCCGACACCCCTAAGTGGGATAAAAAAATTCTGGGAGAATGCCTTGTTCTTGATCAAGTGGTGATTATTTGGTCAACGAACTACATTTGTGCAGCCGAAGCAGGACATTAGATTCGGCCAACTGTTTTTCCTTGCCAACGTCCTTGGTATTTCAATTAACAAAAAAAAAAAGTGTGTGTGTGTGTCTGGGGGGGGGGGGGGGGGGCGGCAGGGGAGATGAGCGGACAAGTTAACGAGACGCGAAATGTACCGGCGAACGGAAAGCGGTGCTTCTTCGAAGAACGCAAGATGGCAGCTTGGCGTTTGACCCAACGCACATTGGGTCTAACGTCACGATGCTGTTTTGCACTTCAGAGACAGCCTGGGAACCATCGCTAAGGCGTTAGAAACGGTTTCTCAGTGGCGAGAACAAAGCTCGGCTGTCAAGGCGAGATCCCTGTTTACCTCAGTCCTGGATGCCGAATTCGTCATTGCCAACCCTAGCTCTCTACAACATTCTCTCAGCCACGCTTTCCCTGAGTCGACTGCTCCAAAAGCCGGATCTCGAAATGAACAGTGCCTCGGACATCGTGAAAGACACGATGGCCGCCCTGAGCGAAAAGCGGAACCTTTGAACGTCGAGAAGACTTTCAAAGAAATTGAGCACATGCAGAAGACATTGCCGAGAACTTGGGAGCCCAACTAGATGTGCCTCGTCTAGTGCAAGGACAGATGAACTGCGCGAAATTGCCTCCACAGACAGCCGAGTCATACTTCCGCGCACATGTTTACATTCCTCTTGTGGAATCCGTCGTGGAAGATCTCGAGCAGCGTTTGCCGGAAGCGGTGCTGGAGCTGTATACTGCCTCAACACACTTTTGCTTCGCCACGTGAATGACAAGGAAGCTCAAGCAAAGCTCAGTATCCTGGCAGCGAAATACGGCGTGCTCCGATCGGAATGGGAGATGTAGCATTGCAAGCCATCTTCATAGCCGAATTTTCACTGTGGGTGGCGAAACGGAGACGACAACAAGAGAAGGGGCCTCTTCCATCGACGGCTGTGGAGACACTTCAAGGGTCGGAGCCAGAGCTGTATCCCAACATCAGGACTCTGCAGCGCGTTCTCGCCACACTGCCAGTTAGTGTTGCGACGGCTGAGCGGTCCTTCTATGCCCTTCGTCAGATTAGGACTTGGATTAGATCGTGGTGTGGCGAAAAATGGAGTTGAATATGGTAAAATTCCAGTCAGGGTTGGGCAGAAATACTCAAAAATGTATTTGGAAATACAAATACTGGGATACATTAAAATAGTAGCTAAAATACTGATACTGAAATTCGGCAACTGGGCGGTCTTGCCCTCCTCAACGTCCATCGAGATGTCAACGTCGACCAACCAACAAAAGGTGATAGATCGCTACGCGGAACCTGCACGACGACAAAAGGCGGTGTTCGTGCTGTGAAGAACCCTGCTTAGTTTGATAACTTGTGTAAATAATTGTCTGTATACCGTCCTACCCAAATGTAGAAGGTTATCTTCTTCATCTCATTAGATAAACGTGAATCTGCTCAACAAATAATTTTAGTGTTGTTCCATGCAATTTGCCTAGACACTGCGCTGAAGAACATTTGAGGCCACATTTTTGTTTTATATTGGTTTCACGCATCCACTACAATACCATAAAGAATCAAACAGTTATTTTTGTTTGGCTGTATCCCGTAAAACACCAAGTCATTAAGACACCAAGTCGCTGAGGAATCCCACCCATTGTTTCCCTATTAGAGTTTAATTATTCCACCTAAATCTTCAAAATCCTGTCGCGTCACACCATTTTCAAGAACTGCAAATATTCGAGTGAATCAATAGACTAACAATTAAAATAACAAGGCAATTTGATCACGTTCATCAAGAAGTCAGAAAGTATCCATATTATTCGTCCTTCTTGCATTTCACTTGCTGACAAATCCTTTGTTTTCCGCTCTTTGTGGTGGTTTTTTTTTTTTTTGTCTAAATTGATGTATCCTATTTGACCGAGTCTGTGCTAAAACTCTGTCATGCACACGTATGACTCTAACCCTCTCTCTCTTTTTTTTTACTACTCATAGTGCGAATCTTTGAACCACTGATCTTGGACCTAAGTGCGGGTTTATAAAATAGAACAAGAAACTAATAAAAATTTGGTGGGCATTTTAGGCTCTAACAAACGTTAGAACACGATTAATAGTTTCCTTTTTAGATATGCTAAAAATTACTAACCCGCGCAATTGAGAAAAAAAATCCGCCCTGCCCCCTCCAAATCTTAGCCATAAATCCGCCCCTGCCCTAGGGACGCTGGGATAGAATCTCTATAGGAAAATAAGTAATGAACCAAACAAAATCTACGTTGTCTAACATTTTTGTTTAAAGATCATAAGCCTAATATGTCCCTTCGCACGGTGATCGAGAAACTTGTAACGTGGAAATGTAGCAACTGAAAGTTTCTACAAAAAGGTTTGGATGTTGTTCAGTTGGAAAAGTCTTTCACTAAGGAACTCGGAAGCCCTAATTGATGTTCTAGAGGGGTCTCACGGAAAACTGTGTTCTGTATTGTCCATGGACATCAAGAATTTATACTATTTATTAAAGAAAGTCCGCTAGTTGCGAAGAGTTAAGTAAGTGCTAGAGTTGAATATGGTAAACTTCCAGACAGTCTAGGATAGGTATCGCCGTAGACAGTTTCTTTTCTCTTGTTGAATTGTACCTTCAGACAAGAGATGTTGAATATAATGGTCAGAAATATTTTGAGGGGGTTGGCGTGTGCATCGAATTCTCAGTGGCTCCGATGTTAGCAGAAACTGATAAGCTAAACGAAAAGAAACAGAGTGGTTGCTTTGCAGGTTAATTTGCGGCATTTGTTGTCTGTGCTTTTCAAGAGAATGATGCTCGGGGTTTGGAATCGATCATAAGAACAGCAGCCATAAAGCTTAGGTTTACAGCGGAAGAATGTGAAGATGAAATCCTAGCATTTCTTGTTTTACGCATACATATAGAACAGGGTTCTTGCTGGGAGTATGGGAAAGAAAGCTGCAAAACCGGTATTAAGTAGAAATAGTTGTCACGCTAAATCAGTAAAAGGAGGGGTTATGATATTCTTAATAACTAATGCGTTGCGCAAATCGTGCACTCATTTTATGGGCATTGCGGTGAAGGGACAACGGATGAGGCTAACAGCTGCAGCATAGGCGTACCCAAGATATTATTTCGGCGGGGGGGGGGGTTTACCAGCATTATTATTCCTCCCCCAATGATGAAGCAAAGTGAAGTCGGCGGTACGGACGCTCACGCAAAGATTAGGAAGGCGCTGTTGTCATTTTTCAAAACGGAGCAGGCTTCATTTACAGGAATACGGGCGTGGTGGCTACTCTACTGCCGTCGTAGTTGCGACCCCAACTTTAAAAGTTTCCTCACAGCACACAACTCCCTCTGCTTTTCGAGGTACCACTGCATTACCGACGCGTGCCGGCCAGACAAAACAAAAAGAACAGCTATACTGCCATAAAAAAAAAAAAAAAAAATTGATGCTGAAAATTTAGAGCAAGCGTTCACGCACGAACTAGCAATATTCCAAGCCGCCATTAAAATGGCTGATACAGCGGAAGTTAAAATTTAGATGCCGCAAGTAACAATTCGGCAACGTTACCGCTCTAACATTCCCGCTGGAAGCACGGAAGAGCATTTTAAGCGCCCCGTGTTCCTTCTTTTCATTGTTTACCTGATCACACAGTTAGATGGGAGATCTAGAAAGCACTGGCGTACGTTGCAATTACTTTCCTCACTTCGGCCTGCAAAGATCTTGGAAAGCGGGGAAGCTCCCAGCGCTGAATAGTACTTGGAGCTCCATTCAGGCCGCGGTTCAGCTGCTCATATGGGCTGCCAAATGCAAGAGGGAGAAGCGTGAAACGCCCGTCACGTCTGCGCTACATGCGGTCGCACACCGTCTGGAGGCCCTATTCCCAAACGTCCATTGTCTCCTCGAGATCCTAAAGACTCTGTCCGTAACAACGGTGGAAGCCCGAGAACTCGTTCTCTTCACTACGACGGTTGAAAACATACCTGAGAGCGTCTATATCGAATGAGCGACTGCTCGGTCCAGTGCTTTTGAATGTTCACCGCGACAGTGAAGTTCAAGCGGAGGACGTCCTGGATATGTTTTGCTGTGAACGCAGGCGGCTGCATCTTAATGTGTAGGCGCTTGGCATAAATGAGATGACCAAGACAGCCTGTAAATTGTTTTCTGGAATAACGAGTCACACTGCAGTTACTTTTTTATTCGTGGTAATTTCTCGTCGAAAGCACGTAATTCTGATCAGTATTTAAGGTGTGCGTGAGCGCAGCGCCACCCGTTGCCTACAGTGCAGTTGTTTTTACAATTTGTTTAACATTACTTACATCACTGATATTGTTTTATATTATCACTTGGGTTCGTTTTATTATATAAGTTCGCTTTGGTTTGATTGAAATGTGTATTTTCGTGAGGATAGTTTGTTATACTTGGCCTTGAAATAGTCATCCTTCACCACACAAATATTTCGAAATATCCGTTATCTACATATATCTGAGATGAAGTTCCGCATCCCATCAAATAAAATGAAAGAAAAAATAGTCTATTGTATTTATTTGAGAATTTTGTACGCCACAAACACTTTTCCCGAAAGCATATCAGTCGGAGATAGTCCGCGCTCCCCCTTTGCTTCTTACCCCGTGTAAAACCAACTGTGTGAGCAGGGGAGCGAGCGGGCCCTCAGGGGGGGGGGGGGGGGGGGGGGGTGATTTCCGAAGCCCTTTCCCCCTCCTCCCCCCCCCCCCCCCCCCCCCCTGCCTGCACCACTAGGCTGCAGGATATAAAAAGGAATTCATTAAAAGGCTAAAGATGGCCATCAGAAAAAGGAACAGACAAAGAAGATAGCAGTGACGCCGCATTTTCACGGGGCTTGCGCCAAAATGTTTGGAGTAGCGTAGTATTCTCCTCAGGTTTCAAAATGAGTCAGGTTGACGCCATATCAGTCAAACCATAGAGGCTGCCAGAAGGCTCATCGTGAACCTTCGGTTCCTTGCGTAGATAGTATGACTAAGTACGTGCATGGACAAACCTCGAGATGCGTTAACGACAGGTTACTAGAGCACAAGAGAAATGTAAGCACAAACGCGTCCAACTCAGAAATCGCAAAGCAGATTCAGGAATGCAAAAATTGTACTATGCAGAGACGGAGGATCTACATAAAGAGCGGAATGATATAAAAAGAGTTGTGAAAGAAACATTAAGGGATAAAGTCTATCGGAAACTGCATAAGCCAAGCCTCGATGCAACTTGGAAGCTTGCCCATTCTAGTACACCCAGTGCTTAAAATCAAGGGGGTCTCGAAGGATATCCGAACCCCTCATGGATTTCGACGGAGGCCGAGACCCCTTTGGGGAGTAGTTTAACCGTCACGCCCCTAGCGGCGAAATTGAGAACTAAACCCATTGGTACAACATGAATTCGGGAGCAGCGTTCGGCTTAACTGTTACGATTAGATTCCAAACACTGACGCGCTGTGTCAGCATTGGGAGGGATGTGCACATTATTATTTTAGGATAGAGTAAAAGGTGTCTTAATGAAATTCCACTTGTATTCATCTTGTGCCGTGAATTACGCCGTTTTCCACTAGTGTCCCTGCCCATTCTACGAGGTGTCGAAAACATATTTACAGGGCTATTTTAACCGCTAACTCAACGTTTTGCCGCGATTTTTTTTATTCATTGTGAGGTTTAATTTCTGGTTATGTTTTTTTTCACTGGCAGATGAAATGCATGCATTCATACCAACAGGGTTGTTTCATATAAAATTGAACACGCATGTCAAAACAAATATTTTGATTTGCAAAAAAAAAAAAAAAAAAATCTTATAGTTTGATTTTTACAATGAAGAAGGCCACTCTAAGTTTAAACAAAATCTAATTTTCTCCACAGAAAAGGAGGAGCTTTGATTAAAGGGATGGTAAACCAAAATTATGATTTCAGAAAACGATGCAGTAGCTGTAGGCACCCAGGACGCTACAATCGCCACAACACTACTCAAACAAACAAACAAATTAGTCGTTAGTTGTTTATACAGCAGGAGTTAAGTCTGCCAGAACACGGCGACATTGTTACCCACTGTAGATGAGCAATTTAGCCAGTGCGGTACAACCGCTAGCCTGGGGTCTTTAACGTGCACCACGCAGTAGTGATACACGACCGCACGCCGGTACGATGCTCATCCAGATCGAAAGGGGCAGGGGTGGGGCTCGAGCCCAGGATCCCTGGGTTCTGCAGCGCGAGCTTTCGCTCCACGCGCGTCGAGCTGGGTGTGCGCTTTAGCCCACTCGGCCAAAAGGAGTGGCCAACATGTTCCGGCTTTCCGCTACCCTCACCACTAACTACTACTACCCACTCGGCCACCGATCCCCCCAACACTACTCACAAGGCGATATCTCGAATGGACGGCCGTATTTTTGGAAAAAGAGGTCCAGATTGAACCAGGCCGACGAGGCGCGTGACATCAACATATCTCGTTTCCTCCTCTCTTCGCTTCGCCGCCTTAAGGCGGAGAAGACACAAGGCCCGTTCCCTCTCCTTCTCGAAGAAAAATACGTCAACATATGTTAAATGCGCCTCGTTTTCTTAGAAAAATACGGTTGAGATATCGCTGTACAAGTGATGTTTTGGTGTTTGTAGCATTCCGTTGCACGCTTTTGCTACCGTGTTTTGTGGATTCCAGATTTGGGTTCAACATCCCTTTAAGCCTATGGCGATGGAAGGATGGATGAATACGGCTGAGCCCTTTGGATCGGGCGGTAGCTTACGCCACCTAGCCATTTTGTTTTACCATTTAAGCTTAGAATATTTAAACGTAAAATCTATATTCACTCCGCAGTGCAAAGAAAGTGAGGCTATGAAACCCCCTTGCCATCAGTGAATAAGAAAATACCTAGTTTTCTCTCGATTTCTGCCACCATTCACTTAAAGGCGGACCAGCAGAAATATTCTTCCGCCTGGCGGAAATTCCTCCTCGCCCTCTTTCTTTCTTGTATTGTAGCACGGCGAGGCGAGGGGAAAGGTCCCCTTTTGCGCCGGCTTCTTCTGAGAGGATAAGCCGAGAAAATCCCCATTTTGAGCGACGGGCGATGGGTGCGGCAGCAGCGACCTCGTGACTTACAGGTAGCTTCAGCTCCTATCGCGTAATCTGCCCCATTTCTCGGCGCTCACCAAGCCTAGCCCCTCGGGTGTAGGTTTTTGCGGAGCTGCAAGGCTGCGCCCGCGCACTCACTGAATTTCAGCTGTCGAAGGTCTTTGGTTTTGCCCGTGGCAAAATAAACACATACTTGAGAGCTGCGATGCATCCCCGCACCCATTGAAGGAACGTGTCATAGATATTCTCAGTTGATCAAGGAGCTCAAAAAACATGCGCGAGAAGTGGTGACTTGAATATGTAAGGATGACTTACATCTTTACAAAACATTCCATCTTAAAAAAAACGGCTTATCGCGCTCAAAACTGCCTCAAATTAAGATTGATGGAAAAGAAAGCGATGTACCAGGCGCGGGCATCTTTTAGAAGGTCTTTGTTTTCTAGCAACGAGCACAAATATTATGTGCGTAACTTACACAATATGATGGCCAACGAATGTACGTGACATTTATATTTACGCATCCCAGCAACCACATGAGGTGAGAAGACAGCAATGGTGTGTGTCGATACTAAAAAGTTTTAGTGGATCGTCTTTAGCTCTTGGATAACCGCACCCTACGACAATATATAAGCTATAACCTTTCTGTGAGCATTCTTGATCGAGTGCAGCTATCGAAGCGTCTGGTGTTATAGTTCAACGTTGCTTAAATCGGTGCTATAGCACGTGCTGCCACTTTAAAGTATTATTGAGGCATTAAAAATAAAAAATAAATAAATCAAATGTAGCCGATTTTTTTTAACATGATACGCGTTTGTAATTTGTCTTTGCAAACACATTTTAGGTATACTGCCACACAGCACGGACAAACTATTGCCGGTCTTTCTAATTTTGTTTTTTAGAAATAAATTATGTTTAGAAAACTGTCAATGCAACTATCCAACCTAAGTGGCAGAGCTCAGTGCTAGACAATACATGTTGCTGGGCAGAAATAGTAAATAGCGCCGATGTCGCGTTCGGGCTAAAAGTGCCACGTAATGCACGCGTACCACTATAAGTGCGTCCGTACATTTCATCGAACGCCATTTCATCGAACGCCGTTTCATCAAAACCGTTTCATCGAAGCCGTTTCGTCGAACACCGTTTCATCGAACGCCGTTTCCTCGAACGCCGTTTCAAAGAAGCCGTTTCCTCGAACTCCTTTTCATCGAACAACGTTACAGTGTGTAATATTTAGGAATTTACTTTAATTTTTATACAAAACTTTATCTAATTCTCTCCTTTTTTTTTTTTTTCTTTTTTTTCTGTTTTTATATCACTGGGTGCAGTGACGAGATAAGTTCCATCGTGAACATTTCCTGCTTCGAGAAGAAGCCTCCATGAAACAATGACCCCTCTCCATGTCACATAAAACAATATAAAAATGAGGCAAAAACAGAAAGCACGGACACTTAAACGTGTTCTAAGTGTCTGTCCTTTATTTGCAGCGTCGTGGTTTCAGTCATATATGTATATGAGTAAAGATTTTCAGTAAGTCGCATACCCAATTGTTTTTATTTCTTTTTATGCCAATTGCTTTTATCTTTAGTAATTTGACACCACCTTCAAAACAATTTCACAAGTGACTACCTTAGTCTTAACAAATCCAAGGTGAAACATCTATAAAGCACTGTTATGCCCCAAAACTCGGTACAGAGCCATAACAAAGAAATTCGATGAAACGGCCCTTAGCGATTCGATGAAACGGCCCTTAGCGATTCGATGAAACGGCGTTCGATGAAATGTCCGTTCATTCGATAAAACGACTTTCTATAAAATGGCGATAAAGAGAGGTTCAGGCTTGGTCGGAGATAGCTACGGTTACACTCGTACGCTTTTTTAGTTCTATCTCGCATATATAAGCTTCTTGCTCAAATAAACATTGGCATCTGACTTTTCGCTCATCTTGGCCTTTAGCGCGTCTGTTAACAAGTTCTAAAACAGTCAAAGCAAAAGTGATTTAATTAGCTCAGGATTATAGGTTGAGCGAAATATTTACAAAGTTCGAGGTTCCCTGAGTCGTCTTTTGTATTCAATCCGCCCCCCCCCCCCCCCCCCCCCCCTCACCACCACTTCCTTCCTCTAAATAAACAACGTAGATTATTTTATGAACCACCAGTAATGGAGCGTACTCGCAAAACGGCTATTTGGCGTAAGAAAACGTAAGAAAGGCCTTGTTTAAATGTTCGAGCAATGAACTGGTCTTCTTACTGTGCGCGACACAGCTAGCACGAACACAATATTGACATTTTTACGCAAGGGCCATGCAGAATTTAGTGTAGAACAAATTGATGCCTCGTAAGTTGGTGCCCAACGGAAGCACTCTTTTTACCGAATTGCTTGTTTAAAAATAACAACTTTTCAACCATAAAAATAAAACAAAATAACACCACTTCTTTGGGGGCCACTAAATTTACTGATGCACTCCGTTAGCATTGATTGTGCAGCGGTATGCGTACATTACGCGACACTGTTAGCGCAAACACGACATCGGTGCTTTTTGCTATTTTCCCCAGCAATGTATCGACTCGCACTAAACTCTACCGCTTAGCTGGGATACTCGCATTAACAGTTTCCTGAACATCATTCAGTTCTAACAAGAAAAAAAAAAGTGGGGAACACCGGCGATTGTTTGTTTGTGCTAACTGCGTGGCGTAGGGTACCTAAAAGTTTTTTACAATGCTAAATACAATTCTGTGTCACGTTAAAAAAAAATTGTCTGCTTTTGCTTTAGTTTCTTTGAGACACACAAATACTTCGAAGTGGCGGCCGGTGCTATGGTACCGATACAAGCAACGTTGAACCATAACACGACACGTTGGACTCGCCAAAAAGGGTTTTAATATTGTCTTTTCCGCTCCATAGCCGCACTCGATAAAGAATGTAAAGAGCGAATCTAGCTTACATTTCGTTCTGGGGTACGGACCGTACGGTTATCTAAGTGGCTAAAAGTGACCCACTAAAGCTTTCTAAAATTGACATCCACCCTTGATGCCCTCTCACCTCAGGTGGTTGTTGGGAATGTGTAAATATGAATTTCATACATTTTGCTGGCCATCATGTTCCGCGAGTTAGGCACACAACAGGGCATTTTAGTAAATCGTTTTCAAAGGCCCGCTGCCACTTCAGGCGCGTGCTTCAGAGAATGCATCGAAGTGGCAGCGCGAGCTTCCGCTAAATATATGTGGCCTGAAAACATAGTCTGCTAAAGTTCTCCAATAATTTGTGCTCGCTGCTAGAAAACAGAGAACTTCTAGAAGATTCCCGCGCCTGGTGCATCGTTTTCTTTTCCATCGATCCCAATTTGAGGCAGGTTTGAGCGTGATAAGCCGTTTTTTTAAAGATGGAATGTTCTGTGAAGATGTAAGTCATCCTTACATATTCAAGTCACATCTTCTCGCGCATGTCTTTTGAGCTCCTTGATGAACCAAAAATATCCATGACACGTTCCTTCAATGGGTGCGGGGATGCATCGCAGCTCTCAAGTATGTGTGTATTTTGCCGCAGGCTAAACCAAAGACCTTCGACAGCTGAAATTCGGTGATTGCAGCTCCGTAAAACCTACACCCGTGAAGGCTTGGTGAGCGCCAAAAAATGGGGCAGATTACGCGATAGGATCTGAAGCTACCTCTAAGTCACGAGGTCGCTGCTGCCGCACCCATCGCCCGTCGCTCAGAATGGGGATTTTCTCGGCTTATCCTCTCAGAAGAAGCCGGCGCAAAAGGGGACCTTTCCGCTCGCCTCGCCGTGCTACAATACAAGAAAGAAAGAGGGCGAGGAGGACTTTCCGCCAGGCGGAAGAATATTTCTGCTGGTCCGCCTTTAATCTTTGCTTGGTAATCTCTACAGTAATCCACTCTCCCTTCGCTGTCTCTAAAACCCAATGACTTTATTAAATCTATGCTGTCTTCGGTAGGCACAGGGTGAAGCCCTTTACAGTAGAGTATCAAGTGCTCAGCCGTCTCGTCCTCCTCTCCACAAGCAGTGCACACTGTATCCATTTCCTGGTACTTCACTCTGTATGTTCTGGTTCGCAGAACACCCGTCCTCGCCTCAAACAGCAATGAGCTTCCCCTAGAATTGTCATAAATGCTTTCTTTGGCAATAACTGTTTTGTTTAATCTATAGCTTTCCAGAGCCGTCTTTGTCTGCATACCCCCTAGCCACCGATCTCTTTCTGTGGCCTTAACTTTCTTCTTAACTGAGACTTGCTCTTCCGTATCTTCGCTATAACCCAAAAACTTTCCTCTTAATTTCCTAGTGCGCTGTCTCCACTTTGTGTCTACACTCCTCATGTATAAATAGCTGAAAACCCTTCGTGCCCATTGCTCCCCATCCATTTGCCTCAACCTATCCTCAAATTCTATCTTGCTCACCGCTTCCCTGCTTTCAAATGACGCCCATCCCATGTCTTCTTGTACTCCCTGGTTTGGCGTTTTGCAATGTGCCCCCAAAGCCAGTCTACCTACTCCGCGCTGTTTTATTTCTAGTCTCGCATGCACTTCGGATTTCATGCATAGCACTGCGTTTCCAAAAGTCAAGACCCCAGCACCATGACCCCCTTTCCAAATCTCTCTCACCACCTCATACCTGTTGTAATTTCAAAGTGCTCTATTTTTCATTACAGCTGCATTTCTGTTGCCCTTACCTATTATATACTTTTCATGCTCTCCGAGATATTCTGCACCATCACATATCCATACTCCTAGATACTTGTATTTACTAGCTCTCTCAACTGTAATATTCTGTATCTTCAGCCTCTCAACTTCATCCTCGTTAAAAATCATGACTGCTGATTTTTCGCTAGTGAATTCTAAACCTAATTCCTCTCCTTCCCTACCACAGATGCTCATTAATTCCTGCAACTCTGTCCTGTTGTTAGCCATTAGTACATTATCCGCATACATCAATCGCGGTAAGGATTCCTGAATTTTTAGGCCTAGCTTACTGTAAGAAAGGTCGAATCCAAGCCCACTCTTCTCTAGTCTATCCTTCAATCCTCTCAGATACAACATAAACAGCAAAGGCGATAACGGGCACCCCTGCTTAAAGGCCGGCCCGCAAGCAGAGAGAAGGAACGCGACCCTCACTTTCCTTCTCGCCACTGTGAAAGGAGGAAATCGCCTCTCGTTTCCTCCTCGCCATTTTCCGACTTTTTTTTTGTATTTTTCTGCCAACTGCCTGGATTTTTTTTTTTTTTTTTTTTTTTTTACAAGTTTGGGGTGGAGGAAATGAAAGCTTCGAGGATTTGAAAAGATTATCCAGAAGCCAGCCGGCACACCTGCGACAAGGAGCTGCCCCAACCGAGTAGCTGTTTTGAGCGAGCTTGGCACTTGCTCTTCCCAACGAGTTGCACTGGCTCTTTTTTAGCATTGGTTTGGAAGATGATTCTTTGCTGTTGTGAGAGCACAAATGCCTTGTTCTGCTCAAAGAAGTAGTCATTGAAGTATCAATTTTAATTTAAATATCTGATTTGGCATCTTTTGTTGTTTAGGCGGATTCATGGCGACAACGGGAAGTACGAGCGGCGTTTTCTGTATATCAGCGATGGCGCTCCATAGACCAGTGGTTCTGAATCATCATGGTTCGTAAACCGGCAGAGGTGACAGAGGATCCCATCCGCAGTGGGTCTAGCACTTTTCGGTGTAGAGCGTTTTGCTGTAGGGCATTTCGGTGCGGACTTTTTGGTGCACAGACATTTCAGTTTACGGACTTTTTGCTGCAAAGACTTTTCGGTGAGCGGATATTTCGGTGCACGGACATTTTGATGCATGGACATTCGACGCTATGGTTTGCTCGCCAGTATCTCTTTTCCAACGTACGCAGACACGTTTCACATCGTGTTTGCGCGTTGAGTTGATAGAAATAGTCTCCTCTATAAGGTGTTGACTTTATTATTGGTCCTGCGTGTAGGAAACGACCCAAAACAGCAAGACGTTTGAAGTTGTTTGTGTATTCAGAACAATTTTGAATATCTTCAAATGCGCCTCCTCCGCGTAATCGCATTGCTCCGATTGTTAATAATAAATTGTGATGACCTCGCACGACAAAAAAAAAAAAAATACAAAAAACAATGTAATTATTACTTGTAACTCATTAGGGAATAAAGTAGGCGTGTGCGGGTACAAAATAAGTGTAATCAAATCAAATATCGATTTGAATCAAGTATACAAGCCGAATTTGGTGAATGCTAAATCTATTTTATTTGGTATCAAATGTTTGCTCATTCTCGTACGAAAAAAAAACAGTGACCACAGATCATACACAGAGTATGATCTGTGGTCAACGTCTCCTTCCATGCCGTAATGATGTCGCCGGACGTAAACAACTGCCTTACAATCGTGCTTATACAGGGCGATTTATTTTAACGACTAGACATTTTTCTAAAAAAGACGTCAGAGTTACGCGATTGCGGTTTGTGCCTTATCTATAGTCATCAAAAACACCAAATCATTCATTTTTAAAGAGATGTAGTGGACGTGAAGTGGCTCACGGCGTCCTAAAAAGCCTAATTTGGACGCGAATCGTGTTACCGCAATCTTTTCGGCCACCGCACTCCTCGCCCCTTCTACAGTGGCGTTGTCACAGCGATGCGCATGATTTGTCGCTTTAGCTTCATGGCGTTAGGCTGTGCCACGCGGAGATGGAGCCCACATAAAATCAGAACTATATTTTCGCGCCCAAATTAGGAGGACGCCGTATAGTAGTGTACGCGCGTTACATCTTTTTAAGAATGGACGGTTTGGTGGCTTGCGATTATGGCCAACAACTTTCTAAATACAAGATGCCGTTTTCTTTTCTAATTAAAAGGTTAATTAGCGAATTTTAGGCAATCGGTCGGTTTTAGTTGCGTTCGTTATTGAACCTAATCCTCGCCTGGCCGTATAGCTCACCTACACAAACCGCAATGGCGCTAATTTTCACTGGACAATTTGGTGGCTTTCGATTACGCCCAACAACTTTATAAATCAACTATCCCGTTTTCTTTTATAATCAAAAAGTTTATTAACAAATGTTAGGTAATCAGTCGGTTTTTGTTGCGTTCTTTCTTGAACCCAATCTTCGCCTGGCCGTTTAGCTCACATCCACAAAACGTTAATTTCCACGTTTTTTTTCTAATATCTAGTAGGTGAAAAAAAAGACACACACAAAAAAACGTTGTATATAAAATAGAGGGCAGTTCTTTTCTGATATAAATAAAGCGTGGGGCACGCGTCTTGCATGCATCTCTTTTTTTTTTTTTCCGGCCTATGAAAACAAATCCCGGGACATTCGAAATTGAGTTTATGATGGGGCGGGCGCTTTATCACGGGGTATTTTGTCATGTTTCATAAGCTTTATTACTAGTCAGAAGGAAGCCACGCGAGCCGCATCACGTTGCAAACAGCTAATTCGGGTGTTTCTCAAGCAGCTCTAGAACTTTCCAATTGACATTTTGGTTCTTAATACATCTAAAAAAGTTTGGTACTTAGTCCTAAACATTTAATTTATTAGGCATAATTAAAAATACTGCAACTCTCGCAAGACGTCTACCCAAAACATAAAGTTGGCTTAATTCATTGGCGTAAAGTGGCTGCGTCTCTCATTTTTATGCTTGGTCTTTTAAGATTCGTGAAAAGCATTCGCGACCTTATCTGTCAAGGCGCGTACGCGGACAGCGCGGCCTCCTCGGCAAGTTGTTCCCTCATCGAAGACGACAATGAATAAAAGGTGCGATAAAAATATTAATGCCTGAAAAAAGCGCAAGTTTAAAATAATTCTAAGGGTGTCAGTTGATTTTGTTTCTACTATATTCAAATTTCAACACTCGTCGCGGGCAGCATGGAAGGAAGCACTGCACTCTTGGCGCAAACCAGTGCCCAGTCAACGGTTCTACACTCAAACACGCATCACCACCCGACCTGTTTGAAAAATAAATAATTTTCAGTACTTTTGGTAGAAAAGGCGAATTTTCTACTGAGCGTGATATTTTGTGGACCCAAAAGTCCTGTAGCCGGGATCGGTAGTTCATAGCTTCAGGAAGACGAAGAACGACGGATGCATTATTTCCCGCGGAAGTACTGTTTTGAATTTGAATTCCACATAAAATTGTATATGCACAAATTGTGGCACGATACCGAACTTGCTTGATTACTTTTCTTTTAAAGACAACATAACCAGGCATAATCTACAGATATTGCAGAATTCATTTTAATTGGCGTACAGCGCGAAAGACAAGTATGGACATAAAGAACACAATAGAGCTCAGCATCTCTACTGCATTTCTTTCCGTACTTGTGGACAGTTAGTCCGCATGACTATATTCAAAAACTGCCAAATCGTTTAAGCCTACCCCTTTTTATAATTTTTTTCGTAGATTAATTGTGGCGAATCCCGGCTGGGTTCGGGTAAAGATCTCGCACGTGTTCAAGGACACATTTCGGCATGATTTCCCGCTTGGTGACGACGTTGAGCTGACCGCTGTTCCACTCCTTTTCTAAGTAGGCGGGGAACGCCAGACGCCTAAATTATCCAAGCAGCCCCAAAACTTGCGGTAGTACACCTTCCGAACTCCTGGGTTTTTTTGGAGATGGCCTTCGCCCACCCTGACAAAGCCCCAAACAATTATGTAAGGGCTGCAGAGGCTATCTGGGCATTCCGTTTCTTCATCGGCGAACAAATGCGAACAGAAGAGAATGAAAACTTCGTAATACCTGCTGTCTTTTAATAAATGGCATAATATTGCTAGTGGCATAATATTGCTAGTTGCACTATTTTACGCGAAGAAAATTGTGATTTTGCGGTTCTATCTCCGTGTTTCCCGTTCTCTTTGCTGACACGCAAGATATTTGTCGGGTGAGAAGTTTTCAGTTACGTTTGTCGACAGAAACTAAATGCACGTTTGGCCACGAAGAAATTTTTTTCAAAGGCTGAAGATAGATGAAATAAACCATAAACCGTTTCAGTTTTTATGGAAGTTTGTTTTTACTCTTCTTAGTAGCTTCAACGAGGCGGCCGTCACTCTAGAAAACACCTGTAGTACGAACCTATATATTATGCCCCAGAAATGGTCAGACTAGGTCCCTCTGACTGCAATATCTTTGACTTGTAATTACTCATGATTATTACATTGTACAAAAAAAAAACACAAAAAAAACACAATAGTGATATAATCACTCTTCAGTGTGCCGTTTTTAGAACGACAAATTTTCAACTCTCTGGGTAGAGCTCAAAGTTCGGATAAAAATACCCATCTTTTTTCCTTCTGCTGTGATGTTCAAGTTCCGTTCACTCGAGATAAATATGCGGTGGTGTAGCGTGTGTGGCCGCATGCGAAAGTATCTGAATGTAAAAGAACTTGTTGTTGGGCTAGTTGGTGTTGACTATCTGAGTGTGTTTTAGAACTGCAGAAAAAGAGCAAAAAAAAAAAAAAAAAAAGAAGAAAAGCGAGCCACGCCGAACTACCCTTCCGAGCTCACATCCAGCCTGCCTAACTAATCCCTGGTTTTTGGGATTGAAGGAGAGAACCTTGAAGGGTTACAGAGATTTTGTCGGGGGGCCGGTAAGCCCATTAGCACTCGTGCGAGAAGGCCGTAAAAAGCGAGGAGGAAAATGGAGGAGGAAAGGGGAGGAGGAAAAAAAGAAAAGAGGGGGAATCTTCTGCCACGCTGAAGAAAATTTTGAGCCCCCGCCTTTAAGGCCTCGTCTTATCTCTATTTTCCCTGTCGCCTTTCCTTCCCATGTTATAATCACCTTATTATCTTTGTAAATGTTCCTTAATAGTGCTGTTAGTCCTTCATCTAGGTTTAAGCTCTCCATTATGTCCCACAGGTTCCTTTGGTTCACATTGTCATAGGCACCCTTGATATCCAGAAATGCCAGCCAGAGCCGTCTATTTTCTTTTTGCGCTATTTCTATACACTGTGTTAGAGAAAATAAATTGTCCTCCAACCTTCTTTGTTTCCAAAACCCGTTCTGTAACTCGCCCAGTATGCCCTCGCAATCTACCCATTCCTCCAGTCTGTTCTTTATAATCTGCATTACCAACCTGTAAATAACCGGTGTCACGGTTATGGGACGATAATTCCTAATATCAGACTTATCTCCCTTTCCCTTATATATCATACTCATTCCTACTAAGCCTCCATTCATCTGGAATATTTAATTTTGTTATCATGGCACTCACTAGACTCCCTTAGTTTTGCCTTAGACTTAGGACCCAAATTCTTCACCAGCTTGATAGGGATACCATCTGTGCCTGTCGACGTGCCACTAGGGACTCTTCGTTCCGCCTTTTCCCATTCTCTATGTCCACGATCCGCGATGTCACAAACTGGACTGCTACTTCCTTCGGTTCTCCTATCTTCCACATGTACCCGTTCCCGAAATTTCTCCTCCATCACTGCTCCTATATATTGTATCGCATCATCTCCCTCTAATTGATCTCCCTGATGCGAGAGTATGAACCTCTGTCTAGCTCCAGCGAAATCAACGCCGAGTAGTGGCAACGCCGAGAAGCTCAAGAGAGAAGGTCGTTTCGACTCTGCTGTCTGCTATCGCTTCTTGGTCCTCATAGGCAGAATAGAAACATATTGTTTCCAGGAATTCTTTTTATGCTTCCGCCGTGTCATTCCTACGCACTGACTAAAAGGTTCCTACTGTTGAAAAATTGATTTGCTTTAATATGTAACACCGATTTTACGCTGTAGTCCAAGAAATGTACGATGTCTGCGTGCTGAACAACGAAAACGACCTCCTTTCGTCCCCCATCTTTCTTTACTAGCGCGCCCCATACAGTTCGCCGGAGTCGCAAATAGAAAGTGAACTTAATTGAAAACAATAGAAAATAAACAAATAAAAAAAAACTAATTTTAATAAAGCTGGCTCGAATCTTAGCTAAATTTATTTTTAAAAGTTGTAAAAACATTTTGTGACATATATCCAAGTAGTGGTATAGGCTCACAGGCATATATTTTGTAAGTCAAGTTTATGATGAACCCTAAGATACAAGGCTCCATGTCACCAAAACATCAAAAATGATACGTTTCACTTTTTCTATTTCTGGCATAAAATATGCCAAAGCAGGCTACCATAAAATACCGGGCAAGCTCCCACTCAAAGTTCAGAGATAATCTAAAAAGGTGGGGGATGGGCGCTTGTCCGGTCATAAATTTTACATATCAATGCACTGTGAATGTTTTCTGAGATCTTACAAATTTGGGAGTGGGCGCTTAATGAGGAACGGGCGGATGCGCGGTATTCTACTACTTTAAAGGGGGGAGGGGGGGGGGAAATAGCCCATGTGTCATATATTTACAAGAAAAATTACTGTGAATGTTTTCGGTTTTATCTATTTACAACCGATAGAACTTGGTACGCAAATCAAGCAGCTAGAATGTAGCATTTCACCTAGCTCCCAACCTTGCTCCACTTCAAAATTTTTGATGAAAAAAAGTTTTTTCTAAAAGTTTGGATGAAGAGTGGTTTTGTTCATTACAGATATGGGGCTATAATAAATATTTTTGACAAAAATCAAACCACCCAACCAGTCACGCATATTCGATTTCAAAAGAAACCACCGAACAGAGATTAGAAAACAAATCCTTCACAACCACTGGAACGAAGCAATCTCCGATCAATTGACTCGGCCACTACCCTATAGTGGAAGGTTCTTCAACTTCAGCTTCAGAAGTGGAGACTGCAACCTACAGAGAAAAGCCACATCTTTTATCTTTTGATAAAATTTATTGACTCCTTTCAGAACGCTGGATGCTCTGCTCCTCGTCCGGTAGATAAATATTCCGATACAAACACCGTGTCCTCGGTAAACGAAATAATGGAACAGGGAAGCACACGCCATGCGCACGTTCACGGGAGCATGAACTTTGTACAACTTCGAGAATAACACAGGGTGCACAGAACTGTAAAAAGCAGGCAACTTCCAATGAACCGAGGTGTTTACAGTCAATAAATAGCCGGTGTGTGTGTGCGACGCTTGTACAAGAAAGCAAATGGGGTGGAACTGATGGCTTTATATGTACATGTCGCCTGGCTGGCCAGCAGGCTGTGCGATTCTACAAAAAAAATAGGCCTCTTCTGTACTCGGAGCCAGCCTGCTGCACAGCGGCTTCTTTCTAGAGTAAAATGAAGGAATAATATGATTCGTCTCTTACCCTAGTCCTGTGTTGGGGCAGTCAGGCGGGAGGTCAGAGCATGTGCGTCATGAGAATGCACGGTGCATGCCTCGGTACTCCCAGCTACACTCCCTTACAAACCTATCTTTGTACAAATAAACTACGAGACCAGGGCACGGGAAGAGTAGTACACCCATTATATATATATATAAAACAAAAATGCTGATAAGTTCATGGAGTCCGACAAAACAATGAACCGACAAAGAGCTGCACGGCAATGGTTTAAGAAATGGATTCTGAAGCATTTTAGGATATCCTTCGTGCATAAATAAGTAACAAAAAGTTCGCCACGAAACGTTACAAGGGGCCTCACAAAATTTCGAAATAAAATCTTAACCAAGGTAAACAACCCGGTTTAAGTAAAATATTAAAGCAAACCCCACAAATTGTTAACAGGGATCATTATCTGCTCAATAAGTCAGTTTTTAGATGAAACAACCAACACTCAAGAAAGGGTTTATTGAATATGAAGTTTCTTTGGATCCAAACTTGAAAAGAAAATGCTTTGTACTTGGGAAGCAGGAATCTAGAGCCAAACCCAGTTGTCGGTCACAGCTCCCGGGTGTCTTCCCTTTTTCAAAGTTCAGTTTTTGCATCGCGTAAAACAAAAACCGCGTTACAGTATTAGGCACAACCTGCTCTCGAAGCCTTCCCAACACCGGTAAAGACAACGTCGTTGCAAAACCAACTGCAGTGTCACGACTGAAATCCAAGATGAGCAGTAACACCGATAAAACTAAAATGAGCCAACTACACAAAATACTGAAGTGCATACAACCAGCTGGCATACCGGTTAAAAAGTGCATTGAATGAACACTGGTTACTTTCCCTATGCCTTCTGATGTCCAAACATTTAACAAAATGCGGGCAAAAACAGGACACAATGTGAGAAAAAACAACTTCAATTTAAAATGCGAATGCAAAGAAATTACAAGAAGGGGATTCTTCCAAAAGGGAAATTTCGAACAGCATTCAAAACGTAACTCCCGTAATAGACAAAAAAAAATAAAGACACAAAAAGTTGGGTCTTTTTACAGGTTGCCACATAAGAAGTTAAGTATTCGCGACACTTTACCCCCAAATTGAGCGGCTCGGTAGAACGTTAGCAAACAACCCGACACGAAAACCTCTCGTCGCTTTATGCTCGCGCATTTTCTCTAATCACGTCGCGTCCCAAGCCACGTCTCATCCCAACACAAAGAACTAGTCTTCTACGGGAGCCGCAGTGCAAACCTTCACCACAACTGCCAAAAACACACCAAAACAAAAAACAACGAGACTGCAATAAAATGGATGTTTCATGTTATCTACAGAGATTGAGAGAGGGAAGGGGGGGACCGTCCTAGCGCGGTGACCGGACCGGGTCGCCCTTAGTCCTCGGGGTGGCGTCATGCTATTGACCTAAGTTGCACGTTGTAGGACACGATCAGCTGTCCTCTAGGACCTCTATCACACGTTGGATGCTCCTGGTCGCCGTGTTTCCGAGGACGCCCTGCACAGAAGCAAGGAAGCACACGAGATGAGCTTACGAGCTAGAAACCGACCCCGGCTCAAAACTACTCCCAGCCAAAAGTCCACCCACATATCATGCAACGGTGCAATCTGCATACGACGATATTGCACACGACGCTATACCACATAAAATCAGTCTATAGAGGATTGCACGTTTATATGTTGGATACAAGCAAAAGTAAACCGCACATGGCGATGGCATTCGGAGCATTCGGTGCAGCAATCCTATCTTGACAGCTTGGGCGATTCCCTGCAGTTTCCCAGAGAGAAGATTTTCGCACGACGTACAAGTGGCATTGTCCGGGACGGCTGCCTTCACAGAATGTCGCACCGCTATAGCTCACCGTGCTGGCCACATTTGGCAACTGCTAAAGGCAACCAAAACCGTCGGGTCATCCTGTCTACGTTACTTCCCCTTTTGGAGACCCGGAAAGCAAGGATGAAGACTGTGAATTTGTGGATGCAGTAATGAGCATTGCAGATGCTTATTACTGTATCTCCGACCGGGGAAATATAATGTACGATACAGGAAAACATAAGGAACGAGATCGCCATTTGGGGAGTGCTGGAGATGAAACAGGTTTCAACTGTCGCAAAACAATTTATTTCATGCAAACATTCGTAGGTGTGAACTAAAATTGGCTTGGAAAAAGTTCGCAAACATCTGTAGGTGTAAACTGAAATAAACATACTGTAAAAGTTTGTAGGCATGATCTCAAATACTTCCAGAAAAAGTTTGTAAACATACATCTGTGTGATCTTGAATACGTTCAGAAAAAGCTAGTAATTTCCACCTGGTGCTTTGGGTGACTGAAACGGAGGCAAGGAATGAAGTTGTAGGTTTGCGGAGGGGCGTTAGCCGACGTCCTCGTCGCTTCATCCCTGTGCAGTAGCGCGTAACACTTCAGTACACCAAAGCCGCAAAAAGGTCTCGTTGGATGACATGCTGTAGTGCACGTGCAGGTGATCATGGTGTGCTAGACGAGTTTTGACAGAAGATTCTTTACACGGACTATAGTCAGTTACAGGTTAAGAAGGTAGCGGCAAATGCCCCTCAAAGGGAATCAGATATCCCTCCGCCACCTTTGCATCCAATAGCGTCCCACCGTTTCCGTGACGTCGCGGACAACGCGCGAGGAGGGTCTTGCCTTTCTGTACATATTTGCTTTATCTTTTCGACTTTGACTTAGCATTGTGGAAGCCACGAGAGGGAGATTAGAGTTCTCCCCCACCGATGGAAACAAATACGACTTTCGGGGATTAGCTTCCCCCCCGATGGATACAAAGGCTGCTTTCAGGGGCTCGGTTCCCTCTTCAATGAATACAAAGGTCGCCTTCTTAAAAAGTGGGATCGGAGACAAGTGGGAATTTATTGAAGCGGAACAAGGAGCGTTTCCAGTGAATTCTTCTTTCGACTGCGGAGAGATTTGAAACGGGCGCATCACACTTGTGGGAGGAGCTTCTCCTACCTTCTTGACTTGTAACCGACTATAGTAGGAATACCAAAACCTGTAGCGCGTGAGCCAAGCAAAGTTCTTGCAGCTTTTCTCAATGCGTGGAATCAAGAACTGCGCGACAACATGGACCAGCAAACTAACAAAAGAACAAAGCACCATGATGCATCATCTTCACGCTGCTCTTCAAAAATAACTTAATTTTTCGTTGCCTGAATAAACATATTTGAAGCGTGGTTGAAGTAAACAAATATGCGAGTGAAAATGCGCTCGGCTGTTTCGGTCTGCGCTTTTCACGAATGTTTGGTGGAGGTTTACTCGAAAACTGTTTTGTCTGGCAACAACACTTTTTCTTCTTTTTCTTCTGACAAGCAAAAAAAGACGCAACATCATTCCCTTTTGTTCATTCATGGACTTGTTCTGTCGCGCAATTCTTGGTTCCACGCATGAGGAAAGCTACAGGATCTCTTCCCGGCCGACAAGATGCGGGTTCCAGTACTCTTCCAGGTCCCGCATCGAGAAGCTTCAGTCAAAACTCGTTTGCCACATCGCACTCTGCCCTGCACATTTATCTGGCATCTCATCAGGCAAGAGCGAGACCTGACAAAGTTGGACAAGTCTTTTTTGTGCCTGTGGTATACAGACGTCACGCACGCGAGCGCGCGGGGATGAGAACGTGGACGAACACCCCTTTAGCAAGTCCGAGACTCTCGTTTCAACTCTGACCCTCCTCGAGCGGAACCACACCTGTGTTATGCCTCGGGTTAGTCAAGCTAGTGGCACTTTGTGCTAAGCCTCTCAAGGATGTTCTGTTTTGAGCGGCATGTAACAGCGGTGCGCAAATATTTTTCGTATTAATGTGACAGAGCCGGAACCATAGCAAAAAACGTCACATTAGCTCTTGGACGACGGTACCGCTGTGCAGTCGTTAAGTCATTCGGTCGGCCTTTGCCATCCGTCGTCTCCCCCTCCATATGATTGTGCATGGGAGGTGGACGATCCGCGGACGTGTTCTCTTGTGATCGATCCGTCTGCAAATCGGTCCTTCCTGTAAACTGGCTGGCGCCGTCAGTGCCATGTCGACAGCTTTTTGACGTAAGAACCGGCAAAGCAAACACACTAAGCAGGGAATTAATGTGTGATCCTAAGGGAGCTCGGCGGGACCGGCGCTTCTTAACGTAAAATCCGGGAAAGCGCATAAAGTGAGGAATGTATCGACGAGGCTCCACTGTACCAAAATTTGATAAAAAAGAAAAAAGAAAACAATTTTTTTTTTGTAGTTTTTTTTTTTTTTTTATACCACACTTATTGGTTATTTACCACACACAATCTATGGTTCCCACGCATCGCCAAAATTAAAATTCGGTGTGCGGGAACGATTTGTGCCATCCGGTGGAGAGCCGAGGAACTAAAGATTCGGTTTTGATTTTGTTTTGCGATCTCTTCCAAGCTGCTGAGTCATCGGAAATAAATCTCTACGAGGCGGTGGCATTTATCAAACGTGGCGCCCTGCCAACAAGTCTAAGCTTGTTATAACAGACTTTGATTTTGACCAAGATTTCGGTCTGTTGTAAAAGGAGTATGTTGTATACAGATATGAAGTTGAGTCAATGGTGCATAGAGGAAAACCAACCAAACTTCACAAAACGGTATGCTATATCCAAATGTCTGTTGTAAGGAGCTTAGACTGTACTGGAAACCAATACGAAGACAGCTTGAATTGCGTGATTTATAACTGCTTTTGCTGTTTGGATGACAGCAGCAGTGAGGACTGTGGATGATGTTGAATCTATTGTTTTGAGCTCCTACAGCGACATTTCATCTCTGAAGCGCTCAATATTGTAGGGTGCTCATTAGAGGGCATTGTTCTAGCTTTCTAGGCTTTCCTGAGCTGGCACACATTTTATTTGTGCCGAAAGTCATAAACACAGCAGCACAGGAAAATATAAACAACTAAGCTTTAGTGAAAAAAAAAAAGTGTTTGGAGGACATGCAATTTCCTTAAATGACATGACCCCATGGAAATCCACTTGCCAACAAAAACAAAAATAACAGACAGTATTGGTTAAAGATTTCTATCTTACCGAAGTGATAGTGGTGTGCATGAGGCACACTTTGTACATTCAGGATTTTTTCAAGATTGTAGTATGATTTGATATAGCCTCAATATTTAGACATTTGTTCTCAGTTTTGCACAAGTTCCAAGTTCACCATTTAAATTAGACAAATCTTGTTTCCAGACATTGGTGCAAACCTTTTTTTCTTCCAAAGAGCGGCTTATTGGCTACATATTGATGGATCATACTGAGTCATATGCTCGCTACTTCTTAAAAAAAGTGCTTTGTCCATCCCTAAAGAACACCACTTTTCCCTGTGGTATAGAGAGTTTTAAACACCCAATGAAGGCAGAAAAAAAGCCGCCCACCGTGAGGTTGATGAAATTGTGGAACTTCTTGAGTGCCTCCACCAGCACGACGAAGTTTCCGTCCGGAGTGTGCTCTCGTAATTTCTCGGCAAACTCCTGCACAGAAAAAAAAAGGTTTGGATGCCACAGGCAATTCGGTCAGACTGATGGGCGCACCCAAACTGCCTGGGCCGGTTCCCTGCTCACCTTGTTATTCTGGACCACACAGCCCAGCAGCAGGGCAATGTACGCACAGATGATGCTGTGCTCCATGTGCTTGCCAGCCTTTTGGAGGGCTGCACAGCAAGAGCAGAGAGAGAAAATTACTACACTCTCGTAAAAGCTACATAGAGTTACCCCGACAGTAAGTAGAGCCCTTCAAGAGCCACTATACTTTGTTTCACCTTACAATAGGCCCTGGAGGGTGCTACAAGCCACAGAAGCCAATCCAAAGCCTTGCGAGTACCATATGACCTTCAGGAGGGGTGCAGCAAAGGGAAGGGGAACATAGTCTCATTACTCAGTTAAAACTTGATTTTACCAAATTCCCGATTTAACAAACGAATTTTAATCCCTCCATAGATTCCCCGTAAGCTCTTTTTGTGAACTCCAAATAAAATAAATTTGGCCATTAACCAGACTTAATGAAGCATTCCCAGCAATAAACAAGTGCAAAAGGGGGTATTTTAAAATTTATTTTGTTTAGAATGCCTCAAATTTTGCTGCCGGCATGCCAGTAATAAACTAGAGCAACCCTAGTTTTGGTTTTACGAAAAGACTAACTCAGCACTCCGAGCTCTATCAGATGGCGCTAGCTCTTTCATGGTGCTTCATTCACGGACTCGCTCCTTGACTATGTCAGGCCAGTGAACTTGACATAGTAAATTTGATTTGTCCCTACAACCCCATCCAACTTCCCATCTTACATCCCCGCCAGATAAGATGACACTAGTCAAGCTATCTTGGTTTTTGTTTCCAATTAATAAACATACACTACTACTACTCTACTACCAGACACGTAGCCAGTGGGGGGGGCGGGGGGGGGGAGGCCAAGCGACCCTCAGCTGCCTCTCACAGTTTGCTGATACAGTGACACGAATTGTGGTGTCAGAAACATAGCCTCAATTTGAATCCTCAGGAGTTCCAAGGTTCCCTTCATGCACTTGTGGCACAAGCTGTCTTCATGGGCTAAATTCTTACACGTGTAAAGTACATTTTCGGCGGTTGAGCGTTTTGGGTATGCAGTGTCACGATAGCTCTCTCAGTGATGGAAGTGCCATTTGACCTTTTAAGCATGCCTTGTAGCAGGCAAAACATTGTTTTGGAGCAGGTAGTGTCCCTTTTGAAGCAGGGTCCGGCATATGTTGGCATATTACTAGAAAATGAAATAATGCTGCATTGCTATATACAGCCCATCTCTAATATTGGAACACAGTGCCTGTTGCCTTTTTAAGACAGGATATATGAAATTCAACAAAGTAAACACAAAAAAGAAACATTTTTTAAAATAAAGTTTATCTGCTCGTCAGATTAAAAAAATACAATTAAATATGTCACACTGAGTTCTGATGGTACAGGATATTTAGTTTTATCAGCCTGCACTTCTTTTAAGGTATCTGTAGCAGCATCTAACGACCCTCACTGTTGTGGAATGTTTTAGTTCAGATTAGAGTTGTCTTTCGGGCAGCAGCTTCAAATATTGCGGTATCTGATATTCGCTTCAAAAATTCCGATTCATTTTCGATGTGCTGGCGAAGTCACGATCGGATCACGGCGAGTTAAACCGTTGAGTGCGCTCCTTGGCATGCACCGACGCGCTGCAGAGAAGCGACACCCGCGGAGCAGACACCGCAGTCGCGCGAGTCGCACAGTGCTTTGTGCTCCGAAAAGGACGGTGGGGCTTTACCAGTACTACATCCAGAGTTTGGTGCAACTCAACTATACTTCGTTTCAGCTTCGGTGCGAGCGCAGCCGAAGCTACAAGCGCGCACATGGAGCCCGTAACCGTGCCCACACTGCACGAGCCCACGCGCGAGTCAGGAATGCACAGAGCATTGGACTCGCGCTAGCTTTGACTTCGCTGGTAACTAGCGCACGGGAGCAGGGCGGGCCAACATTAAAAACATCCACAAACTCGGCGTTTTTTTGTTGTTTTTTTTTGTTTCTTTTTTAATAGGCTGCTTAGTGGGATGGTTCTTCGCTTAGCCTCTGCGGCTTTGGTCTCAGATGTTGCTAACGTTGTTCCTTTCAATGATGATGATGATGATAATTCGCCCTTGCAGTTTCGGTTTGCGTAACAGTTGCGGCGCGGAAAATACCGCGGTACCGCCAAGCGCTCTGATAAGATTTCAATTTTTATTTTTTATAGCAACATCTCATCTCGGCGCAGGCATGGCGCAATTCTTCGATAAAATGACAATTTGGCGCTACATGTAGCAGGATTGCGTCCTTGGCGCAATTTGGCGCAATTGGCGCAGCACTTTTATCACTGCTCTCTCGATGCCATTAAATTAAAACTAGGTTTATCAAATTTAATCTCCAATAAATATCATTCGCAATTTAACAAAGTTCCCGATCTGACAATGTAATTCGCGACTCCCCTCAGCTTCATTAGATCAAGTTTAAAGAAAACATACGCCAAGTGGAAAAAATATTTTTTAAATTGTTTACGATAACTATATTTTCACAGTCAGTGTTTCATCTAATGTTCGTTTCGATATAGCTTTTTTTTTTTTTTTTTTTTAAAGTTCCAGATGCAATGCACACATAGAAAAAAAAACATGTTTTTGCACAGGGGTACGGAAACCGAATTCTGGAGCTCATTTTCTTGCTTCAACATGACGCAGGTGGCAGTAGAAACACAGAAACATCAATATTTCGTTGGAAAAAGCAAGAAAACACATTTTAAACTGAATTAAACGATAACCAAGAAACCACCTGGTTGTTGGTTATGAAGCTTCAATGGAATGTTGCGACGGCATTGGCCTCCGAAGGCGGCACCACCATATGGGAGGTACGCTCACTACTACTCATTAGCAAGGCCAGAACGTAATAACAAAGGTTTGGTGAGGAAAGCCAAAGCACAGTTGGCCACCTTGAATTCACTCCGCCAGCCAATCGCTTCCACTCAATCTTCGACGTCACTGACATCAGGGGCTGATAAATGACCTTTTTCAACATGACAAGCACTGCCTTCAACGTCGTTCTTGCTAAGCAACACCGACCTCTCGAAGTTACCCCGGTTTACGTTGCAGAGCTGTGCCAGTATCTGCTCTTATGCAAGATAGTTTCCGTGCGATGATGTGAGAAATCAGCAATCGTCTCGCCGACCAATCTAGTCGCCGTCAACGTGCCAAGCTTGGACGATCGCGTAAGCCTTGTTGGACGAGACTGACGGAAGTGGCACTGATCACTTCTCTTGCTTCGTTTAGTGTTCACCATTGAGACAAGTCGAGTTACAAAATTGTGGAGATGCAAGCATTTTTTCGTGGTAGTTTTTGTGCACCGATGTGAGAATTGTACAGTCATGTTCTCTGCACTTTCTGGCTTCGCTTGGAAAATCGCGTCTCGTCGAGACCAGCGCAAGCTTCCTCTACGCTGATGCCTTCCCTTCATTCACTTAGTGTTCACCCTTGTGACAAGAAATGTTGCGAAATCGTCATGGTGTACGGGTTTCTTTGCGGTGGCGTGACAATAATGAGGTCACACAACTATTGATGCGATACGGTGCGTGAAATACTCAAATGATGCCACCGCCATGCTGCATCACCGGACTCTGCCTGCTTCCCTGCCCGCTTTAATAAGTGAAGGATGCACACTGGTATGGCGCCTTTAAAGGGATGCTGAACCGAAATCCGGATTCTACAAAACACAGCAGCAGAAATGTGCAACGGGATGCTACAAGCGCCAAAACATCACTCATACAGCGACATCAAGAACGGATGACAGGTGCATTTGACCAGACATGTACGAATTACTCAAAAAAGGTAGTTAAGTTACTGAGTATCGACGCCAAAAGTAGTTGAAGTAGAGTAGAAATTACGCATTTGTAATAGTAATTGAGTAAACTACTAACTACTGTAAAAAAAGTAGCGAATTACTTTGAAGTTACTTTCGAAGTTGCTTTTTATGTTTTTGTGGCAGCAAACTGAACAGAAGTTTTGATCAGTGAAAAACCCTGCGAGCCGGAAATAAATGCAGTCATTTTATGACTTCCAAAATAGTTTATTCGCTCGCCGAAGCAATTGTCTTTCAAAGTTGTTATCGGAGAGTTTTCCTATTTTCCTTCTAATAACGTCCTCGGTCAGGCTAAAAAGACGTTTCACCGTGGCGCTGGATGCAAAGACAGCGTTCAATTTCAGAAGCAGGCTGTGCAGGGTCGGTTAAGCAAGTGTCGGCATCTTTGGTGTCCATGACGAAACATGTGAGGCTTGCCTCGGCTAGAGGGTCTTTCATAACAAACTCTTCTCTTTTTTTTTCCTATCCTTCTTCGAAAAGTTGAGATTGCTATGACTGGCCCCTCTTTATTCTCACGACGTTCGGAGATTTCGCCGAGCGAGTGCACCTGACCGTCAAGGGATCAAGTCTCGCGCCACGCTGATGACATCATCCGGATGACTGCGCGTCTCTTTGCAATGTTATAACTACGCCACTTAAAAAAAAAAATAAAGAAAAAGAAATTGTTTTTTGTTGTTGACATTGGGTTTAACAAAAGGATCTCCCAAGGGTGACTCGAAATCCTCGCCGGCGACTACGGTATCCTGACGCGCCTGAGAAGTAAAACGTTTTCAACAAAGAGGAGGTATCCCTGGCGTGGAAGGTCGGAAGAACGCGAAGGATTACGTGAACAAGCATCGGCGCTCGTACAGTTGCAGCTGAAGCGGGAACGTGCTCCCATGAACGGATTATCCATGTCTGCGTTTATGCGCGGGGGAGTCCGCGCTTTGCAATGGAGTATGCGCTGACGATGAGGCGACCGTGACACAGGCGCCCAGCTGTGAGGTCATCCCAGTGGCGCCTACCGTGGAACCTACCACTTGAGTCAGAACTCACTAAAGGCACACCATAAAAACAACAACCCTCGGAGTGTCCCCGTCTTTCACGTTTGCAGCTGGAAACGCGGCGCTTGCGTGCATTACCGGATTAGGCCAACACCCGACCAAGGCTTGTGAAGCATCTCTGACTGCGTTCGTGCGCGCCGGTGTTATGTTTTGGCTGCCCGTCGTCTCCACCTTGGCCCAAGGACGCCTGTGATGCAGTTTCTAGGGCTGCCGAGTGTAAGTGCGTGGGAACCGAATGTGAGGTGGCCCCTTGTTCGTGAATACCACTTAATCTGCCAGCGTCTTATTTATTTCTGCACTCAAACTTTTGTGATGAAAAAAAAAATAGGATTAAATTTCGAAAGTAGTTAGTAATTTGAGTAGAAGTTAAAGGAAAAACGTAGTTAAATTAAACTACTAATTACCCAAATAAAGTTGTAATTGAAAGTTACCAAGTTACTCGGAAAAATAGTTAAACTACAGTAGTTTGAGTACAGTAGTTGAACTACGTCCAAGTCTGCATTTGACAGATATGTTACGTCGGTTCTCCAAGAAAAGTCGAGAGGGAGAGGAAACGACCTCGCATCTTCTGTCTCGCCGCCTTGAGGTGGCAAAGGGGAGAGGAGGAAACGAGATATGTTGACTTCACGCGCCTCGTCGGCCTCGTTCAATCACGACCTCTTTTTCCAAAAATACGGCCGTCCATTCAAGATATTGCCTTATGGGTGGTGTTGTAGGGATTCTAGTGTCCCGCCTACCACTCCTGCATTGTTTTCTGAAACCCAAATTTCGGTTCACCATCCCTTTAAAGCAATATTTATTTATCCTCGAAGTGTGCGCCCTCACCAAGTCTGGTTGCTGTGATTAGTCGGTGGTAAATCAGGTAAGCGGTATTTACTGCCTCGTCCTACCAATATCACACATGATCCTGCCGTCACCTTAGACAACATGAGGTAAAAAATCTACCAGCCTCTCACCTCGTGTGAGGTAAACAAGGTACCTTAGCCGCTTCGTGGCAATGTTGTCACCCTCGAAGACCAGCGAGCTCGCGCCCAAAACCGATGTTGCCGATGTCACCATATCGGCCAAGTCGCGGAGCAGACGACGCACTACGTGTCGTCATAGTGCACACGACTCCGCCGGCTGCACAATCTCCCGGTCAATCTCTTGGTGATATGTTACAGCCCCTGGCACTCAGACTAAGCGAGGTCGAAACGCGTTGACGCCGCCATGTGTCAATGCTTATAACTATGGCACGTTTGACTCCAGGGAGGCCGATGACGTCGCGGGCAAGCCGCATGGGCGACAGATATCTCGAGACGCACCGCACTCTTTGATGGTCTATTTTGAAGCGCTTGGCAGTATCGAACATCCAGAAAGAAAAATACTGCCATCCATTTGAAATACAAGTGTGCGATTGTCAGTAGCAGATAGAGTCGATCACGTTTAACTTATCTCTGAATCTGAGAGGTATATTTTAAATTCTGAAACCAAGACAAAATAAAAAAAAAATTTGACGCACATTGAGCGATTTGGAGCACAATGGCGCGAGGTATTGGCTGTGGTGCAGTTTCTGCAAAATGGCGCAGGATGGAGCAGACAAATGCGTTTGGCGCAAAATGGCGCAAAATGGCGCAGCCGTTCCACCCTTGTAATTAAAAATCCCAAAGGCGCCACTTTCAAAGGGCTAACAAAAGTTTAGATACAAAGGAGTTTTTCAGTAAGCATCCACACCATTCTTGCTTGGTCCTTGACAAAACCTTTATGAATGTGGTGCACTGTTAGACACCTCCAGTTTGCCTGGTGGCACCTCACCAGCTGCACTGAAGCGACGATTCAGCTCTGGAGGCAAGGATTCCTCGGTGGTATGTGCGTCCCGGCTCGACGTGGCCCACACCGAGAGCATCGTACACAACCACAGCGACGATCGTCACGAGGCCTCTTGGAGAGAGTGTTTACTACCAACCTTTCATGATGGTCTCCTCCAGGTCGTCCGCCTGGGATGTCTGGCTGACTTGCGCCGCCTCGCCCTCCTTGGCCTCCAGGGACGCTTTTGCCTTCTGCTCCTGGCTGTTGAACAGTTCATCCGCCTGCTCCTCCGACAGCCTGGCAGCGTCCAGCTTGTCCGTGAACAGCTGCACACCAAACCGGTTTATAAGCGGGATTTCATGTTTTCGATTTGTACCGGCACACCGCGAGAAGCAACCTCCGAGCTGCTTTCATCCAAATTAAAGGAAACTGAAAAACCCCAAATCGCTCAGAGCTCTCCCCGAATGAGAAAAACTCGAGATTCAATGGAAGAGACCTCCATCCAAAGCTTCATTTTGTGTTAACCCTGAACACCGAACCAACTGAACTGTCCACAAGACTACTCCTTGCTCCGGAAAGAATGCCCCATGTCCCGGTTCCTCCTCTCATTGGTACCAAACGTTTTCCAAGTATTCGGTTTATGCGCATGCTCCCCGAATGACCGAAAACATACACCCACTGATCTCTATTATGGATCCTTTTGCTGTTTACAAACACGAACCGACGCTTGCGTCCCAAGCGACTTCCGGTCGCTGTGTCTTTGCAAGCCTGTCGAGCTTGCTTATGTCGCCAGTGCGAAAAGGCATAAATGCTACACACATAACAAGGTTGTAGATGTAACAAGGGCCTTCGGCTGTACAATTTAGCGTCTTGGAGGGAGCAAGTTGGTTTACAAGAATGTTCAATAATTTTCAACGTATCTCACACTTCTTTTTTTTCTTTTTTTGGCATTCACCTGGGGTTAAATGTTTTACAGACACTTCAAGCAGCAGTGTTAAGGTGGGCTCTGTTTATTCTTTTCATAAACCGGAAGTTCTCTAGGACGTCAAAAACTGGAGTACCGACTGGTGGCATTTGCCACGAAAAGGGTCTATGAGGCTGGATGGCACATAGCTACACTCCGAACCTGGTGCAGGTGAAGCCAACGGAAGTTTGACGCTTGTCCCGGAAGTCGGGCATCTGCTGGGCTTCCTAGTGTATTCAGTCAATGTTTTGGTTCACGCTTTCTTGCATCTTTAAGTGGGTTTTAGTAATCCCGTTTTCAATTAAATCCCGATAACAAGGCATCTGAATGTGTGACATATGCACACTTGATCAACTAGAATCCCAAAATGTTTTTACATCCAATGGCTTCCTGAGAGGCTTCTTGGGTCTGCATGCACAG
Source organism: Ixodes scapularis (assembly GCF_016920785.2). NCBI lineage: Eukaryota > Metazoa > Arthropoda > Arachnida > Ixodida > Ixodidae > Ixodes > Ixodes scapularis. Next base: position 62,722,350 of record NW_024609868.1, read on the forward strand.
TTACTTTGCAACAAGCAGGCTCTCTTGAGATGACAAAAAAAAAAATCCAGCATTCCAAACGCTGTTCAAACCACCGCTCATAAGAGTTGAAAAGCCTGTCAAGCGCTCACTTCCGGGAGAAGCCACTTACTTCCGGTGGCTTCATACCTGTTTGCTCAATGCACCATCCAGCCCCATAGTGGAGATCAGTGCATATACCGTATTTACTCGCATAATGAATGCAGCCCCCACAACGGTCATTAATATTTCAATTTTCTCCCGCCCTGCAAGTAAGGAATGCAGCCCCATCGTTTGACTCTGAGTCTTGAACTGCGTCCGACCTAAGCCAGTCACCAAGTCAAGTAAGTTGCCAAACGCTAGGTCATGCCAAGTCAAGCCAATTGTGCGGAACTCCTATTTCGCGATACCGATGCACGTAAAACGAAAAAAGCTCCTCGCGTGAATTGTGCAAAGAGGTATGACTTATACGAAGGTGCGACTTATATACTAACTTTCCTGTCAAAACGGCTCAATAAATGCAAGTGTGACTTATACCCTGGAAAATATGGTATAAGGTAAACCACTTGGTTTTCGTAAAGACCTACGATTCGCTGTATTCGGGGTTTTAAAATAATCAAGAAAAATTTCTTGTGCGACTAATTTACCCCATGGACTACACCATAGATAATGAAAATTTGGTCGGGCAAAATAATTCCAAAACTGGTTGATTTTTTTGAGTTGCATGTGCAGCATGGTAATCTCAATAAAGCACGTTGAAGTTTGTTCAATCGCAAGCTATAGCTCGAAAATAAATTAAGTTAAAAAATTAGCATACATAATGAATGCCTAACCTAACCCAACCTAATCTAACCTAACCTAGCCTAGCCCATCCCTTCTCCCTAAATGCACCAAAATGAAACCCAATGGAAGGAAACTTTCCACCCTCAATATTTCCATTGAATGCTTCCCAATCTTGTCACTCAGCAAGCAGCACCGTGCTCCCTTCAAATAATTTTTTTTTTTAATGTGCGCATTAATTTTTTGTTTGTACTCCCTCACCTGCAAATTATGAATGCTGAAAACACGTCTATTGACAAAAAAGAAGAAAAAAAATGTTGCTCTACCAACACGGAAATGCTGCCAAAACTAGCAAGAGGCAGCTCATGAAGAAACCGGTCGGCCCCATTTGAGGCCTAGTGCCAAAGAGAGCAGTCCCACTCACATCCATGAGGGCATTGAAGGCAGGCATCTCCATCTCATCACACACTGACTCAAACGAGCCCACGGTCTCCGTGTTCACGAGCCGCTCCCTGTTGCTCTCGCAGTGCTCCACCATGTTGATGAGCAGCCCCAGCGACTGCAGACGACAGGGACATTGAAAATGAGCACCAGAAAAAACACTGGAAAAAACACTACATCCATCCATTCCGAGAGTTTCACTTAAAGGCCCGTTCACACTCTTGCGACCGAGTACGACTGAGAGAGACGAGATCTCTTACAACTTCTTAAATGTTTTTAGAATGAGGGAACACACTGGCATTCTGGCGCCATCTATGCGGTGACCCAGGAACTGCATTTCACAAGAGCGAAGGTTTTGCCGAATTTCCGAGGTCAAATGTGTGTAATACCCATAGAAAGACTCGTTTATAACATTGACAAAAGTTTTTCAATCCAAGAAAGAAAGGATAATGCGCGAGAAATAAAAAAAAATATGCCGGACCGCCGAGTTTACACTGCTTCCCAATAGATGGCGCCAGTGTGTTCTCTGGTTTAAGAAGTTTTAAGGAACCCAGGTTTAAGAGGTCGCAAGAGTGTGAACGGGCCTTAAGACTCGTTCTCAGCTCTCCCCACGCAGAGCATAATGGAAATGAGTCTCCCTCAAGTTTTGCTTTGAGCATGTTCTACACAAAAAATAAAAATTAGCCTGGTGGTTTTGTTCCAAATTGACATGAGGGTTCGGTAATTCATTTGGACCTGACCCCACCTCCCTTTGTGGACAATGCTGCTGAAACCTCAGTTGTACGATGAGCACACCGCAGTGAGCCTTTGTCAGATTGCAGGCAGCGTCGGTTGGGATTTAGATCCACCACTTCCCCTTTTATAGAATGACAATTTGCCTCGAAGTCGCCGAAGGTGGCTGCGCGGCAGATTATCCCATTTAAGGGCACTATTTTAAATCTAGTGGCTGCTTATTTTATATTGAACCCGCGCAATTACGAGTCATTTCCGCAGTGACAAAGTTACCTGCGATGACAATAGCAAGTTCGAAAAGTAAAACAAGTCCAGCACGGAAAGGTGTCACATCGCAACGCGCACTATGGAGCACACACTAAGACTACAATTTCTCGTGTCACCACCCACCCATCAGGCTTTTACATCCCGAAACCCTGATAGTTTTGCCAAGTTACTTGCAACGCAAACAAATTCATCGGGTTTGTTCCACCACTCATACCAATTCATTGAACAGGTTCTGCTCACCGAAAATTAGGCACAGGAGTTACATTTTTGGCGTTCTATGTATTTTTTAAGTGTAAATCCCCATTGCGTAAAGAGAACATAGCATATAAAAGTAAGGACTACACTTTTTGTATTTTAGGGCTAATTTTGTAGGTGCATACACTGATGAAAACGAAATAGTTTTGGATGTGCTTGAGCACCTTTATTTTGGCCTCGATCGTTGCAAGCTACAGTATCTTCGGTGCTCGAGTCTGACCAGTGTCAACAGTGGCCAGAGATTTTCTTTTGAGCCGTCCAGTAAGCGCGTTTTCAAAGTTTGCATAAGTGATTTATTTCATAGAATTCCCCCTCGACGTTCCTTTCAATGCCGACGTCAAGTGGCTGCAGCGTAAGAGCGAGCCCGCCTTGAACAGCACGCTTTGTCCAGCACCGTACGCAGATCTTATCGATACTGTATTTGCGACCTGTTGCACATCTGCCGCGCTCTAAGGCATAAGTGAAAGTTTGAAAGTACTTGCCCTCTGCTCTCAGGTTGTCGGGCCCATATTAACCAACTTTGCAGAACAAAACATTCGCAAACATTATGTTTGAAAACCCGAGGGTCTGATTTCCCACGAGTCATTATTACATGGGCAGAAGGCGACCGTAGACGACACAAAAACCATAAAAAGAATAGATTTCTAAAGCTTTTATCCCATAATCTTTCTGCTCTGCACTTCAAAACACGGCAAAATGCGCAAGCAGAGGCATATACATGGCAGGGTAAAGATGGCGGAGCGGAGGCACGGAGTGCGCATCAGACTGTGCAAAAGGTCGGCGCGCCTCAGGAAATGGTGCGGGGGTGCAGATAATACACAAAAAATATTTTCTAAATCTTGTTTTTTAAATATTTTGTTCTAAATAGGGAGGAGTGCAGCCTTCAACGCAAGTGCGGCCCATGCACGCAGTTGTAAGGTAATCAACGTACCTGGAGGAAACAAATATTTAAAGAAGAATTACCAGGACCAGGAGGTCGAATCGCTGCTCACTCGGCACCGACCTGGGCACCTGGAGGATGCACAGCAGGATGGCACACAGAAGCCCTGGCTGGCTGCCAACCACACTGCTGCCCAGTGCTGAAAAAGGACGTCAATAAGAGAGGTGAAAAGATGCCCGTGAAGTGGCCACAAGTGCAGACACTCCGTGCTCCAACTCACATTTGAGAACAAAACAGTGCACCCCTAGTGGCATGCCAGCGGCAGTGCGCATGCGCGATGGGGTGTGGGCGAGAAATGTGGCATCACCATCAACAAATTACAGTCAACACCCCTTATAAAAAAAACCTTGATTTTGACCAAGATTTCGGTCTGTTGTAAGAGGAGTATGTTGTATGCAGAAATGAAGTTGAGTCAATGGTATGTAGAGGAAAACCAACCAAACTTCACAAATCCGTATGTTTTATCCAAATGTCTGTTGTAATGAGCTTAGCCTGTATTAGGACAAGATGTTGTCGGCGTAGGTGCGAGTACCCGTGCTCATTTTGCAGCTAGAATTGTTGATTTTACATCTTCCTGGTACTGTGCAACTAACTTAGTGGCCTCACCAAAATGAACAAGGTTCGTTACACAAAATAATGTCAGAAGGAAGATCGTCACACGCTGAGCTTACGTTTACACGCCGCAAGCTAAGCCTGCTTGACTAGCATGATGAAAACTTCGACGGGGGCGGGAGTCAAATTCCCTTTTGATTTCGAACGCATCGACTCCTGGCTTGTCTGGTTCGGCCTCTTCGAGGACCGTGCCTACGCTTCGGGTCTTTGCAAGACGTCGGCAGGCGCTAGGGTTCTAACTCCCCTTTACAGTACGAGCGCTGAGGCACCACCCTTCTCAACAGTTTCGGCCTAGACGCTGCCTGACAAAAAGACTGAGATGTCGTAATGAAGTGTTTCTCCGAGCACCTCCTACATCCAACGAACGGGGTTTACGAGTCCTCAAGGTATCAGCAGGCAGGACAGAGTGTGAATGGCTACTATGCCGAATTTCCCGAGCTAGTAGCCATTCACGCCTCATTTATGACAGATTCGTCGTAGAGTCTTCGATACGCACACATACCCGTCCGACCGGCCGTTACGCGACGCAAAACTTGGCTTTGAGGAAGCGTGGACAGGGGCCAGGCAGGCCAAAGAAGCGGAAAAAGAGAGAAGCTGTCGCGGAAGTGGAAAACGAGCTTCGGACATTATCGGCATTGACGCGGCAGTCTCGTTGGTCCACACCTCGCCGGAACAAGGCAACAAAGCACGCGAACGATGCGTCGGGCAGTTCCTCTAGGCACAATGGCGACGACAGTTCCGGCCACTACTGTAACCGAGCAGCTCGAGCACATTTGGGTTGCCCGACTAGATGGTTGTTGTGCAACTATCGTTAGCTATAGTTAGCTACCTATAATCGTGTTCCCCTTGTCCCAACGTTTGCCACAGTTGAGGGAATCGAAACTTAATTTCAAATATTCGTCCCTTAAGAAATGTTTTCAGTACAATCCGAGAAACCCCGTATAATCCGCACAAGACACGGTAAACAAAAAAAAGTTGATGCTTTGTAAATTGACTGATTACTGGCGGCGTGCGGCAGCCAGGCCCGCCGGACCTTTGCGTGGCAACCGAAGCCCCTTTGGCAAGACTCACGGCTCTCGTGGGTGATGTTGAGCAGCACCCTTAGCACGGAGAGGAGGCAGGAAAAGAAGACGGCCCCGGGTCCCTGGGTGTTCTGCAGCACCACCGAGGTGGTCTGGCTCTCGCAGGGTTTGGCTACGTCTGCCCCCCCGCCCTGGCCTGCAGGGGCCAGCTTCACGTGGTGCACCATCAGACTCGACTGGCACAACAGCAGCAACCTACAACGAGAACAAGTTAGCGCAAAAAACTGCCGGCTCCTTTGCCTCAGTTCAAATGAACTGAGCCATTGCACACTCTATTGCACACAGACTACACACAACCGTTCCAAGCCGCCACACAAAGTGAGGCAAAAGTGCGCAGATGATGATGTCATCCGACGTCGCAATTTTCTTGCTAAATTTGCCGGAGAAATGCTTCTGCCAAATTTAATGGGTAAACGTCAAATGTCACTCAAAAGTGACACCCCGATTCCCCACTAAACTTTCCGGGATGCGTTTCCTGCTAAATGTAGGGAGCCACACTGCACACGCACCAAAATCTGCTGTGAAACCTCACCAAGCATTGCTGTCGCTATATGAAGATGCTTGAGGTAAGCACCTGTTTTTGACCGAACTAGCTGAACCAGTTCTCATACTAGTTCAAGTGGCCTTCGCACGAAGGTGGAATCTGCGGAGGTACTTCCATGACGTCTGCAGTAGGCGCAACTCCATAACCAGCTTCGCCGTTCGCACGAACGAGGTGCGGGTGAGAGGGATGTCCGTGTTTCCGGTCAAATTTAGCGGCTTCTGCTCTCGACGTCGCTATGGGTGAATCTAGCAGTAGGTAGTTTCGACACAAAAGACATCATAGTTTGTGTACGATGTGTGCACATTGCTTGTATCAAACGTTTTTGTGTATCGTGGCGTAAATAAATAGTTAGCACCGTAGTGACACGAAGCCTCTATGCACTCCTCCTACTCAGCACCAGGAAGGCCTCGTCGATCGTCGACCAGCACAACACAGCGAACCTGAGCAACATCATTCCCCGCCTCCAACAAGCACTTTTCTATTACAGATGTCTTCATATGTGGTGTGCACTGGAACGTCGATAATGTAAATTGCCAGGCACAGTGTAGATAGGCACGGTGTAGTGGGAAGGCCAATTTCAGATAAAGATTTGTATAGAACCTAGCATAGCCGCATCAGTTCGACTAGCATAGTTGCATCAGTTCGACAGACTCTGGTGCCCTACCTGATATAAGAAGCCACCATAAGGGAATCCTTGTACTCCAACAGGTACATTTGGTTGTCGCTGTTCATGTAGGTGACCTGAAACAGGGGGAGAATTCAATGCTTGATCGCTTGCAAGAGCTGAAATATGCCATTCATCATTAAAAGTTACCCTGCAAAATCTTCTTCAACGGAACTGAAAATTCCCCTCTTCTCTATGAAGAGGAAAGGGAAACCTTTTCTTTTTTTTATGAACTGTTACTGGGGGCAGGATATAAATCCCAATTTTGCACAAGAGCAATGTTTGGGAGGAACTCATGAACAGACCTTCGCTCTTTCTTAATAACCGGCGGATCGGTGACCGAACATGCTAATGCACTGCAGCTCGGAACATGTGGAGCAAAAGCTCAAGCTGCAGAGCCCAGAGATCCTGGATTCAGTTGCCACCACTGCCCATTTTGGCCTGGATAAGCACCGTATTGGCCCGCGGTCATGGATTACTACTACTGCGTGATGCATGTTAAAGACTTCAGGCTAGCAGTAGTAGTACTGCACTGGCTAACCTTCTCATCTTGGGCAAAGACAAAAGTCAAATTGTCCGCAATATATACCTTCTTTTTTCCACTCGCCGCCTAGGCGATAATGTGTTTTCAAGAGAAATAAAACTTCTTACACAATTGCACCATGCTTGTTACACAATTGCAACTGAAACCACCTGTTTCAGTTGCAAATTGTGCCAAAGCGTCACGCAACATCACATGTGCAGGGGTGAGACAGGTGAAACGGGTTTTGGAGCAATTCTTGGAGCAGAAAAATCTGGATTTTGGAGCCACTTAGGAGCACAAAATTCTCGTTTTGGAGCAGCAGTTTATGCATTTTGGAGCAACTTCGAAGCACAAAAGTCTACAATTTGGAGCAGAGAGCAGCTTATCAGCAATTTAAACCATGAAAAAATCACATATAAATCACATAAATCAGATTTTTCTTTTTTAATCATTATTTTTGTCTACCCTGGTTCCAATAAGTCATCAGCGCCTATACGCACCAAGATAAAAAGAAGAAAAAAAAACGGAAAAGGCAAATGCGCGTTGTATGCGCATAGATGAGGACAGGAAACACAGGCTTGCTGCAAAGTTAGCTGGGCACCAGGTACCTCAAGCTTATACCAACTAGTGCCAAAGCACAATTGTAGTGCAGAACTTTTTAAAGCGGTGATCCGAGATCATGAAAAGGGGAGCATGGTTTACTACAGGGGTTCTCAAACTTTTTGGTCTCACGGAACCCCAGGAAGCCTCAAAAACTGCCGCGGAACCCTCCTCCCCCCCCCCCCCCCCCTCCTCCATATTTACCGACCGAGAAGCAACAGATGCACAATTGTAGGCAGTTTTGCTTGTGTTGCTTCCCATATATCCCCACCATATCAATTGCGATGTCAGTACAAAGTGAGATGAAGGCGCTTTGCATGGTCCTGCCGTGCAGCCTGCGCCATGGGGGGGGGGTGGTTGCAATTTGGGTGTTCGCGAAACCCATGAGACCAGCTCGTGGAACCCCTGCTTTTCCGGAACCCAGTTTGAGAACCCCTGGTTTACTACAACCAGACATCTATCGGACGCTCGTAGAGAGCACGTGCAGATAGAAAAAAACTCTCCACAAAAGTGAGTCACAAGGTAAATAGTGAAGTGGTAGAAAAACTATGAGCACCACATGCACACTAAATACGGGTGTGTGACCGATTCATTCGATTGCTCATGCACTGGAAGCACGCGTGTGATAACCGAAAGTACTAACGGCGACGGCGCCGTCCATTTTGTTGAGATTACAGACACGAATGAACAATTACACAATGGAGGCGTTCAATAGCACTTTTAAGAACAGAATTACCCTCAAAACGAAATACTAGGTCTGCTCATCTTGATAGCCTGTGAGTCGTACCTCCCGCGGCCAGACACTTAGACCGCGTGACAGCGCACCGTTAGTATGCAGTCACAAATGACAGCCGAAAGTAGTAGGAAGATCGGGAAAAGACCACGTATCATAGGTATAGAAGGGTACTACAGCTGAAATCTTTGAATCCCGTGGTTGCTTGCACAACCCTGTACCTGTGCAATGTACTTTACTACGACGAGATTGTATGTTGCCAACCCGGTTGCTTGCACCCCCCTGTACCCGTGCCATGTACTTTACTACGACGAGATTGAATTTTGCCAACCAAGCTCTCGTTTCCCGCTAAATCTAACGTCGCCGCAAACTTTTTTTTTTTTTTAGTTTTTGAGTGATTTTGGCGCAGTGTGGCGCAATTTCAACCGATTTTGCGTTTTTGGTGCAACTAGGCACAGAAAATTGGGTTTGTATCAAAATGGCGCAATTGGCGCAGATGTCACACCCCTGCACGTGTACCGGTACCGACCAAAAACCGCGCACTGCCAACATGCCCTTTTTTATGGATCTGACTCAGCTTGGCTTTAAACCTGACATAAACCAGGGTCTCCAAACTGCCCTTTCCAGGCAGTTTGGAGTCTTTGTAGCTCTTGCGGAATGCACCACTGTGTCGTCACCACCATCGAACAGCGTTTCTAGCCTCCAATCAACAGTCTGCATGGCGCCCGTGCTTTCCTTAGCTGTCTGGCAAGATCGTGAGCTTCGACAACAAACGGAAAGTTGATTTCATACTTCTTTAGTTCATAAATTAAATGACTAAGTTCAAATTTTTTTTTTTTCACAAAAACTTTGTTAAAGAGGAGCAGTGTTCGAAAAGTTGTTTGCTGTTGTTGAGTATTTTCAGGGCTCGGCAGAGATACTCCAAAAAGTATTCGGAAATACAAATACTAAGATACATGCGTTTTAATGCCCAAATACAGATACTGAGATACATTTGTCTCTTGTGTAACGGGACATACCTGAGATACTTCTGTAGAAACAACGAAAAAGTATTCCGGAGTACAGATACAGATACTTGTAGAAATATATTTGTTCCCGAACAGTGCTACGTGGGGAGGGTGTAGTTGGCGGCGAATGCGTAGGGCAATTTATGCTTGTGCTCTTCTTTTTGTGCCAATTTATGCACCACCCCTTACCTTGAACTCTTCAATTATGATTAATGCCACTAAAAAGCATGTCACCCCTGTTAAACCACACAGTGACAGAACGGTAAAGACTGCGTACCAGGCTTGACAAAAGGCGTCTGCCCGAAATGATCCCTTGACGCGAGGGCGCACCTAAAATTGTTGTCTTATATGCTTCTGAGTCACCCAAAGTGTGGGGAGATCGGTCAACAGGGCCGTACTATTCTCCACTCAACTCCTCAGCGTTCGCTCTGCTAAATTGAAAATGGAAATAATGGAGGGCTTTTAAAAGGAGCTGATTTTGTTATTCTTGCAAGTAACCTTCTTTAAACCTTAGATTATTTCTATGTTGGTGACCGAGATGGATCATGTTATGGGGCGGGTTCATATCATAAATTCGGAAGCAACTTGCACGAAACAAATGTTTTTCTTTCTCTTATAAATTTTTCTTAAAAAGGACAACAAATGTATAAAGATACTTAAGTCTGGCAATATATCGCGATACAAGTGATACATCTGAAATGTATTTCACTGCTGAGTTACAAATACATTTTTCAAATGAACCTCGATACAGAGATACAGATACTCAAAAGTATCTCAAAGATATTATTGCGATATATTTGAATCGCGATACTGCCCAGCCCTAGTCAGTTTGTTCATTGGTTGGCACATTATAATCGAGCTCCGATATTTGCCACAGCCGACAATGTTACCCCCCAGTAAAAAATTAATTTTTCTCAAAAGTCCTTCTACAGAAATGTTTTCAGCCTAAAGAAGTGACAGCCACATACTGTCTTGTGTGCTATACAGTATAGACCACTTACAACGTAACCGCTTATAGTGCAGGACCGGGTATGACGCGGTTTTTTTAAACCACCGGTTCGCCTCCCATAGAACTCCATGTAATTACATACCGCTTAAAATGCAGGCGCGCGAAGGGAAATACCGGTTATAGTGCGGTTTCTGGCACAGCCCGCCGATCGCGCCGACAACCGGAGCAGCGAGCACGCTTCCCTGTGCGACACTAGATAACGGCGCTGACGGCGCGAGCCACAAGCGGAACTCGCGGGGCACGGAGGTTGCTTGAAGGAGCGGGCAGAAGCGAAGAGAGAGGCTTTAGTTGCCATAGCGACGGAGGGACGCACGCGCGTCCCTCCGCTGCGTTGGAAACAAACCGCAACGACAGACCAATCGCAGGTCGAGAAGTGTTCGCGCGCGTTGCATGCCGGTCGCGGGCCGGCTGCTTCTATCCGCAAACATGGCGTCGGTTGTGATCGTCGTCGTAGACGGCGTTCATCTCATCATTCGCGTAAAAGCGCTATCCTTGACTGTGAACTTTCGTTGTGTGGCGCTATGATAACCCAGCACATACTAGAAGGGAAGATCCACCTTACTCGTGCGGCGATGTCGTGGCGGCGCTCTCAAGACGGCAGAAACGCCCGTGTCGTCGTGTTTGTTTACTTCGACTACAGTGGTGATTTCTAAGCATTTGTGTCCTCGAACATCGCCCGGATTTCTTATTTGGCGCATTTCATGCGTGTGCTCAAGTTCAATGTATTACTGGTGCGTACCGTATGAAGGATGCGAATTTTCACGCGTTTTCATCTCCGGAGAAAAGTGATTAGGGTTACCAATCCTGAACGCTCGCAACGTCCGTCCGCAACCCGCGACGCCGTTAAAAGGCTGCGCCAGGCAAAAGCCGCTCATTTCTTTCAAAATGTGTGACACACTTGAGACAGAACTGTACTAGTCTGGTAAAATAACGACTTTCCTCAAATTAAGCTTTCTTTTTCATCTAATAAAATAAATTCTTTTACAAAGGTAAGTTGTCTCATGGCATGTATTTTGGCCCGAAAAATTTATGTTTTGGTTATAGCGCGGTACCGCTTATAGTGCGGATTTTCGCGACTCCCGCGACATACGTTATATGTGGTCTACACTGTACTCACTAACAGAGTAGGAAAGGCAGGGAGGTGATTCAGTTGTCCCCCTTCACGGCATAAGATATATCGAAGAGGACAAAAAGCACAGCAAATGCCGCAATGCGATAGACCAAATAAAATCCTATTAGCGCGTCCGAGTAGCGCGATGACAGCACAGCAGAGGTGGGTCGCACTATCTCTCCACGAGGCGCGGTGCCGCCGGGGACAAGATGCGCTCCGATAGCAAACCGAAACTTAAAAACCCCTCGAATTCTTGCGGTTTTTCAGAAAGCCGTAAAATGTTTTGCGTGCATTCTATCGTTCTGCAATTTGTTGATTTAGCGTTTTTTGATGGTGCTGAGCAATTTTCTAATTGAAACCATGCCCTTAAACACAATATTAAAAAAGTTTATTACACAAAAATAGTTAACAATCTAATTATCCCGGACTTCAATCATTTTCCTAAATAGGCCCCTGGCCCAGGACCAAAATGACACAAGCCTTCTTTTGTTGCAAAGCATAGTTTTTGCAATATCGAATTTGTCAGCCTTTCGTGAAACACCCTGCATATATCTTGCACCGTGTCCCACCTCCAACACAAGCTTTATACATTTGATGACGCTTTGGTGGCTCACGAGCCTCGAGCATGTGCGCGCAGCAAGAGTACAGCGAAATGCAACGAGCGCATGTTGGAGGCCGGGCATTCAAAAGACACGCCCCGCCGTTCTCACCTGGTTAGTGACTATAGTATTTCTACTAGGTATGTTACAATTTGCTGTACAATGTGTGGTAGAAGATAGAAAAGACTTTGCGCTTTCACTTACGTTTTCTAAGACACGAGAACACCTGTCGATCTTTCTGAGCTTTTCCAGTTGAAACTCAGTGGGACTCTGGAGTACGGTCACATTTTCTCCAAAATAGAATAGGCAGTCTCTCACTGAAAAAAAGAATACAGAAAGGATGCATTGAGTTCAAGAACTCTCATGCGTGTCTAAAGAAAACAAAACAAAAAAAGAATCACAAAGTGAACAGGCAGAGCATGCATGAACAGATAGTAGATAGCCCTACATAAAATTTTCTGAAAACTAATATCTTTTAAAATTACTTTAATAAAAGAATACAAAGAACTTAGAAAACTGATATTGGACACTACACACAAAAGTTTATGAAACAGTATAAACTGAGATTTGTTCCTGCAGTCCAATGCTTCCTAGTCCTTCTTTCAAGGGGAGGAGTAACTCACCAGTGTTTACTATGTGCGTGAGTCCTCCTTGTAACCGCAACTCCTCCTTGAACCATTCCCCGGCTCTTCTAGACGTCAAACTTAGGAGTGTCTCGAGTGCTAGAGTTCCAGTCTAATAGGAGCATAAAAAAAAAAAAAAGAACACAGAAACGGTCAGTCATTTTTTGTGAGACAAACATGCACCAACTTTCAACAAACACAAAAAGACAAACTACAGTAAAACCTCGTTTATTCACTCCCTGCTAATTTGGAAATTCGGATAAGTTGAACTACCAATCCGGTCCCGTCAAAACCTGTGTATTAGTCAATGGCACCAGACGCTCATTAATCCGGAGGGAGTGTGGCGCGCTATGGTTAATTCGGACGAATTCGGCAGGTGGCGCAAGCTACCGTCCGTTCCAAAGGGTATGACCGCTATCCATCCGAGGTGCACACGTGGTTTCCGGTTTTTCCCATGGTTCTTCGGTCTTCCGGTTCTCAGTGTTTTGCAACAGTTTTGCTTTGGACTGCCGTGCATCCGTGCGCTAGTCTCTTGGCGTAGAGCGGCAGAAGTACAGCTGCAACGGAAAAAGAGTAGCACAAGTGACCGATGATCGGAGTGGCAAAATAGCGACACACGGCGCTATTGTTCCAAAATGCGCCGATAGTCGTGTTAAATGCCTCAACGTGGGGGTGGCCGGCAGAAAGCAGCCCATCCTAAAGCCCACCCCATTTTAACAGCTATCTTATCCCTCAATTTTCTGCCAGCCACCCCCGCGCTGAAACATGCAACATGGCTGGTGCTCTCCCTATCGGCGCACATGGGAAAAAATAGCGCCGCGTATCGCTATTTTGCCACTCCGGTCATCGGTCACTTGTGCTACTCTTTTTCTATTGCAGCTGTACCAGGCCAAGAATGTAGCAATGAAAGTAGAAATCACTTGTCTCTCAACAACAAGTGATGGAAAGTTACGACGTCAAGAGAGGCATTTTGGCCACGTACATCAAAAATAAGGCCGAGACCCTACAGGCTTTTGAGAGCGAGAAGTTCAATGCGAAAAGAAAGCGGCTGCGGAAGGTGGTGCACCCAAAACTAGAAGAGGCCTTTGCTGCCGTGGATCGTCAGCGCACAGGATACGCAGTTCTGACAGTGCAAGTGCGATGGAGCACCTGACCGCGAAAGTTGTCGTCTCCGCCGAAATGTCATCCAGAAAGCAGGCGGCAATAACAAATTTTTCTCAAGATAAAGATATGTCACAGGGAAACGTTATCACAAAGTTTTCTTTGTCCTTTTGATATTTCGACTTTCGGATAATTTGGACATTTTTGCCGGTCCCATGAGATCCGAAGTAAGTCTTTTACTGTACTGCAAGTGACTAAATATATTGAGGTGTGTACAAACACTGCTCTGGCTTATAATGCAAAATCTGTTTTAAGGGTGGATTTAAAGGGGTACAGAAACAAAATGTTCGCACTTTTATTTTTTTGTTTAGATTTGGTCCATGCTGTGCCGGCCCCCCAGAAACACTAGCCTAGACTAGTGTTTCTGGGCTGCAGGGAGGGAAGTCAAGAAAACTAATTTTAAAACGAATGAACAGATCTTAAAATTGCGTCTAATGCAAGTCTGTGAAGCTCCGTTGGAATGCCGTCACGTCATGAAGCTCCCAAGGAAGCAGCGCCAGTTCGCAGCAGTATGGCTCTCTTGTGGAGTTACTTAGTCCTGAATGTGGCTTGGCGGAGAACGCTCATAAGCTGAGACTACAGCAAGAGCGACAAGTGCGAGCTAGCGTGCACTCCTGGCTTTGAGACATGCATTTCTAGCACGAGCGCTCAATCATTCTGCAGAACAACGCTTCAAAGCAGCGACCTCGAGCTCTCGTGGTTGTGGCATTGGCTGCAATTTAAGCTTTACACTGCTTCTGCAACATGCATTCCACACTATCGAGATCACCATTGTTTGCAGACGTTGGTACGAGCTTGATCTGAGGATGCGGAGACCTTTGTCAGGCCAACCATATGCCATTGCTGGGTACTGACGGTTCTTTCTGCTTACTGGTTCCCTAGAGCCACTACTTCTGCGGTAAGAAACTAACACGGTGAAGCAAAAGCATAAAATACCAGCATGGCCGCAAAATGATGTTAAGGGCGAGCTATGTATAGGCCATAGGGCGTACAGTTCTCGAATATTACTACTAGACGAGATTGTCAAGCATTGACACCACCAAGTGGCAAGGCTCGCAACTAGAGTACCCCTGACAGTGCGAGAGCTATTGACATCACAAGCGCGATACACATTACGCTTCTCGCAGGCTTACTCTGAAGCGAAGGGTAGAGAGCTTGCACTCACGTCATTTCGTTTCCGTGCCCCTTTCAAGCCAAGAGTGCCACAAAATGTTGTAAGAAAAATTGAGCAGGCCCGCGTGAACCCTTTGAGTGCCGCGCTTCCCTGCACACTCCCTGCCGCGCCCGAGTATACTCATTTCGGGTTCTCAATTTACACTACTCCCTGCATCTCCCGGTTAAAGGGCCCATGAAACAAATTTTGGGTTGGTATAAATCACTTTAGATTGGGATTTTACTAATAGCACATCGTTCAGTGGGTCAAAAGAAAAAATGTAGAAAGTCAAAAGCCTGACTTTCAGTGCGAAAATTTGAAAACACAGCGGACTATTTCGTACCTCCTCCCCTTCGTAAGCTCGCTACCTTTTTACTGTGATACATCCGCGGTCCCAAACACGCGTCATCAAGTCCAAACGCACGTCACACGAAACCGGACCTCACTTAGTCCCTTCACCCCTAAGCTGACATTGTGGTGGAAGCTACGCGCTTGCCGGACTAACCAGCCGCCTCCCTTTCATCACCTGACCTCATTCTCTGCGCATGGGTATGCGCGAAGGAGCGTGATCACGTGGCAAAAGTGTGGCTGGCCCAACGAGCACATAGCTCCCACAGCACTGTCAGCTTCGGGGTGAACGGGTTGGGGAAAGCAACTTTTGTCTGAATTTTGAGCGACGGGCTAATCTTCTAGGGGGACAATGGCTCTGTCCGGGTGCGCAAACCAGATTCCGAGCAGGAGGGGCCTCCTCGCTTTTCGTCTTCTTGAACTGTTTGGTGGAATGCGCGATTTATGAGTTGAGGAGGAAAGCTAAACAGGGAAAAGTTGGAAAAGCGTTTCATGACCCCTTTAAACTCCGGCTAACAGTATTTTTCTGAACAGGAAGTGCCATCTATGGACAGCCAATTGAATCAATGTTTTAAGTGGTGGTTTCGCCTCTTGACGGCAAGTGGAGATTTTTGTAAAGGGTAAAGGCAACTTCCGTATGCATTGCCGCATCAACATTCTTTTCCAATGGCGAATGGACGTGCTTCGACTTCGCGCTCCGTGACGGATGCTGAAATACAGGAACTTCTAACGAATTCAGAATCTGATGACAGTGAAACCGAGTGTACTTTGGAGAGTGACAAAAGCGACGACTCGACACCACCTGAGAGACTACTCAAAAAGAAAAAACTCGACGACACTGGCTACAAGCGGACTGCAGGGCTCCCATTCTTCACAGTTTTGACTCGTCGTCTCGTCACCTCAGGTGAACTGGAGTACTTTGAGCTCCTATTTCCCCCAGATGTTGTGGATGTAATTGTTGCGTAGAGAAACCTTCATTACCGACAAGTGATCGCTTCGTGTTCGCCGTCTGAGCAGTCGCGCATGCAACAATGGAAGAATGTCCCCGCAAACGACGTGTACATGTTTCTGGCAGTGACAATGCTAATAAACATACACATTGAAGCATGTAAACGAGTTATTACGCCCAAAATAAATTTGTTCGTGCAGTAAAAAAAACAACCCGGCGCAGTGGGACTGTCGGGCCGAAAAAAACCCGGCACTTAAAGAGTTAATTAACAGTACAGTCACAGTGATAGCTGCGACAGGTCACGACGAAGTCCCAGGGCATCTGCATCACGTGCATGAACAAAAGCGTTTGGAACAAAATAGACATCTCACCATGTTAATCCGAACGCGTTCGTTTCTTTTTTTTGTTCCGAAGGACATGAAAGCGTGTCTCCTGTCTCGAGCCCTTGGGATTGAAAGTGTTATGACGGCATTTCGTTATTGACCATTTCTTTAACACAAAACATTCCTTGACTAGGTCTTCGGCATTTTGTAAAGTCCAAAAGTGAATATTGGATAAGAACAAGGTCACGAGGCTCGACACTGACTGGTTTTGAGTAGGTGGGGAAGGGAAGAGGCCATAGAGTTAAAAAGAAGTGTTTGCATGAGGCGGGGTTCAATCCCAGACCATTTAGATTATTGAGCGAGTGTCTTTTCAGCATGTCACGACACATCACCTTGAGTTGAGGTGCAATTTGGCGGGAAAGCCCTGTGGTGCATCCGCTCTGTATCTGACAGATAGCAATTTGACACCCTGTCACAGGTTTCTAAAGCCCAGCTTAGTGCCCGTATCTACATTCCAGGAATCGCTATCGAGTGTGTATGCCACGCGTTAAGCCAATCGCTAAACTAACCAATAAAGAGTGCCGAGAGTGTAGATGCCACATGTTTCACGTTCAACACAATTGCCCAGCAATTTGCTATGCCTTTTTTCTGGGAATTGGGTGCAGTAGGCATTAAGTGCTACAAAAACAAAATAGACATCTGACATTTTTGTTCAGAACACTTTTGTTTCTTTTTTTGTTCCGAAGCGCCTCTCCTGGCATTAGCTCTTGTCACTGACAATGACACAACATTTTGTTAGCAGATAACTTTTTTTTTTTTTTTCTAGAGAGCGCGTGCAGTGGGCATTGGGTACTAATAAAGACTCGGTGTATAGAGCAGATTGTTAACGCTGTCGCATAGCTCAATGGCAACGCCTCCGCTTCACATAGAGCAGATCGATAATCAATTCCTGCAGGCAACCTTTTTCAAGGGTTTGTAGGGTGTCTGACGACGGACAACCTACAACTTCAATTATAACATCAAGGTCGAAGACAACAACTACTACAACATCAAAAATGGACGTCATTTCCAGTAGTGGGAAGAGCCCGTAACAGCTATCGCTGTAGAAGTATGATAGAACGGTTAGGAGTCTTTACAAAAGACTGCATCGCTCAGCAGGAATTCAACTAATGACCTCACACTCAGGAATCCAATACCCGATACCCTATTCCCCACGCTCAGCTTTTTTTTACAGTGGAGCTGTTAAGGGCTAGGTTCCACAGGATCGTGTCCGGTATCAAAAGCCTGTCGACACAAACCTACCTGGAAAGCTACCGCCATCTATGAGCGACGGCAGCAAGCACACAACCAGTCTGGTTGCCGCCGTCACTCGTAGATGGCGGCAACCTTTCCAGCTATCATAAAAGAATGAATAGTTGGGCGCGTTGGTGGGAATTCATCGTAGGAAACAGCGCGAAAAACAGATGACGACAAAGCAGAAGCACACGTAACGGGCGCAGAGCTCGTCACATGTTTCTTCGTCCTCGTCTGTTTTGCGCGCTGGTTCCTACGCTCTTATCAGTTTCGGTTTGGACTTGGGATGGGTCGGCCGCATGCCCTTTCGGGGAAAGAAGACTGGCTGCGGAAGGAGCCGCGACGTACGCAGCAGCGCGAATGGGTCCGCAACCACCGCAAAGCCGCTGTCGCCTCGACTTCCACTGCGTCGAGCGCTGATTCCCTTGCCAAAGAAGAGCACATCGCTCGCTTGGAAAGCCTCCGCCGAGAACAGAACCAGCGACGATCGTGCCACGGAGGCCAAGCGCAAGCGTGAGGCCTGGCGACTGCACTCCACGCCGGCTGTACAGTTCCTGGCGTGACGGTGAGGTTCCGGAAGGAGTTCGTGGATGACCCGTTTGGCGTCATGTGCGCCGTGTGCGACTGACTCTGGTTCGCCGGAGACGTATCCACGATCGACAGCGTGTCAGACAAAAAGCGGGAAATGGGCGCGTGCGCTGGGCGCGTGCGCGTTGCGGCAGTTTTTTGAGTACAGCTCCGCTAGCCTTTGTTTTTTTTTCACGAGAGTGGAAAGGCTGAACGTTTTTTCCTCCGGCTTTCGTGTGCATGGTTTTAGTTGTAATATATGCAGTATTCCTGCTGCTGCAAAACTGTTGTCACCATAAAATTGGGAGGAGGTAAAAGAAAATGCTGCACATTCTGCGTCCCCCAATTTTATCCCAAGGATAAGGTTGGGGGATGCAGACATATTAGAATTTTAGTAGGTTTCTGCCAAATCCAATGGATTTTCTTCCTGGTGTCAGGAGAGCACGTCTACCAGTTTGGTGTGTCCCTAGGGGAAAGCTCTCCCAATAATCATCCAAGGACTGCGATAGAAGTACCAATGTCAATACCACCATCTGAACAGCCGCAACAGTGTTTCTGTGCAATCGGCATAAATTCACCAAGTCACCAACTTGCCCACCTAAGATGTCTTTGATGGCGTACCATAATGTGGGTTCCACCCAGTTAAAACAAAGCAATGGTGGAACACTAGAAAGTGCTAGGGTTCTTGCACTTTCATTGTGGTAATTCTGGATTCATCTCATCAGCGTGTCAGAGGAAGTTTGTTTTCCAGAAAACATAACAGAGGCGGAGGGCGGTGATGCAGCAGGACTCACATTGACTCTGTTTAGGTTGAGGTGCTTGGCATGCCCCTTCTGCTGCATCTGCTCACAGAGCTGCTGGACCTTTTCCCGGTGCCTCTCCATGAGCTCGGAAGAGGAAGACGAGGACGAGGACGGGGTGCTGAGTGGCAGCCTGGCTGTGCCCTGCTGCTGGGGGTCTGACTCGAAGAGCTGCAGCATCAGGGACAGCGTTGATGCGTCCAGGTCCATCGTCAGCCGGTCTTGGCTCAGCACAAAAAACAGAGTCGCCGTGCACAGCGACAGGCACTGCGGACGACAACCATCGGACAGAGTGAATAAAGGAGTTCCCATGTAATCAGCCGGAATACTTCTCAACCTGAGCTTTACTGGAATAACCAGATGTTCCACAGGCTGGAGCTCAAGTCCTCCCGAGCTGAACACGAGCCTCAGCCGATTACAAACACAACATTCGCGTCAAATACATGCCGCGGGCTGGCCTCCGGTAGGCGACATAGAAATCACGACGCTATGGTCTCGTTAAAGCCCATTCACACAGCAACATTTGACTATGTTACATTGTGATATAGCCCCAAGTCACCGATACACTTGTGCCAAGTTCCTCGAGTAGATTAACATGCTTTGTGAGAAGCACAATGTCCCAGTGACTCGCAGCGTAGCTCGATGCGGGTCCTGTTAACATAGTCAAATGCACTGAAACATTACTGCGTGAGTGTACCTCTATCTTAGAGGTGTTGGGTGAGGGAAGAGAAGAAGCACATCCTTCGGAAGTAATGGGAAGCCACAAAATAAAAGGGACAAAGCTGGGGTGTACGACTGCACGGGACGTGAACTTCCTGTCCCACTCCCGCTAGAGCGCTACACTCGGGAACGGCTCTATGTGGCTATGCAGTCGAAGCTAAGTGCACACGGGCGCGCGAGCACCTTGGGTGCAGATCGAAGCAGTGCACATGCACTCTTCAGTTCCGAAACGCCAGAGAAAGTTGTCCACTGGTATAGCTTAGGCAGGGCTTTCTTTCAGAGGTGCTACGCACGACGGTATTTGTGCTGTCAAGGCATGAAATGCATACCAATTTAATCTGCTCAACACCGCTGCAAAATAACACGCGGAACAGTCTGTTACCATTGCCCTTGCCACGACACGTAGTGTGGGAAAGCGGCAAAGTTTTCTCACATACAGCCACGGTTCCTCATATCGAGTGCAGCTGTTGAAATCAGCACAATAGGTGTTCTAGATGCATCAGATGCAAAAAGCAAAAAAGTAGAAACTGAATCATTGCGAATCTGCGGATCAAGCTTCACCTTTACTCTTTATTCAGAAAATTCCTGCACCTCCTGGAAGGCACTATTGCGGGGAGAAAATAACAATGCAAAGAAAGTTTCAGCATTTGCAGCACAAGCTATACATTCCTCTAAAGCATTCCAGTCCTTGAACGACCGGCCGTCACTTTGGGCAGATCAATCAAAGCAGCTCAGCTTGTCTAGTTCGAGATCTGGCAGCATCATGGCGCAAAACCATTCATGACCAACTGGGGGTTAGTGAAATAAAGTGCTTTGCGACTTTTGTGAAGTTAAGTTCGCTGCTCTTTCAATCGACAGCTGCATGAGAACTACCTTGACAACTGTTTTTAAACCAGTACTAGACCAGCATTTTTTTTTTCTCTTTGATGCAGCTTTTTATGATTAAAGATCAACCTACCATCAAGACAAAAGAAGGTAGGCCCTTAATAGTAATGAGCATAATCTCCGAGATTATCGAACTAACCCAAGCGCTCATTCTTGTCAGCCGCTACTCCTAGCACTCTGTTGCAAAGCAGTGAAGCCCAACACGGGTTTGTGCTAATAAGAGGCAGCACGAAGGCATGTGGCAGGCATAAAAAGAAGAAATTTTGAGGACACCTAAGCACTTTTTATGAGTTGTAAATGCAAAAGCATGAATGTCGTTCTTCCGCTCCCTTAGTTCGTCTGTGGTGTACTGGCATGGACAGCCACATTTCACTACTGCCGAGGTTGCGACCGCCGACGATATAGAGGCCTCAGGCGCCACCATGTTCCTTGACGCCGAGAGCACCAGAAGCGGCCGCAGCCCATGCCACGAGAGTGGCGGCCGAGCTCTCGTAAAGTGGCTGCAGCCCCCTCCTCTGGCAACGCCCGACACGAGAGCGGCAGCCGAGCGCGTGCTCTCGTGAAGTGGCCGCCAATGACTATCTATACTCCGCGACAACTTTTCTTGGCAATGCAGTGGACGGTACAGACACGCGTTCCATCTCCCATTCTGAGCGCTTAATAAAGCTCACGGGCTTTCCTCCTCTCCCTGAAAATGCCAAGAAAAGTCGCAAAGTATAGGAGCCGTTTTTCTCAGCCAATGGGAGAATGGGCATTTCTTTCGCATTTTTTGCGGTTACAGACGCCGCCCGCTCCGCTCCATGGGAGTTAATGCTTTCGCACTAATAATCAAGTGACCTCATCCGGAGTACAACGTTCTGGTTCTGTCTTATCACATTAGCCACCACCCTACTATTTTGCAATGCTTTCTCGCGACATTTAGCTCCCATATCGCTGACATTGTCCGGAAATTTGGACGTCGGCAATCCACTTGCCAGAGCATCCATTGGCCAGTGCTGTTGACGAGCAATTTCTATACTTCGTCTCACCTTAATTTAAAACGCAGTCGACGCTACAAGCCGATGGGACCAACAAAACAGCGGCAAGAGTTCGACATCATGGCATACGTCCATCTTCCTGTACATGTTCTTTCATCGACTACACAAATCAGGTGCAGCAAATGTCCCGTGACTTGCACTTTTAGTATGTGTGCTTGAGGTTGTACGTGTTCGAGCCTTTGACTGTACTCCGAGTAGAGATGCTGTCAAATACATATCTGTACCATTTTACAGCGGAGCTGTTAAGGGCTAGGTTCTCCAGGATCGTGTCCGCCAGCAAATAAATGTCGACACAACACTCCGGACAGCTACCGCCATCTATAAGCAACGGCGGCAACCAGACAACTGGCTTGTCTGGTTGCCGCTGTCCCTCATAGATGGCGGCAACCTTCCCAGTCTTTCCACTCTGGCTTGCCAACTTGCAGCCGGCCATTATTTCATTCCCACCATTGTACAGCTTCACTGGTCTTCCTTCTTCACCAGAGTGGAAAGGCTGAAAGTTTTTTGTTTTCCTCCCATTTCTCTGAATATTATAGCCCAGCAATAATAAATATTTTTATTTTTCGCTTTGCTTTCACCTATCTCGACACAGGTGTGCACAATTCTTAACAAAAAGGGCACTTTGGTGCAAGAAGCAGCAGACTTTCGTTTATGATGCAATTGGCGCAACACTTCCATCACTGTAATTGTGCTGCATGTACGTTCAGACAGCCGGAAGTTAGTCAACCTCAGTGCGTGTCTGGTGTCTCAGGTGTAGATGATAAATTTAGCTGGTGCTGTACCACCACCACCTGGGTTTTTTAATGTGCATCACATTAAAGACCTCAGTATAAGCATCATACCACATGCCAGTATGATGCTCATCCAAGTCAAAATGGGCAGGGCTTTTCTCCCTTTATGCTCTTTCACCTATAAATTTATGAGCAAAGCCTCATCAATACCGAACAGTTGCACACTCTTCGACAATTTCCCCAGTTCCTGCAAATATAAGCATGGCTCACTGCTATTCCCAACCTTAAGAACAGGCATGCAAATATACCTAAGCATGGCCCGCTGCAAATCTCTCACAATAGCCCAAACGCCCTCAGAACTCACAGGATCAGATGGGGCGTCGGTTAAGGCACTGAAGAACTTGGACATGATACCGTGGGCTCGTAGATGCATCCTGAAGGCTGGCACCATGCACTTGGATGCCAAGCTCACCACACTAGAAGAAAAGAAAGCCCACAGATACAATAAAAGGAAAGGCATGTTTGTTATAGAAACTTTCGGTACAAACAAGGTGCCCTGTTTAAGAGAAAAGCTGCCTCAAGCACCAAGAATTGCCCTGCAATGTTCCAAATGTGGTGTGACATTTGAGAGTACAGCCTTTACTAAAGATGATGCAGACCAATTTTACTTAACCTTAGAAGGTTTCCCTTAGCCTATATGTAACAAATTATTCATGGAACAAGCACTGTTCCAAAACTGCATCGTGGTTTCCAAAACCCACCATTGACAGCCAGCAGTAAAAAGAAAATCACCAGTATTCACCTCGAGATCGAACCGTGTCGCCACCGTGCGGCCGAAATCGGAAACGCGCGAAAGCGGGGATACCGCCGTGCGTCGTCTGCTACGGGCACGCTCGGAAGCATGGATCTCGACGATGCAAGCCAGTTTCAGGCTGAGCTTGACATTCCTTATTAAATTTTTATGTTTTTGTTGCCGTTTCTTCTTACTAAAGGTTGTGTTGTATCGTTTCCCATGGATAAAAATTCAGCAAAGCGATTATTATTAAGTCGGAAGCTTCCATAATCTTAGTGTGTTGGTTTGTATACAATCGCTGGTCCCACATATTTTTGTTATCTCGCACAAACCGTGGCTTTCATAAAGCACTGAATCTTGAGTGGGTCTGTGGTTCGAGTAGAAAATTAACCAGGCTGATCGTTATCCTTTAATAGACTAATCAATCAATGAATCCGTATGCTGATTTTTCGCCGGTCATAATGCGTGAAAGAGGTTAAAACTACACATTTTTTTACTGGTTTTACTATGCCATAAATGGCATATTGCATTCCCATTCTAAACTTTACATTGTGAGTCTTACATAAATATGAACGTGGGAATTAAGCCTTTTAAAATGAAGTATTTTTTTAGTTATTATTTATATTTAAACAGTGTAATCACCCTCGGCGAAATGACAAGCATGCTGAAGTGGTTCACCGTGCAAGCCTGTGCCACAAAAGAAATAAAGACGTAAAAAATATTGAAGCAGGCATTTTTTACTCCTTGTTGACTTTCTCCAGCACAAGATTCCAACTATCCGGCAAAAAAAAATTGCAATTAAAGCATTCCTTGAATAATCTGAAAGTTAATCGACGAACTGCCTAGTCCGGATATACGTTGGGTGAGGGCGGAGGGTGATCGGAAAGTCTCGTGAAGGTCGCTAGCCCTCATCAGTAAAAGAGTATCGCTGCGGCCGATGCTGTCTCTGTCGTGGTGCGCGTCGTTTGTTTGGGTTGCAAAGTCTACTGTGTTTGATTACAAAATTATGTAGGAGCAGAGGCTCGGTAAATCACACTCTACATATTTATTTACAATATTTACACTGTTCTTTTTTACTACCTCATCGAGGGGCCCTTCGCCGTTCAAGCGCTAGATCGCTGCCGAGAGCTGCCGCTACAACTTATATAGCCAGAAATTTATAGTATTAGCCTCTTGACATCCGCGGCCCTCACCAAGAAAATTGAAGCGGGTGAACCCACACTACCGAGAAAAGCATTTAATAGCAGGAACATTGCTGCGCTGCTCGGTTACACTTGTTTATTACAGTCACGGCATATATATTAGAAGAGTTTGTTTCACTTGTTTCAGTTGTCCTGTCAACCGTGCAGTTTGCAGAATTTAACTGGAAGAGACTCTCTCTCCTCATCGCAACGCAGTAGATTTGTTCAGACTCCAAAAAAACTTACACACACTATCGCACAGTAAAAGGGCAGAGGAACTAAATAGCATGGTAATTTCCAATACAGCGCTAACTTATCTTTATTCTAAATATGTATATTGCTGCAAAAGCTATAGAAGTTAAAAAATCATAGAAGCTGCGATTTCACAGCTTCTATGATTATGTTATCTGGGTTGGAATTTATTATTGTTTTTAATTCCCACGATGATGAACCAATACATCCATTTTAAAAGAAACAAATATTTAACATAAATATTCCAGTTCAGCTGGAGACAGGCATCAGTCGTGGTGATCCACGCTTTCCAACGTCTGCGTAGAGCAGACGGCGCACCCACAGAAGCGATTATATAAATTTAGGCCGCACGCTGGCAACACGATTCGATTTTCACTGAAGCACCGAACAGTACTGCATCCTTTTCCGCAAGAATTGTTTTCCCACCGATAGTATGCGACAAAATAAACGCAAGAATCTACGCCGTCTCGCGCGCGAACGTGGAGAGCCTATGGGGCGGCCGTTCTCGTATCCCCGCTTTGATGATGATGATAGCGCAACGGTAGCGCCACCTTTAGGTCGATCTTGAGGCCAATACTCTGTGCTACAAGTTGCATGGATACGAGATTATAGCTCCGAGGAATGTCTTGCTCGCACAAGCCCTTGTGCAGGGGACGTATACTCAGTTTCGCTTTAGCGAGAGGGGCAGAAGCTCCAAGCACAAGCATGTGACCCTGAACAAGGCTTGCACAGCGCAAGCATGCATACTTGGTAGGGACGCTGAAAGCCCAAAGCTCGCTCTTGTAGCTTGTGCCATGCTCACACCTAAAGTGAAACAGAGTACAATCTTGAAAGAGGGGTGTCTGCCTGTGTGTCTTTGCTAGCACTGCAGAAATATTGTAAAAAGTACCCGGTTGTCTTGAATGGAAACACCAGACTCCTGTAAAAGTCTAGAAAACAGTTATAAAAAAAAGCTCAAAACAAAAGTCTGTCACTTTCCAGTTTCGTGAAGAAATAACAGAGCTAATACCAACTCCAATACTCATAAAATACCAGGCAAGTGCCCACTCAAAATTTAGAGACAATCTCGAAAAAATGGGGGATGGGCGCTTGTCCGGTCATCAATTTGACATATCAATGTACTGTGCATATTTTCTCAGATCTTACAAATTTGGTTATGGGCACTTAGTGTGGTACGGGCGGATGCGCGGTATTCTATGGTAATGGCTGAAATCAGATTTCACTCGAAACCAAAAAAACTGCATTCATGCCACCTTGTTTTTTGTAATATTATCATGTGTACACACAACCAATAAATACGGCACCAGTTAGACAAATGTTTTACCAAGATATAGAGGATTAACATTTTTTAGGGAACGCTACGGAATTTTTACGCTGCTTTACTCCGTCTTACCTCAGCAAAGTGTAAGCTATGAAAGCAAGCTCCTTTCTTTAGAAGATGTCACAGCTGCCCAAATGCAAGTGTAGTAGAAACACACACCTACAGCAAACCCTGGGGGTGCAATCGGCTCTCAATAATTCCAAGTCACTTTATTCAAATTTTCGGTTAGTTCGAAGCAGGAGGTGCCATCCCGACAACCACTCATACAAGTTTAGGGGAAACAATGTGCAGTAATACTAAGTTTCACCTTTGGGACTGGTTAATTCGTAGGGTCTTTTTCTGTGCCCGACAAGTCCAGCAACTCCAGGAGCATGTGCCTCGCAATTATGCTGACCAAGCTTAGATCGCACCCGTGCACACTTTACTGCTTTTATCTCTGCGAGTAGTTGGCAAAAAGAGGGAACAAGCACGGTGCACGACAGTGCCCAAGCTATTTAAGCGGCAAATACGGAACAAGCTGAGCTCAACCAAGCCAGCATGGCTGCCGGCACAAGTGTCACTGCACCGTCCCCACAGAGGTTACAGAAGTGAACGTGGTTGTGCAGCAGGTATGGCCAATAAGCCTCGGTTTCAGGCATTACCTAGCCCTATGAGGTGTTTTTCCCATCGAATATATTGATGCCAACAAATATGCCATAGTTTGTGGTATGCTTTCAGACAGTAAAATTGTGAAAATCATGAAACCGATAGGCCCATACTCCATTCACCCTTAAAGGGACCATGAAATGACCTTTTTGCTTTTTCCAGATAACTTTTACATTAAACCGTCAATGTTCACTGAATGCCGAACAGGCATCCATTTTCGTCTCGGTTTATTAACTTCTACACAAAAAATGATTGAAATATCGACTTTTTCATTCTCTCCAACTGACCGCAAAACAAGCCGTGACGTAGGCCGTTTCCGGAACCGGAAGTTCTCTCGGCAGTAGGCGAATGGGAGTGTAAGCGGCAACGAGTTGGGGTGCGCCGGTAGGTTTTACTGCGCTGATGTCACCGACGTATTTCCTGAATCGGCGCCTCTCATCGCCGCATCGCAGCTGAGCGAAATTCAATGAGATATGTTGCGCTACAGCGACAGCATGGGACTAGACCCATACGCCGGTATGCCTGTTGGGAAGTGCAGCGAGTCTTCCGGTGAAGACTCCAGAAGTCAACCACCCCGTCATTGTTGGCAGAAGGGCCGGCCCGTGTCAGTCGTTTGCAAAGCGACGTAGATGGCGTTTTTCGCGGCCTCGGAGATGCAGGAGCGAGCCGACGTTAAAAAAGATACGTTTGAACTACGAGTGTCAGCAAGAGCCACGTAAATACCTGTTTACACTCGGAGCGGACGCGCGCGCTTGATGGAAGTCTTGTATTCGAGCTGTTTGTAAGCGCTTCAGGACTGTTCTTTTACGATTGCAACTCGATACTGACGCGACACTCGGCAAAGAAAGGTTGGACCGGGGTTGTAAGTATACCTCCCACGACCTGTCAGAATAAAAATGGCATACCAATAACAAAGTGTACATACCGTGTTACGAAGGTAATCCATACGGCGTTTATTTCAGCTCTATATCACACAAAACAAGAAGATAGAATCGACGAGAGTCCCTTTTCGACGAGTGTTCGTCAACACTGCCTCGGAAAACAAGGGGAAGAGATTGACCTCACCTCTTAATCTAGAATTGAGGTCAGTGATCAAACTATAATACGGGAAGGGTCCACAAGGGTCGCGCGGGCATATTCCATTTAGCACGCCAGCCGATCGTAGGCAGACGGTCTTGCGACGAAGCAACGCAGCGCCGAGTCGGAATGCCTGCTAGGCCTATACGCTTCGTCGGAGTCGGTGGATCCAGCGTTCTTGTTCGTCGTGATCTGTTTTAAGTACTGTTTTCTTGCTGCTTGAAGTCGGCACGCGCGGGAAGAACACGTAGAAAAATAAACGTTCAGTCAGTCAGAGTTTTGAGAGGAAGGAAAACAAAGAAAATAAACGTTCGTCGCTGGCCGCCACCCAAGTAACTGTCGGCCCTACCCTACTGCGCACGCGCAGTAGTTGCTTCGTTTACCACACGATAGATGGCGCCTGGCTCTCAGCATTATCAAATTTGGCAATTTTCGCCACACATCTCTAATTATGCTACAAAATGTGGATCTGAATATTATTTAACAAAACTTTTAGGAAACATTCGCCGGCTATTTATTGTTTACGATCGCGGTGCTGGTGAGGTAGGCTCTTACCCAATAGGCGACCTGGATTTGGCCGACGTGCTCCATTTCCGCGGATGCATTGTAGTGAACAGGCGAAGGAAGGAAGGCGCAAAAGAGTCCAGTTTTCTTTTAAAAGTTCTATAGCAAATAATTTTTTTTGGCTCCCTATTTTTGTGTTTCTTTTCACACTTTTTACGACGTGCGGTGGATGAAACTCGATTTTAAAATCATTTCATGGTCCCTTTAAGCTGACAGTGCAGCGGTTGCTATGAGCTCATTGAAGCCAGTCATGTGTCTATCTTTGGCCACAGGTTCAAATTCCTGCCCATACCGACATGCACAAAACAGGGTCATGGGACGAAGGTTAAGCGGCTGATCGATCAGCAAGCGCGTAGCTCCCACCGCACTGTCAGTTAAGGGTGAACGGAGTAAAGAAATTATCACATCACCTTCCGCACCAAGCAGTCGGGTGTTGCTGATCCGGAGGCTGCTTTATCACATCTTTTTGGTGAAGAAAATGTTGAAGGTACGTCCGGAAAAGTTGCAATTTGCAATTTGCAGATCAGTTAATGCTTTGCAGCAGCATTACTGACTAGCTCCGTTTGCGGAGGCAAGCGAAAATCAACAACTTCTCCCAACAAGTATTATAAAAAAAAAAAAAAAAAAAAGAAGCTTGCAGTTTAAGTGTCTTTTTACCCAAAAGCCGATCTGGTGACCTGTGTGCGTATCTGAACCAGCAGGTAAAATAGCCGCACGAGGAATTCTCTCGTCACGTGACCCACTATGTAGGGACAAGAAACTAAGGGTAATTAGCGTTGCTGGCAAATGGCTGCAACGTGCAGCAAAGAGGTGAGGAGGCCTGAAATGAAAGTAAAACGACTGGCATTTGTGTACTTTAGAAGCAGCACGTTACAGTTATCTCTGGGGGAGGTCGTATTAAGCAAGAATGAAAGCGAACGACAGGCGAGAGTTGAGTCCGCTGGAGATCGGCTGAAAACCCTAGAAAGTTTCTCCCGTACCCTAGAAATCCCTCCTGCAGCTGTTTTGCCCACCGGTTTAGATACCCGCAACGATCACCAAACCGGCCCCGATGTCTCTTTTCCCGTGGTCCGAGGGCTCACCTGAGGCACCTGGCCGCAATCGGATTGCTGGGTTGCACCCCCTCCAGGAGGTAATCAATGTCGTCATTGAACTCCTGCGTCTCCCCCGATTCGTGACACTGGTAGGCCTGCTTCACATTCCGCACCACGGTGTACAGCTGAGGAGGGAGGGAGACAAATGTCAGCCACTGGACAGCAGGACGTGGCACTTCTAAAAGAGCTAGAACTGCTAACGCAAACACGTAAAGCACTTCGAGAGCACATGATCAAATAAAGTATGAAGTTTAAGAAAATGCCCAGATCAATCTTAAAGGCCGACGTACCAACCTCGGTTTTCTGCAGGGAAGATAATCCTCTCAGCGCTCCCTTCTCCTAAGCTGGGAGGCCAGTCAAGTTGGGGCAAAGTAAAACACGGAGAGGATATAGGAAAGGAGGAAGCGGGAAGAAGTGGAAAGCGCGAAGTGTATGTCGGCCTTTAAGTAAGTTGTCTTATACATACTTACCAGACTTTGGGTCAACCCTTTCTATGATCAAAGCATATTTAAGTTTACACAGAGAATGTGGAGAGCCAATCACTGCCACTGAGAGAAGTAACCCAGAGAATGAAGTACCAGTTAGGATTGCAGAAAAAAAAACCACACAAACTGGAAGACTAGGTATGGCATTCATGTGTTACAAATCGTGGAATGGATCCTGTTTCTGACCCTCCATTTTATCGGTGCCTCGTCAGTCACCAACCCACGGCTGTCTCTGCAGTCAAAGAGTCTCATTATTAGGGCGAAAGCCTTATATGTCTCATCATTCAGTCGACCTTCAATGTTCTTGAGCGAAAACACGTCGGCAACATGACAAGTACTGAAACGTTTACGTTTGCGCCACAGTTTCCTTAAGTGTCCTCCTCTAGGCGCCATTCTTGATGTCGTCCTATATGTCTTCCTCTACGCATCGTTGTGGACGTCGTCCTAGAAGTCATCCTAGAGGTCATTCTTGAGGTCGTCCTAAAGGTCATCCTAGACGTCGTCCTCTAGGCATCGTTCTCGACGTTGTGCTTAAAGGACACATGCAAAGGAAAAAAAAAATTTTTTTAAACGGCTTAGATGGAAAAAGGACGCCATAAAACGATTTTACAACGAAGAAAAATCATTTTCAGAGCTATATTTACGGCGCAAAACGAATTTGTAATTGGCGCCCGCGGGCACCGCGGAAAAGTGGTCTGTATTTATCACGTGACTGGTCTTTATTTATCACGTGGTGCTTGCGCTCTTTCGGAAGCTTCCTATGGCCTCTAAAAGTAACTTATTAATCTTTGTTTGAAGTATAACAAAAAAAGAAGACAAATAGGTAACTTTTAGAGCCCAAAGGAAACTTCTTAAAAAGCGCAAGCAGACGTGATAGACCTGTGCGCCGGCCAGACGACGGCGGCGGCGCCCCGAAGCAGACGAACTTGTGCGGCGGCGGCGACGGCGGCGTGGAGAAACGCGTTGAAGCGGCGTTCGCACAACGCTCAGCGTGCGGCGGCGACGCAGCGCAGCGGCACGCGGGCCTACCACGTGACCAGCGGCGGCTCCCGCGAGCGCCAACTACAAATTTGTATAGCGCCGTAAATATAGCTCTAAAAATTTTGTTTCTTCGTTGTAAAATTGTTTTATGACATCCTTTTTCCATCTAAGCTGTCTAAAAAAAATGTTTTTTTTCTTTGCATGTGTCCTTTAAGGTTGTCCTAGAGGTCATCCTAGCACCCTTGACTGGCTTTTGCCTTCCTACACGTGAACAGTCTTACTCACGTAATTTTTTTACTCCATTCCCAGCTGCCTTTGTGTTCTCCACAGGAAAGTAGATATGTGTGCTTTCTTTGCGAGACAGTCAATGTAAACTAGGTAAACCTGATACTGTAAACTCGGTAAATATGGTACTTTTCTATTAACATTCTGTTGGAAGCACCACTTCACCATGCTGCATTTCAGTTCAATGATTATCCTTACCAAAGACAGCATTTGTCGCTCAAGTACACTTCTCAGCATTTAGGTGTTGTATGCTTCTAGAAATGCAGCCTTTTACACCACCTACCAAGTTTTGCCTCAAGTTTCTTATTAAAGAGGAACTCCCCTCAATACGGAAAATCTTGGGATCATGTATGACCACAGCTTTAATTGTGTTAATAATTGGCCTTCAAATATTTGTTTAGTTATAGAGATACAAATGTTCAACTGGAAGTAAAATGTTGTTGTGCAATCTTGCTTTACCATAATCACAAAACAAATTGAAACTTTACCTGCAGCGAGTAATGTTCGCCCCATGCC
The DNA here is from genome assembly GCF_016920785.2 of Ixodes scapularis. NCBI lineage: Eukaryota > Metazoa > Arthropoda > Arachnida > Ixodida > Ixodidae > Ixodes > Ixodes scapularis. The sequence goes on from NW_024609868.1 coordinate 62,754,030, forward strand.
GTAGCCCACATGGCGTGCCCACCTGGTATAAATGCTCATATGACGCCCCCCCCCCCCCCCAAATGGATGCAGCACAAATGCTTGTGCTTCACAAGCTTTGATACGTCTAACAATGTCTGCCCAAGCAATTACAGCATTTTATGCAGGAACAATGAACATCTGTTGTAGTACACCATATTGACACTTTCCTTTGCTGCAGAAACCAGCCACTTAAGACGTCCAATGTCCAATGATGTATCCAATATTTTCTGTATATTCCACCGGAGCCAAATGCACTTGTGCCACTGGTGTGGCAGCGTTTTCGTGCCCTGCTGGAAGAACTTTTTGGTAGAGCGTCACACCCATGCCTAGACAACTGCTTGAAGCACATCAATGACTGCAAAATGGCCTCTTTGCAGGGCTTTTGATGGTCCAGAACAGGGGAAAATCACTGGAGGCCAAGTCGGGTCTTACACAGGCACAACCAAATGCTCAACAAGTCGTACGACGCGTCGGACAAATGGCCCAACCGGATCGGGTGCCGGCCAATCCCGGCATCACATGCATTCATGTGAGGCCGTGAATGGCAGGCGTTCGATCGAGTCGGGCCATCTTTCCAATGCATTGTTTGACCCGTCAGACGTTAAGTTGCGCAAGTGTAAGGCCCAACCTGGCCCCCAGTGATTATCACCCATCTGGGGTCATGGAAATCTCTGCAAAGAAGTCATTTTGCAGTCACTGATGAGCTGGATGCAGTAATCCAGACATGAATGTGATGCACCACCAAAAAAGTGGTTCTGGCAAGGCACAAAGTGGCTGGCACACCGGTGGCACAAGTGCATTCGCCTTTGGGGGGTAGACATCTAGCGATTTCTAAGTGACCGATATCTGCAACAGAAAAAGAAAGTGTAAGCTAATATGCTACACCCCTCCTACGTTTTCAAAGCCGACTTCAAAATGCACGCAAAATGCAGCGACATACATCTACATACTTCGTAGAGGTCATTAAATATACCCCGCTAATTTTTGGCTCAGGAATGCGGATTAGTCTGCTCCAACAAACACGTCTCAATCACAATTAGAGACCTGCATATCCACAGATTATCGGCGGATATCCGCAGTAAACTGGCGGATGGGGATAAAAATTAATCAGATTTGGCGGATTGCAGATCAGATGCGGATGCCAGGGGCTGCGGATGCAGATTGGATGCAGATATCTTCCGAGTCCGAATCTACATTTTTGTCGAGGCGGCCAAAAACATGTGCAACCGCACAGTGTAGAGTGAATAAGTGAATGATGCTATGAAATGCATCATTGAATGTATTGCGGGAGAAAACTACTCTCTTACATAAAAAGTGCCTATCGGGGAGAAAATTGTTCTTTACGTCAAGAAAGATTTGATTCTCACCAAAGATTGCTTTAGAATGTTCTATCTCGCCAAACATGCTGTCCCTAGAAAAAGTAAAGAATGCAGAAGCATCAATCGTAGCGAGAAAGCGTGTTCTTGTTTGGCAGGGGAAGAGTGGAAAACATTCTTTGAGCAAAGAAAACCTCAAACGTACAACCCACAAGCAAGTAGAAGAAACCTGCAAGTGGCCTTTTTCGCAGTAGATCGAGGAGACTGACTTTGCTCCTCTGGAATGGTGGAACTTGCACCAGTACGAGTTTCCGCACCTTATTCTTGCGGCGCAGTTCGTGCATCACAGCATCAAGTCACCAACAAAGAAAGGCTTCTCATTAGCGAAAATAAAAATTTTAGAGAGGCAAACCAGTCTGAATCCGTCCATGTTGACGAAATTCTGATTCTTCTACACAGCAACCTCGACAGGTGAAACGTTGCATACGTGTGCATTTACTTTTTCTTGACAATTGACACGGTTGTTTTTAAGTACCGTATTTTCACGATTGTAAATCGACCCCCCCCCGCCCTCCCCGAAATTGCACATCGGCAAAGAAAAAAAAAAGCTTTAGATGTGCATTTTATTGCGAATACGTGAGAACGGCAAAGTATCTCTTTTGAAAGCCCAGCCTCCAACACACGATCGATGCCTTCTGGCTTGCTCTAGCCTTTAGCTGCGCATGCACGCGATGTCCAGGTGCTATCGAAACTCGGAAGTTCACACTGGAGGCGGGACAACTGAAGCTGCACGAGATATCCAGGCGCTATTGGAACTCGGAAGTTCACACTGGAGGCGGGACAACTGAAGCTGCTCCCTATTGTTCTCACGTCCGCGACTAGACTGACTAGACTACAACTCGTCCCTTACTCGTAATGTCAGTAATGTCAGTCCCGTCGTCATCACTGCTATGTTCTCAAAGCACGCCGTCGGCGTTGTCCAACGAAATCTCGCACTTCGCAAATTACAGCATCAACCGCATCTTCCGCGCTTGCTTGGCGATCGCGTTGCACGTCCGTCCAAGTAGGGACCGATTGCGCACTTTTGCGGCGTACGTTGCAAGGCTGATCGCCAACTCCGAAAGGCATGCCCACCTATCCAGACTTTGGCCTGTGGAAGCCTCTTTGTTTGCTGTCTCAATTTAAGATCCCGCGCCATTGCAGACTCCACTGGAGCATTACCCGCTCGACGGGTCGAACTTGCGTCGAACGGCGCACTTGTTGGTTGCTTCTGGTTGAAGAATGGGCATAAACCTACACCGAAAACCTAGCTGCCCGGATCACGCGTGTCAATACAAAAAATCGTAGCGCTCCAGCATGATCTTGACACTCGATCAAACGACGTGCACCGTGCGAAAACTGCGAAAATAAGCCGCGGGGAGTGAACCAAGTGAGACGTGAGGCAGTCCCAGAGGCCTCCAGAGTGGCTCTCACAAGAAGTGCCGTTACCCCCCGAAGCCGGGCGCGCCGCGCGCTGTTCAACGCTGTACATTCGGGTTAATTTGCGCATCGCAATCATTAATACTCGTTTGCGCAAATAAAAAAAAAAAGAATTTGTAAATTGCAGGCAAAGAATTGTGCAATGCAACAGGTACAGGCGGCTGAACCCGTAATGCTCGTGTCCCACTAGAGCGACAGACAGAGACAAAAGACAGCGACAATCCTCAAACCCATGCAGCATGCTCGCGATGGTACCTTTGGCAGGTGTTTAGTCGTTCGGTGCTCCTGAAATAAGCACGAGAAATCACAAGCCTGCCAAAGATACCCTCAGGTGCATGATGCTCGTGTTTGAGCATAGCCTCTTTTATTCTACAAAGCCTCTCAAATTGCGAAAGACCCTGGTTTGAGGCTTGTCGTTGTCTTTTGTTTCTGAATGTCGCTCTAGTGGGACACGGGCATAATAAGCCAAGGTGTCCTTGATATCGCGATTCCTTCAATTTTATCGGCAGTGGAATGCTTTGGTTCGATTATAAGTCGACCCCCCCCCCCCCACTACAGATTTTCATAATTGAAAAATGGGTCGACCTACATTCATGTAAATACGGTATATGGTTCCGAGCACGCAGTTGAGGGTTTGTGTTTAAAACTGAACCGATAGGGGGTATTGCCATTATTGAATATTGTGATATTTTCTCAGTGGTGTACCCATGCCTTACTCTATATACACAAGTAGTTTGCTGCGGTAAGTAAGCGCCTTTCCGCTCCCACTTTTTTATTGTTTGGCCTAAATAAAATGGCACAATGTTATTGTTCTGTCTTTTGCTACTTTTCATGCTTATAAAATATGCATCTTCTTGAAGTGGGTTTTAAGAAGCAAAAAGAAAAAGAAATATTACAATTTTTTTTCCTTTTGAGCTCATCTTCTGGAGAAAGTGTCAGTGTCACAAACTCTCAAAACAACCTCCTAACTGTGATCATCTTTCCAGCGATGCAAAGTGCCTCTGGAAGACTGATCGCTTATTTTATAAATATGATGAAATAGGATATGATTAAATGACTCACCGTATTTTGACATGAAGTGTCATGTACAAAGATAAGCAGACGGTTCATAGGATACCATCCAGATGCTTTATTTTGTTTAATTTTTATTCATGATTGATTTCATGATATAGAATGAATCCGCGGATTGAGGGTCGGATGCTGTTCAGATGCTGTTCCGAATTTTGCAGATGTGGTTCAGATGGAGATACAAAGTCTGCGGATGCGGATATAATTATTTGAAAGCTTTGCGGATGTGGTTTGTATGTGGATACGAAGTCTGCGGATCCGGGTAGGACGCGATTGACCAAACTGTTATCCATGCTTTTTCACATTGCACATGCTGAACATGTCGACATCAGCGACATACAACACAAGTCAAGCACACTGCCTGTGAGTAGAGTGAAAAGGTTGACCAAAGGGTGAACAGAAAGAAAAAGTGCAATGTACTCAACATAGCTAGTGCCAGTGTCAGCTGTGCTTGTCGTAGCCAACATGACACAGTGCAGCATTGCTGCATTGTGGTACAGTATAGACCACTTACAACGTAACCGCTTATAGTGCAGGACCGGGTGTAACGCGGCTTTCTTAAACCACCGGTTCGCCTCCCATAAACTCCATGTAATTACATACCGCTTAAAATGCAGGCGCGTAAAGGGAAATACCGGTTATAGCGCACTTTCTGGAACAGCCCGCCGACCGCGCTGACCGACCGGCGCAGCGAGCACGCTTCCCTGTGCGACACTAGATAATGGCACGAGCCGCAAGCGGCATTCGCGGGGCAAGGCAGTTGCTCGAAGAAGCGGGGAGAAGCGAAGAGAGAGGCTTCAGTTGCCATAGCGACGGAAGGAGGCACGCATGTGTCGTTCACGTGCGTGCGACCCTTTGCTCATTGGAAACAACCGCAACGACAGACCAATCGCAGGTCGAGAAGTGTTCGCGCGCATTGCATGCCGGTCGCGGGCCAGCTCCTTCTATCCGCAAACATGGCGTCGGTTGTGATCCTCGACGTAGACGGCGTGGTGGAAGCTCAGCATTCCGTGTAAAAGCGCTATCCTTGACTTTGAATTTTCGTTGTGTGTCGCTATGATAACCCAGCACGTACTAGAAGGGAAGATCCACCTACTCGTGCGGCGATGTTGTGGCGGCACTCTCAAGACGGCAGAAACGCCCGTGTCGTTGTGTTTGTTTACTTCAACTACAGTGGTGCTTTCTAAGCATTTGTGTTTTCGAACATCACCCGGAATTCTCATTTGGAGCATTTCATGCCTGCGCTAAAGTTGAAGGTATTACTGGCACGTACCGTATAAAGAATGCGAATTTTCACGAGTTTTCATTACCGGAAAAAAGTGATTAGGGTTAGCAATCCTGAACGCTCGCAACGTCCGTCCGCAACCCGCGACGCCGTTTAAAGGCTGCGCCAGGCAGAAGTCGCTCATTTCTTTCAAAATGTGTGACACACTTGAGAGAGAAGTGTACTAGTCTGGTGAAATACAGCAAAGACCACTTACAACGTAACCGCTTATAGTGCAGGACCGGGTACAACGCGGCTTTTTTAAACCACCGGTTCGCCTCCCATAGAACTCCATGTAATTACATACCGCTTAAAATGCAGGCACGCAAAGGGAAATACCGGTTATAGTCCGGTTTCCGGAACAACCGGGGCAGCGAGCACGCTTCCCTGTGCGACACTAGATAATGGCGCGAGCAGCAAGCGGCACTTGCGGGGCAAGGAGGTTGCTCGAAGAAGCGGGGAGAAGCGAAGAGAGAGGCTTCAATTGCCATAGCGACGGAGGGACGTACACACGTGCACGGCCAATCTCGACGCTCGAGCGCACGCGCGCGTCGAGACCGGTTGTGGCACATGTTGTTCAAAACAACCGCAACGACAGACCAATCGCAGGTCAACCGTCGAGGAGAAGTGTTCGCGCGCGTTGCATGCCGGTCGCGGGCCGGCTGCTTCTATCCGCAAACATGGCGTCGGTTGTGATCGTCGACGTAGACGGCGTTCTAGTTTACTTTAACGGAGTGGTGGATGCTCATCGTTCCGCGTAAAAGCGCTATCCTTGACTGAATTTTCGTTGTGTGTCGCTATGATAACCCAGCACGTACTAGAAGAGAAAATCCACCTACTTGTGCGGCGATGTTGTGGCGGCACTCTCAAGACGGCAGAAACGCCCGTGTCTTCGTGTTTGTTTACTTCGACTACAGTGGTGCTTTCTAAGCATTAGTGTTTTCGAACATCGCCCAATTTTCTTATTTGGAGCATTTCATGCCTGTGCTCAAGTTGAAGGTATACTGGAGCGTACCGTATAAAGGATGCGAAGTTTTACGCGTTTTCATCACCGGAGAAAAGTGATTAGGGTTAGCAATCCTGAACGCTCGCAACGTCCGTCCGCAACCCGCGACGCCGTTAAAAGGCTGCGCCAGGCAAAAGTCGCTCATTTCTTTCAAAATGTGTGACACACCTGAGAGAGAAGTGTACTAGTCTGGTGGAATAAAGACTTTCCTCAAACTAAACTTTACTTTTCATCTAACATAAAATAAATTCTTTTACAAAGGCAAGTTGTCTCATGGCATGTATTTTGGCCTGAAAAATTGATGTTTCGGTTATAGCACGGTACCGCTTATAGTGCGGATTTTCCCGACTCCCGCAACATACGTTATATGCGGTCTACACTGTAAATGGGTGCTTCATGATGGAACAGAAAGTACATGGTGCCTAAAGCGATATCCCTAAGGTGTAATAAATTTCAGTACAGGAGACCCACCTCTTTGGCCTTTCGGGGGCATTTGACAGAAGTGACAGCATCCTGCCAAGGCCTGGCAGGCTGGTGAACTTCCTTTGTGAGGCGGTCTTCATCAAAAAGGTCATCTTCAAATTCTTCAGCAAGCGTGCTCTTGCTCTGAGCATCCTGTAGTCAGGCATCGATGTGAAATTGCAATTCAGAAAAGGGTATACACATAGTACCGTGCTTCTTTTGCATGGATGTGCACATACACTCACCTGTTCCTGTTCGGCCTCTTCGGAATCTGGCGTTTGCCAATGCCGCATCTTGTAAACTGCCTTTGGCTACAAAGCGGAGCAAGACAAGGCAACATCATTAAGGAGGTTCCCTTAGGAGCACCTTTCACTATAAAAATTTGCTTAGATATAACTGGTCCTAAATTTTCTCGTAGTATTCTAGAGTCGCGAACTCAAATCAAGCATTAACAACTAGAGTGTAACATTTTTAGAAATTGGGAAAGCTGATTGTCTGGTATATATAAAAAACTAGCCAGGCATGCAACCTGGCTGTTAAACTAAGCCAGAAAGCACACAAGCCTAGCTGTTACACACATAACTGAATGCTGTGACACGGTTCATTCTATATAAAAATTAAAGGAAGATTCATTTATGGATCCTTAGGGAATGCATTAGAATGAACCTTGGGAAACGCCACACATGTCCCCTTTTAGGAAATGCTAATGCTGACCCCTTCATTTTTCTGTTTTGTCTTTCTGTTTTGTCTTTCTCTTTTGCTTCCTTTATTTTTTGCTGCCTCTTTTTGGCTTCGTTACGGGTTCTGCGTTAGCATTTCCCAAAGGGGGACGTGTGTGGCGTTTCCCAAGGGTCATGAACGCATTCCCTAAGGATCCACCAAAAAATCTTCCTTTAATTTTTCCAGTGAAGTGAGCTTATCGAGCCCGCTTCGCCGCAGACCTGCTTAGGATTGCCGCTTTTGCATCACATTTCAGCCAGCCGAGCAAGATGCTGCTTTCGCTTTTCTGTCTCGTTTGCCCGCCTTGCAAGCATTAGCTTCCGCCCTGCGACGTCGCCTCCCTCTGGCCTTTGTCCTTCACTACCCTCCTCCTCTCTACATGGCACATTTCATTTTCCACTGTTTTCTCTACAGGCGGACGCCATCAGCTTTTCCCTGTCATGCAGGTACTAATGCTAACGCATTAATACATGCACACCAACCGAACTTCCAGGGCCTCTGCTCCACACTAAGTCTGAGGCAATAATCTGATTTCACTCCCCCCCCCAATAGACGGAATACCTGCACGCCCCAGCCCACCGGCCCGGATCAAAGGCTTTAATGAAGATGCAACACCACTTGATGAGGTTTCAATTTAGGGGCCCTTGCTATTGGAATGACATGCAATGCGAAAGGAAGAAATTATGAGTGTATAAGGGACTTCTCGTCTTGTTCATCTAAGCAGCTCTTTGGAGGCATTGTATAATTTTCTCTGAAATGCATCCTTGTCTACTAATTGTTCCATTAATTTCCTACCAATTGTTCTGCTACTATGCAGCCCCCGCTCAGTGGAAGGGGAGAAGAGAGGGGAGTGTTGGCGCACCATTGACTCCACTCCGTGCGGCGCCATGCCCTTGGTTGTGCGCTCTATGACACCAAACTAGCAGCTGCAGCCTTGCTGACGACACTCTCCCTCAACACCAACATAAGCAAGCAAGGCTCACAAAGGGTTCCCAAATGACACCACCGCTTTAAAAAAGAACCGCAATCGGCATCACCTCACCTTCTTTGGACTTTGAAATATCCTCTTGCTCTTGAAGATACACCTGGAAGAAGATGCCTTTGGCTCCGGGGGCTTGTCCTCCGGCAGAAGAGGTGCTGCGTCACCGGAACCCCCGGCTACGTCGTCGAGCTTCGCATCTGGGGAGCCGTCATCCGCGGATTCCTCGACGTCGTTAGCGCGCGGTGTGTCCGAGTTCGTCTCGGGAACCGTCGGCGACACGACACTGCTGGATCCGGACACGAGGTCTGATGAAGTCGCCGAACTCGGGTGGGAAGGCGGCACGACCGGAGCCATCTTTGCTGGAGCAGCTCCTGCAGACAGATCTGTCGCTTCGGCGTTCCTCTTTCTCGAGTATGTCCGTATCGCCGACGAGGGGCCACGCAACGGCGGCGTTTCGTTTTCGGGACTCGGCGAGCGCCTCCTGACCTCCTCCCCGACTGGCTGCAGACCCTGTGGTGCTTGCACGGCTGGAGGCAGGACGACGAAACTCGGCGGCCGCACCGACACGGGGGGAATGGCCGGCGCAGCAAAGTCCTTGGACAGCGCAGCGGCGCGACTGATCTTCTCCAGTTTGACACAGCGGAAGTCCACGTTGTCGTCGCTCGGAACTGGCCACGGCTTCTGAGAAGACTCGATTCTGCCGTCTCTGGACCTGGAGGTCACGGAGTTGGATGCAGACCGCAACTTGTCAAACTGCGCCACGGCGCGTGCGGACGTCTGGGAGGCAAGGGAGGTGGACGACGAGAGGGTGTTGTTGCGACTCTTGAAGAACTTCTTCGGCTTCGGCGCTGTCTTCTGCACGCAATTGGCTTGATCTTGGAGCGAGCTCGACAGACGAGAGGACTGGCCCCTGACGACAAAGTCGGAGGTGACCAGTTCCTCCTGCTCCCCGTCGAAGCTGAAGGGATCTTCGTTGAAGGCGGACGTGCACAGGGTCTCCCTCGAGTCGAGAGGCAACGGCTCTTCGTCGCTGGCCTCAGCGGTCTGGCCATTTGCCTGAAAAAATAAAAGGGTTTGCGAGAGTTTACTTTTATTATGTCAATGGCACGAAATTCTTGCAATACTCGCAACAAACGTGGGAAAAAATTAAGGCACTCCTACAATCTACCGCCCATACGTCCCATATACAGAACGCAATAGTGTTATACGTGCAAAACTGGGTGCAACACAAAGACAACTAACTACATGCACACTATTTTGAGGACTTGACCGCCTGACGTGTGACATGCCATCGGGCCGTGTGCCAAGTGACCTGACATCCCATGATGTGGTCGTGCGACAAAACTTAACGTCACACCGTGACTCGACGCTAGTAGATTTAATAACGTCGTTGACAACTTGATGGCACATCGCGCAACTTTGCGCTGCGACAGCGTGTGACCAGAGAAGTGTCATATGATTGCGTGCCCTCATGTGGCACTAGCCATATGACAATGTGACCCATAGTGGCACCAAACACCCCTGACCAGGGGACCCGTAGTTGCATACTGCTAAACATAGCGGGGACGTTAGGCTGCTAAATCCGGCCAATTGCGTCAGTTCCGTGTAGCTTCCGTCGGCACAATGACGGCAATACATATGCCTACTTTGCTTCTGTTAAGAAAGTGGAGATCAGACTGAATGGCAAAATTCGTTGTTGTAAATTCAAGAGACAAAGAATTATATCCAAATCTAGGTTTTCCTGCCAGCAGGTAATGCACCAAATAACACAAAAGGTGTTTACCTTAAAACTCACCATATAATTGCTGTCCTGAAATATTACGACGCACAAATAAATTTGACAAGACATGTCCTCAAGTCATATAGTGTTTAACTTGCATGCATTTTATAAAGCATCGTTGATAATTTTGTTTTCAGAACTAGCTAAATCGAAAAGTAAAACCCAAACATGCTGCATTTACATGTCCCAATGTAAAAATATTTAAGAGATCATGGCAACAGTGAGAAAAGATTAAATACAGTATGATAGAACAAAATCAATCTCCCCTCTCCCAAGCCATGGTTGCAACCAAGCGGCACCATCGAAGAGCCTGCAGACGAAAGTGAGGTCATAGTTTTGTGTTTGTCAGTGTGTGAGGTAGACACTCCATAAACAATAATGCAATTAGCTACACCTGGATAAAAGGACAAGCTCTTACGAGTAATACAACAAACGAACATCTTCACAAGGGACCGTCGACGACTATGGGCATTATTGTTTGATAAAAAAGATGCAGGGTGCACCTGGCTTGCCTTGCGCAGAGATGTGAACGAAGTGACGCCCCATCGGTGCACCGCTGCTACCGACATCTTGGCAGAGCTTGCCTTGCTGTCCCCTTTGTCCAGGACAATCTGGTCAATCTGCGGGGTCAGGCGGACGTCGTGCTTGCGGCCGTAAGTCTTGGCCCCAAACTTGGACATGACGAGGCAGCCCTGGTGACAAAACCAACGCAGCTTTCAGATGCACTGGGACCGGCAAAAGCCCAAAAAAAAAAACAGAGGCCCACGCACACACAGGTATCGAACCTTTCGCGCTCGCAGGAACGTTATGAAACAGAACAGTGCCTTAATTCAATGCAACCAGGCAAGAATATAAAAACTATACTTTACATACCGATTGACTGAATTTTTCTGGATAATCTCACATTGATATGAGTACATAAGAAATAGCCCCCAAAGGCACCTCTCAGGCATTATTGTAGAAGGCAGATATAACAATAAAGATATGCATTAATTTGACACACAAATAGCTTTTCTAGTGAGGCTTTCTACTAAACAAATTAATGTATGAAGCACTATTCTGGAAAAGAATTAGGGTATTTTTAACATGTTGTCTTTCTGAATTCATCCATACTGAAAGCAGAAACGGCCCTACATACCATTCGTTCTACCACAAACAGTCTTTATAACTGAAAGCTTTTCCTCGGATAATATGCCAAAGAATAACGTCCTATACTCCGTTCATCACTAAGCTTATAGACGTTTTGAAGCAGCCGTGCACGGGTGCCGCCATAACCAACCTTCAGTTATTGTTTCCTCTTTTTATGTTTACTTCACTTCATCTTTACCACAGCAGGGCAGGTTGTAGCCACTTTAGATTCAACTGTATCCCTCTCCCCAGCATTGGCCTTTGTGGACGCTCGTCAATGCCCACTTCAGTGGCTAGGTATCTCTGCAAGGCGAGAGAAGGTAAGCAATGGCGGCTGTAATCTGGCATGTGTGCAAAGTGTCTATGGAGAAGTGGAAGCAACATGGACACAGGACCAAACAACTGTCTGCCTTTTCTCGCCCGACCCCTCTATACCGTAGAGTGTGTGCAGAGAGCATAATAATGTGGCACAAGACTGATGGTTGATTGCTCCAACGAGCATGTCACTTCCACTGCCCTGCCAACTTAGCGGATGGAGTATGGGAGCCTGTATTATACTATTCACACCTAAAGAATGGTTTGTGCTGCCACAGGAAGCAGCACGTTTCTTGATTCATTGTTTGATTTGAGATGCGTTCCACATGGTGCACGCAAATCTTAACATTGGCCCTACATAGAAAAGAATGGGCACATTCTTACAGCTTTTGCATGAATAATTATTTAAAGAGGCCCTGCAATCATATTTAGGCGTCTACCTTTTTTGCGGTTTCAGCATCTCTTGGGGTTCGGGCAAGCCAGTGGGCACAGAGAGAGTAACTAAATATCAGTGCGTCATATTTGAACCAGACGACGCGGAAACCTCCTCCACCTACGGGGGCAACCTGCGGTGCCGAAAGCGCGCCATATGCGACGACATCACAACATTTTTGGTCCTGGCCTTACTACTGGTCAAAGCCACTAAAAACTTTTCTTTTTTTAGTCGAAATACAATATATAAATAGCGCGAACCGTTTCAATTTTAGATCAGAAAAGAAACAAATGCAGTTTATAAAGTATGAAAACAAGAAATGACCCATCAACATCCTTGCCACCAAGCGATGAAAAAGGCGGCGCAAACTAGAAAGGGGTAGTGGGATTAGGCACTGACGAGCGGCGAGCGTAGAAAGGCCCCGGATGTATGCAGCGCTGCGGTCATATGGGCTCGAGGATTCAACCGGTTCCGAGCATTCCGAAGGCCTTCGGAGAGCAGGTTTGGCTTGCCGTTTGGCAGTGCAAAGTGGCTCCCGTTCTGAACTGATTTTTACCCCGTGTTTGCGATCGTTTGTGACCAATAAAGTGTCATGCCGAATTAGTAATCCATCGCACAGCAAATGCAATACGAGCCACCCTAGGAGCCCGCCCGCTTCATCCAGTCTATCCAGAACATGCCTTAATGGTGTCCTCTCAAGCCATCGACACGGAGTGTGGCAGCTGCGAGCACTCCCTGAGCTCACTACCCCTCCTCTAGTTCACGGCCACTCAAGCGACCAAGGACGTCATGAAGGAGGTTATTTTTTGCTTGTTTTTGTAATTGTAATTTGCCCATAACTTCTAAAATAAAGTGAAATTAGAGAAAAGAAAAGTTTAATTAAGTTACGACATTCACTGCGCTCAGGTTCGGTGCAAATTAAAAACCAGTCAAAAAGTTGTTGCTGTGCCCCATTAAGGAGCCTTCGATACACAAGAAATATTTGCTTTGTAGCACAAGGTGCCAGAATAGGCTGCCAAAACACTGTCCCTATAATTTTATTTACAGAGTTGTGTGTGTGCAACAACAAACAATTAGGTCAAACCAAAACCCGAAGACAAGCAGAGGAACGTGATATCAGACACACCGGAAAGCACAGGAGCTGTTTAACCTAGCGAGACAATGCATTCAAGTCTTCTTTGAGTAAATGTGGTTTGCTATGTTCTGGTGGTCATAATTATGTTTTAGATATCATATTACTTTTGATTAAGGAAGATCTGTCTCAGATGGCTTATTATTCTTGAGATCTCCAATGCCAAAAGATAACAAACATGCATAAACAGAAAAAAATAAAACAAAAATAGACAGAGACAACAATCTGCATGATTGTTGTCTCTATCTAGGAATGTATGAACCTTTCCATTTCCTCAGTGGACACAACTTCAGTATTATTAACTTCAATCGCCATAAAATCAAACAAAAGCTTGGGGGTCACATGAGCCAAACAACAGAGGCTGAAAGTGAAAGACAGACAATTAATTTAGACCAGTCGAGAACTTCCCGATGTGTAAATGAGACCCAGTCGCACGATACGGGTGCTTCAGCCAGGATTCGAACCCGCCTACTGGGGTCCATAAGCAAGCACTTTGCGTCATATCCATCATGGCAACCAATTATCTTTTGATCGATAATCTATTACAATCCTCTACTCATGTCAGTTTTCGATACAGATGGGTTCCACACTTATCTTCAACACACATGGCTATCGGTTCTATCTACACTGCCTATCATACTTAAGCCTGGCTAATACGGTTGAGTCAGTTGTGTTCAAAACGACCGATGCGACAGCAACGACAAAGTCACAGGGAGAAGTGCTCGCCTTATGCAGTTTGGCCAGCAATGGAAGAAGTAACTTCGTAAAGCCATCATGTGTCATGACTGTCCCAGTCGTTTTGGTTCCAGGAAAGGCAACCAACACAAATGTACAGACCAGCCATTAGTGTACAACACAGTCCAAACTGCTGGAGCGAGTGCGCACCTTAATCTTGCCACTCACTTGCAGGGACTCCTATCCGGATATGATGCCACGAGCTCGCGCCACAAGCTCTGACAGCGTTGTACGCTAAGTATGAAAATTGAGAGTGGCAAGCTGCTAACCGATTAATGGCTCAAGCAACGAATTAACTTCCCAAAGATTTTTGGATCTCGCAATTTCGTGGACCATCCCAAGTTACACAAGTAATCGACGAGCTCGGAGTGCGGCTGTCGGCAAAGTAGAAGCCAAGAAGAATATTGCCTGAAGCAGTTTGTTCGATTCAATGCCGGATACAAGTCCGAAGCCGTGCTTATTTGTTACCGAGATTTCGAGTTCGCAACAAAATCAAGACTTTTAGCGTTAGCTTCCGCAGCGAATCTTCTATAGTGCAACCGGCGAACGTAAACCCAGAACTGAACAGCCAGGCCCAGGGCAACCAAGGATCGCGACATGGTTATGTAACCACCTTTCCCGCCGCCACGCGTGTTCTGCCCAGGAGAGGTTTAAAGTTCCTGCGAGTACCAGCAGCCAGTCCAGAGCTATTACGTGCTTTTGGACAAACGTACTGGTTCTCAAAGAGACACTGATGACTAAAGATATATTATAGATCAACCGCCATTAAATGTAAACGGAAGTTATGATAACGAGGTATGACCCACGTAGCAGGGGCGAAAAAAGAAAAAAAAAAAAAAAGAAGAGCCGACTTTTTCATCGCGTGCAAAACAAGCAAACCATAACTATAACAAACGATAACACCAGCTCAAAAATGAACTCGCAGAAAATATATTGCTGCGACAGACATCGACACATGCGTCGTTCCTTTTTCGCTGCAACAACGGTTACCCTCCAACGCGAAAATGCTGGGTACGGCGACTCCTTTCTAGGCCTTTTGTGGCGGCCGACACAGTGAGGTACGTTAGAAAACACGGCGCGGAAAGCAATGTTATAAAAGCTATGGCAGCAAATACCTTGTTTTCCTGTCTTCACTTCGCCATCGGAAACTCGAAGAAATGATCACTCTACGGCCATCCACGGCCAAGCAGCGGACGTTACTTCTCTGCGCTAACACCGCAGATCACTTCAACCGCCATTATTCCTGACATCAAAACACGGATAGCAAACAGGCATATTTAGCCGAAGTTTCGAATAAATCAATGAATGCTTCAAGCTCTAGAAACCATCCATTGAGTTTGATTATGCACCATAAAATACGAGTTGACAATTATAAAGTAATTCTTATAGTATTTGTTGTATATTTTAACAATGTGCGCAAAGCGAAACTAAGCTCTCCCTCTAAAAAAAATAAAAAAAGAAACAAACAAATGCCGAGCTGAAGTGCCGAAACCACGGCCGAAACGAGCGCTGGAAGCGCTTCCGTTCTTCCGTGGTTGTTCGGGAATGAAAACAGGATGCG
The DNA here is from genome assembly GCF_016920785.2 of Ixodes scapularis. Lineage (NCBI taxonomy): Eukaryota > Metazoa > Arthropoda > Arachnida > Ixodida > Ixodidae > Ixodes > Ixodes scapularis. The sequence goes on from NW_024609868.1 coordinate 62,769,432, forward strand.
CTCGTACTTTTTTAATTTCTTCTTGAGTGTCGTTTAATTTCTGAGTTCGGTCGCAGATTACTTAAAGGGATGCTGAACCGATATTTGAAATCTCCTAATTATTGCCCGAGCGGGCTTCACGGGATGGTACTGTACCTAAAAACGATATTCAATCAGACGGATGGGGCCCGAATTATTGTATTTCTTTGAATTAAGAGCGAATCCTCGGCCAGAAGCCGCCGGCGCGAGCGAGTCCTTCTGAAAGCAGGCGTAGCGGAACTGACGTGCGCATTCTCGGCGCCCCCAGCGCCCCTGGTGCCTCCGCGCATTCCCTTCGTTCGTTGGTGCTCGCCTTGATTCTTCGCTTGGCGGCTGTTCTCAAAGCGGCTGGTACTAGTACCACGCGGGCAGAGCCCGCGTGGTACTAACAATAACAAACGCCACCCGGCTTAGCGCCTGGCTTGGCTTGGCTCCGTCTGTCTTTTCAGGCGAATGAGAATGCGCACGTCACGAAGCGAGCTTTCCACGACGCTCACCAGGGGTCGTGTAAAATTGTATTTCTCGTGTTTATTCAATTTTATACGCCTTCTCGCTCAAAACAACGTCATTTAGAAGTAAAGGACATGCTATGTTTGCCATTGCGACCAAGAATTTCCACCCAAAATTTCGGTTCAGCATCCCTTTAACGGGGAGTGCGAGAGGGAGGAGAGAAGGAAAGGGGGGGGGGGGGGGGGGGGAGCAGCTTTTCGCTAAGGGCGATTTCATCTCTGACACAAATTTTAGATCAAACTTTTAATTCTCGTAAAAAAAGAAAAAACCACAACAATAACATATCTTATCGGGCAATTCCTAATATAAAAGAAGACACAAACGGCGAGTTCGTCGGATTTTTTGTTCTGAAGTTATGGACCGTTGAAAGCAGCCAAGGTGGATACTTACGTTTTTTCAGCTTATCGGGGGTGCCATATTTCACTCCATCCCTTTTCCCTACGTTTTACGCTACATCAATATAACTTTTTGGGAACACTCTAGACATATGCTTTTGACGAAGTTTAGCAAGCTGTGCTGTGTGACCTAATCAACATATTTTTATGATCTTTACATCACCGTAAAGGTCCAAGTAAGCTCTTTCTTTTGAGCATAATTTGAATATTTTCGATAAATATATAATGCGCAACATGTGCCTGAAAAACGAATACTTAAAAAAACTGGCAAGTTTGGAGTCGATTTTCTAAAAAAAAAACACCTTTTATTTATTTTATTTTTTATTCACAGTTAGGTAATATGATAGTCTAACAGGAACTACCGACAGAAATTGTAATATATTGTTTCTATGGCCGCTATTAAGATTCTAATCTCGTGATATGAGCGTTTTGAACGGGACTTCGCACAGGCGCTCTGCTGAGCAGAATTTTGGCCTATGTAAGGTTTTCTATTTCTCGTTAGCAGCTATCTCAATATCCAACCATAAACATTAATGAAATTTGGAGTGGTGCACTTATAAAAAGTTTAGAAGTCCGTATCCACAAGTGCGGGCACAGCGCTTACTTCCTTTAAATTAAGGGGAATGCAGACCGTTAGAGAATTCCTCTGGGGCTTTTTCCTTTCAGGTTTGAGTTTGAAATACCGAACTTGATATGTAATTGTCGTATTTTCATATGTCAAACAGAAATTTAGTGCATATAGATAAGTACGATTTAGAATCTGACGCTTAGGAGGTAAGGTTATTTTGTGAACATACGGACCTTTTCGTAAAATAAGGAGCATTTCGTAGCGTATAAGGCTTTAAACCAGTTAGTCATGTGTTTAGGTTTAATTTCTATTTTCAGTGATTCACGCCGGGTTACCTAGACTTTTCCCTCTTGGCTTAAGTTTGTCCGGGAGTCTAAATATTACGTATCTTCTCCGTCAATAAATAGGGTGAAGCTCATGCACCTTGCAAATCACCCCAGTGCCAAGTAAATAAATATTAGAGATAATATAGTAAGGGTGCAGGCGAGCTGGTGAAGTTATACCATGTTGAATAACCTGATACTGGTCCAGAAGTGAACAAATAAGTCGAAGGAACAGATAAGGACAGGACGACGTCTCAAACTCAGCTACCAGGTTTATTTAGTCCCAGCCACCACGAACACAAAAGGGGCAACCTTTAACCAGTTCAAACGCCAAACCTTCCAATCAGCCACAACCTGCACAAAGAGACAAGCTCTAAACAGTTCACACGCCAAAGCCTCCAATACACAAAGTAGTCATGCCGACTCACAAAGATAGCTCTACAATCTCCCCCAAAATTTAACAAAAAAATCATACCTACTTCAGTTCCCCCGCCCCCCCCCCCCCCAAAAAAAAAAAAAAAAAAACATGTTTTCTTTACACAAAAAACAAAAACAAAAAACTTAATGCCAGCGATGAAGGGATGACACACACTGAATCTAAAACGGGGCAAAGGTGTACAGTACACACATCCAAACAAAAAGAAAAAAATATATATTTTTAAAAAACGTTTGGAATTTTGAACGAACTGTATGAAGCCCGACTTATGCAATTACCTAGAGATTTTATGCGCACCGTCTCCCTTACTAGTCTTTTTACATCATTCCTCTCCTTGTGAATGATTTCTGTCTCCGACCAAATCGCAGTGCAGTCGTTACATTCGTGGACATGTTTTGCGATTTCTGAGTTCGGTGCATTGTTCTTCACGTTTATTTTGTGTTCACTTAATCAGTCGTTGATGCATCGTGATGTCTGCCCTTTAAACCCGCATTCCAGTGGTATCTCATACACAACACGTAGCATTCTCGCAATTTACCGATTTTTCTCGATGGTTCTTTTTGCAGTTATTCGCACCTGTTTGAAATGGTGTCAATCTACTGAGTTTAAAATCCGAGCTAAAGACCGTGTCTACTCCAAACTTTTTCGCGCATTCCTTCAAGTTGTGCGAAATTTCATGAGAATATGGGATCACGACAAATGTAGTCCTTTCACCTTGTTCCTTTTCTCTCCTTCCTTTGATAACCATTTCTAACTGCCGTTTGATAAAACTGTCTTTATACCCTACACTGATCAACCTTTTGCACTGTCTTTCAACCGAACCCGTGATGCAATGAACACACGATCTGTCTAGCGCGTTTCTGACCAACGACTTTACAACCCCAGCTTTTACGATCTTCGAATGACAGCTAATCCTTGGCAACACCGGTTTAGAAGTTTCTTTTCCGTATTCGCAACATATTCCTTGATTCACAAGAATACGTAAGTCTAGGAACTCTAGGACCCCTCCCTCTTTCCGGTTTTTCCGTGGTAAACTTCGATTCCGGAGCCGCTGATCTTATCTCACGTTCCAGACGGCCTGTTAGATCATCCGCTACTGTGCGTACTATGATGTCGTCCATATCCCGGGACTTTTCCTGCAGTCCATTATGCACTACTCGATCCAAGGAGTTTAAACTTCCGCTAAAATCGGTGCGACCGGCGAACCTATACAAACACCGTATTTTTTAACTTCCTTCCTTCCCTCGTATTCGATTACTGTCGACTTCAGATAAACCTCGAGGATCGTTAGCAAACTCTCTACCGATAACCTGGACCTGCTTGGAACTACGAGATTCAACTTCAATGCCTCTCTCACTCTCTGCATCAACTGAGTCTTTTCTAGGGAGTAATAAAGGTCCTTAATATTCATGGATAAAACAGAACTTTGCTGCCCATGAAACTTTTCCAACATGTCAATCCGTTCATTTGAATTTTTGAGAGACAATGAATTCTCTAGGCATGCATATATTCATTCATTCATTCATTCAATGCTTTATTTTCAAACTTGCTTTCAAAATACACAAAGACTGTTTGGACCCATAGCCGTTCAGGCTAGTCAGGGGTCCAATCGTAATATAGGTTCAAAAAGCGGCAGAATACAATAGACTCATACAATGCGCAAAAAAAAAGAAAAAAGAAATCACGTTCTAGGAAGTAATTAGCTTAACTGCATTTCATAATCACGAAAGAATCGTTTTAAGGAGGACAGAAAGTTGTTTTCCAACTTTATAATAATAGAATTAATAGGGTATCTCATTCCAAACTAGAGCACCACAAAATTCTATCAGCCTTTGTCCATATGCATTATGGCATGGCGGTAAATTAAACATATAATTCGCTGCAACCCTTGTTTGTCTCCTGGGAGATCGAAATAAATTCAAAGAAAGGGGTTCATTGGACTCTATGATTTTACGAACTGTTTGAGCTATTTTTAATTTGTAAATACAACTAAATGGCAACACGTTTAGCGATATCAACCCTCGCTGGAGAAACGTTGAAACTACTTTCTGCCAAGTTCCGTTCTCATTAATGACTGCACGGAGAGGCATTTCAGGTTTATGGTCTTTGGACCAGCACCAAAAGAACCCTGTTCGACCGATTACGGTATGTGAAGCGCAGACATGTAATGGACAGTCTAAAAAATTCGAAAATTGTAAATAATGGGGTTCGGAAAACGTGGTTTGGGGGTGATGTATGGTGCAAGTCCCGACAGTCTCCTGTAAATCCATGTGGGGAAGCATTTACACGCAAGTCGGAGGAAGTGTTAGCCAAGGGACCGAAGTGTTGTTTAGATGTAAAATCTTCGAGATTTGACGTGTTGTCTACCACTCATATTGTGGCCAGAAAGGTCATCCCGGAAGAAAAGGTCGCTTTTGTAGATCACGCTATGAGTAGGATGGAGAAAGTCACGGGAGAGTCGTACCCGAAGGACAAAAGAAATTTCAGAGAGAAATTTCAGAGATATAAATTTGAAGAGTAACTGCTTGTGTTATATTTGTTAGAGAAACTGGACCAGTGGTCCTCCTCAACCATTGATGTTTCGCGGACCCCTTGTGGATCGGCGGAGGTGATAGAGGGCCCTGTTCGTTGTGAGGGGAAAAGAAAGGTATAAGTTAATTATGCTAATGATTTAATAAATGGCTAATGTCAAGTAGTCTTCTGTCATTGACATACACATGAAGAAACTCACCCGAAAATTTGAACGATTTTTTTTTTCAATCTATAAAAAAAAGACAACTTGCCTGGCTTGACTGACAGACAGGGCTTGGCGAACTCCTAGACTGCCACTCCAATTTTTTTTTAAAGAAACTTTGGCGTGGTACATGGTGAAACGCTTTGGAGAAGTAGAGAAAAAGAGCGTCTGTATGAACTCGTGAATGCATAGCCCCTGCTGGTAAATAATATATAAATCGTTATCAACAAGGAAGTTCATTGTGAGATAAATCAGCCTATTATTACAAAACAGGGATGTACTACCGGATTTGTGAACAAGGTTGACGGTGGCTTGTCTCCAGTCATATAATATAACGCCTTGATCTATAGATTGTTGATAAAGCTGTGCAAGTAAGAAAAAGAAAAAAACACTGAACCTAGAAAAAAAATTTTACCTGGTTAGGACAGGCACGCTTCAAAATGACGATAATAATTCCTGAAGAAGGGAAACGGGGAAAGGGGGGGGGGGGGGGGAGACAAAGGACAAACACAAATCTCCTTTGTCCTTTGTCCCTCTGTTCCCCTTCGCCGGGAATTACTGTCGTCATTCTTGCCTAAACGAAAAAATAGTCAGAGTGCAGGCGAGCTGGTGTAAGTTGAACATGATTGTAAACCTGAGACTGGGGCAGGAAGAGAACACAACAGAAGGTAGTAAAAGAGGAGGCAACGTCTCCTCTGTTGCCTCCTCTTTTACTACCTTCTGTTGTGTTCTCTTTTCTGCCCCAGTCTCAGGTTTACAATCATGTTCTTGCCTAGCTCGTTTGCACCTTTGCATTCACTGCATTATCATCAAAATGCATGCTTGTCGAAAAAAATATTGTAGCCCAATGTTTATGTTACATTACAAACTTTTCGACTTCGATGCCATCAGGGTCTATTTTAATCTTTGCCAAAACAGAGTGATTTTGGGCAAAGCTACAATCAGGTAATGGGAATGACTCATCGGCGAAAACATCTCCAATCATTACAAATGTTTGCACACACTACAATAACATCTTATTGCCATGCATATTCAAAACATCAGTAGAAATGTTTATTATTTTTTTTTTTTTATAGTTTACAATGCTGCGAATCCCCATTAGGGGAATATAGCAGGTATGGTACGAATAAAAACAACACACACCATTTTTGAGGCACGCAAAGGAAAAAAAAAAAGAAATCGTCACTTTATTTCATATTGAAACAAGAAAACAGAACATAACAGAAAGAACTAACGCATGAATTTACTAAGAATATCTTGTTCAGGAGCTTGAATGAACTAATCCACATTTGTATATTAAAAAATAGCGGATCAAGGCTGTTTCAATCTATTACAGCTAAAGGAAAGAAAGAGTACCTAAAAGTATTATTATTGAAAGAGTATTCGGCTAATGTAGTGCAGTGTTTATGTCTTGTTGTTTTATTGTTTTTAGGGGGACTCCGTATTTTCCAAAATTTGTTGGGATTCCTAAGTAGCAAGTTTTTGAAATAACAACTATAAAAATATTTTTGGCAGCCTTCATTTACAACCTGCATAGCTTTGCGTGGCTGTCGTATTTGTACCATAGTGGGTCAGCATTACGCGCTCATGCTTTTATAAATAAACGTGTTTTTTGCGTGTTCAGAATTGTTTTAAAGCTTTAGAAAGCAACAGCTTTTCTGGTTCATCAGGAATTTTTATTTTAGGAACGAAAGTAGCAGGGACCTGATTAACTTTTTTCTTAGTATTTTTTTTTTTCTTAGCCAATTTTTTCTACTGCGCGAAGGTCGAACTTGTTTTGAAATTCTGAGGTAAAGAGTTCTAAGACAGTATTTATATTACCCATGTTTGCTTTAGAATAGTCGTGAATTTCTTTTGACTGTAAGCATTCACTACTTAGAGGCGTGTTAATTAAAATCAATAAGAACTGCTTTGTGTTCAATAATTTCTTCGAGACAAGACACAGTTTTCAAATATTCTGGTAGAGTCGCGAAGAACAAGTCTAAAATGGCATTTTCACGAGTGGGTTTAAGGGCAACTTGGGTGTGAGACAGAAGGACTGGCCGGTGTTAAGAAATGCGGCTGATTGTACATTCAAAAGTTATAAGCGATTTTCAGGAAATTTTCAGTGAGGAAATGACGGCCGACGAAACCTTCAAATGCCTGATGATTTGACATCTGGCCTGAATCGTTAGCGTTACATTTGGGCACAGACTACACATTTGACAAAACGTAATCAATTTTTGAAGTAAAAAAAAAATATTCGGACATTTGGGAGGAGTGAGTACCTACCAAAGTGATCTGCAAATATAAAACATCGAGGACGGAAACGGAAACACCCCCCCCCCCCCCCCCTTGATTTTAGCACGTGTAAAATTTTAGGGCGTTTAAAGAGAAGCGGGGGGGGGGGGGGGGGGGGGAGCGCTGGTTTTTTTTTAAACATATAATACGCTCTACCCCTCCCCCCCCCCTCCCCTTCCCCCCTCTGGAAACACCTGCATCCGCCCACGCAAATAGCGTTTCCCACAAACGCTAGCAAGTCAAGTGGCTTCGGCTCCCAAATGTGTTAGACTCCTACCACGGAGAAGGTAACGAACTGTTGCAGATAACTTTGCATTATATGAATTAAGCGTCTAAGCTCACCTGTATGAAAGTGTGCTCGTCGTTTTATGCATGCGACAGCTCCAAGTTACTTTGCATTTTTATGTATCACAGTGTAATCGCGTATTGTTAGCGAAAGCGGTAGGTTATTGAAGATTTGTATAAACAACGTGGCTTACAGTTTTTTTTTCTTTCTTTGCGTTGGTAACAGTTTACATGGAAAGGCGTAACAAACGAAAACTGGTGGACGAGGCAAATAACCAAAACTCTTCCTTTTAATTTTTACGCAGACATTTGTTTGTTAAATTGTTAATGATCCACGTTGGGGATGTACAGTTAAATTTGGCTCCGCGCTTGGAATAAGTTCCATTCACTTGACGTCACTCGCTAGGTGCGCTGCCACCGGCTACCACGGTCGCCATCTTCGAGGTCTCTCTATCCCACGTAGGTGTCGGGAGTCGTCTAGCCGGACCTTCCAGCGTGGCTTAGCAGCATTTTACAACTTTAAAGGGTCTTTTTGGCCGAAACTAGGGGTTATTCTTAGACTTTGGTGCTTTTGAAGCAACGTAGAAATATTTTTTGTGCGTGTTTTAGTCAGTTTTTGAAGCTATTGGATTTCCACCGCGGCCGCGTTGCTCTATCGGCTCCATGCAGCGCTCCGTGTCGCGCGCCGTGCCCACGGCGGTACACTCTTAGAAAAAAGGGTATGGACAGTCCTCCCTGAAGGGAGGAACGGTCTTGTAACCTATGTTCCTTTAGAAAGGGAGAAACGTTCGTCCCTGAAGCAAGGGAGCAAAGTTCCTCCGTCGCTTGCATCTCATTATGGCGGCCCCGAATCGAGCGAATCGAGCCCAATAAGGCTTGACGAGGACGCTACGTCTCTTGTACGGGACGAGAGCAGCAGCAAATAAAAGCGTAACACGAGCTTTCCGCAAACTGTGTTTATTTCCGAAGCCAGATTCCCCCCACAGGTACAGAAACTTGCGTTTCGAAAACAGTTACTCAGTCTTCTCGTCGATAGCACTGCGATGTTAAACGGAGAGAGCCGATACCCAGTTACTTCGCGCACTTTTCGTCTTACCTTGGTGTTCCTCGAGTCACAATTCCTTCGTTAACCGCATATCACAGAGAAGGGCAAACTCAATCCGCGAAACCAAAAGCCGCCCTCGAAAGAACAAACTCGAAGCCGCTGTTTATCGCGTGGCGTGAAAAGTTAAATCGCTAGCCACCAGATGGAGGGGTCAAGCAGAGTAATTAATTGCAAGTAGCTAGGCTAGGTGGCGCTAGGTACCGCCCAATTCATGTTCTACAAAAAATAATTTGCTTTTTTTAGGACACTACTGCGCTTGGGGATACTCTGCTACAGAGCCGTAAATGTAGAGAGTTTGGCCATTCGTTGGGAAGTATAGAAGACGAATGAGGAGGCGCCATTGGCCAAAAGCGGGCTGGGCGTGTTCCAGGGCGTCTTCAGAAATTCGAATGTGACCAACCAGAAGCCGGAAATAATATCCTGGCGGTGGTCGCGAGAAACAAACCTGATAACTGCATTGGAGTAACTCTCAATGGCTGAAAATATGGTACACGTGATGTTTCAATCACGTTAATCCAAAATGATGGTGGAAGGATGCGACTAGCGGAACGATCGACATGATCCGTACGCCAAGCGCCCAGGGCCGGGAATCTGCCGTCCGAACGGTCACACTCTGTCCGCGCAAAACAGGGTTGCGCGGCGCATTCGTTTCTTACATCTTTCTGCATGATTATGATCAAAACAACACGTGAACCTTATTTTCAACCACAAAGAGTTACTACACTTCACTCTTACGCGTTTATTAAAACCATATACGAACATAGACTTTTGATCAGAACTGTTTGCCGCTACCACCGCTAGGGGATTCTTTTCGGCTTCTGGTTGGTCAAGAGAACATGCCAAGCCCTATTTCCGACTCTGCCGCACGCCCTGACTCTGCCCGCGCCTCCCATTGACCAAACTCTCTTAATACACGGCTCTGCTCTGCTATAGACAGTATACACGGTATACACACAATACAAGCATCAGGCGAACATACATGGAGCACATACACGGCACACACAAAGGCCGATACAACGGAACAACACACTAACCTGAACACTACACCCGTGCTCTGCGTTTCCGTGTTTTATACTGGTAGTTTTGAACGTACGGAACTTTTCGGTGACTCCCTAAGAAATAAAAAATATTCCCAGCATGTTAATTCTTTCCCAGCAATCTCATACCTCTGAGAGTATTTTGAATGGCTCAGGGGATTAATCTCTTATTAAAAAGTAAACGCTGGATCATGCCGTAATTATTTGAAAGCCAATAAATCAACCCGCTCCAATGCGGTTCGAAGCCATGAGTTTGTTTCCCCACACGGCACGCCGTAGCCTGTATTTCTATTGGTTTTTCTATTTGTGATGTTCGCGCAAAGCTGCAATTGCCGTTTTGAATTAATCTCTGTAGAGCAGATATTCACTCAGCTGGAAGTGATACTTCACGGGCTAAGAAATCGCTTTTCGATCAACTTGAATGCAGTCAAAGCCGCGACTTGCGGCATGTGTTAAGTGTACGGAGCTACGCCGTGGCGAGCCCGAAAACTTCTAGCGCTCATCCCAGCGCGCCACTTGGAGGGCAGTTTCTCCAGTAACCGTAGTATATTTAAACAGCAAAATAAAGGGTAGCTTTTTTTTTTTTTTTTTTTTCGTTTTAACCTACTATTGTTTTTTAATGCCGAAATTCCATACTGTAAATATACGTACTTTCCGTCACGATGTCGTACTGTTCAGTCCTTGCCCCAGAGCGCAATCGCTCTCGGGGTCGAGGCAATTCCCACAGTCACATTGGCCACTGTACGACAGCGATAGGCGCTTCTACAGTTCAGACCAGCGTTCCAACATGACCATCCGCACGTTGATCGATTGCACGTAATCCCTCAAGTGGTATTAAACTTTTTAATGTAAAGCGGAATGTCAACCTGCGACAGCCCGTCCCCTCCGATCACGGCCCGACCAACGGCATCATGCAATGCCCGACAGTTTACGATCTCATCTTGTTGCACCACTGATACGCGAACACACGGTCACATCGGCGATAATTCCAGTCTTCTGTTCACAACCCACAACACTGCCATCACGATGTTGCAGCTATGTTGCTGACACGCACAAATACAGAACCACGTCGAACGCCGGTTGCACTCGGCATCGGAAAACAGAACCGAACTCAGGGGGGAAGGCACCCAGGCAGCCGGCAGCGAAACCTGCCTGTCTTGGACGCAGTTCCTGCTGTTTCCATAACGCCGAAAACGTCGACACAGTTCCGCGTGGTTTCGCTACTGTAGTTCCGCGCCACGCGAGTCCCGCATTCCGGAGACGGCCATCCCCCAGTGTACGTGGCGCTGCTGGCACTGCTCCGGAACTTCGCTGTTTTTAGCGGCTTCGTTTGCTCGTTTGATAAAATTAGTGGTAAAAACGTCAATGCAACCGAAATGTTCTGCACGTTTGGACTAGAAGACGGAATTACAGGTGGCCTCCGCTGCCACTGAATTTTAATCAACTCAACAGCTATTTATTAAACAACGTGCGCGACGTGCTCGAAAAACGAAACCGAAAAAAGATGAGTCGGGAGGACGAAAGCTTTCTCCCGTCTGCCTGGAGAAGGAGGAAAACGTCTCGTTCCTCCGTTCTTCTCGTGTCCGCTTGGGGGCGCGTCAGTAGAAGGGAGGAAGACGCGCCGTTGCTACTTTTTTCCTCCCTTTTTTCTAAGAGTGTAGCCCTTTTGCAAGAATTGTTATATTTCTACTTTGGGGCTTTTGTAGCACGGTGTGATTACTCTTTGCTTTGTTTTGCTAGTTTCCTTAGTGTTTTTTCTCTAGCGGATTTTCTGCACTACGGCCGTGTAACCGTTGCTCCATCGCCTCCATGTCGTAAGTCGTGCCTTCGGTGTTTGTTCCTGTGCAGAATCATACCGTGCGGCTCACCGAGTGCGCAGCTAATGGAAAATGCGCCGCATTTTTCATTAGCCTGAACGATTTAAAACCCGCATGCAAGCGATTTAGCGAGCAACGAGACAAGCGACGGCAACCCGCTTCGCTGTCGTTCGGTCATTCGTGCGACGAGGAAAACCACATGAAAGCGACGGAAGCAGACGACCATGGCGATGAGCGCTAAGTTTTCTAGAAATCCAAAAACCGAGCTACGCGACGAGCGACAGTGAAGGGTGAACCGCATGTAAGCGATTTAGCGAGCGACGGCGACAGCGACGAGAGTCAGCGACGAGCGACGGAGATTTCTCACGGTCGCTCGTCGCATAGTTCGGTTTTTAGATTTCTAGAAATCGTCGATCATCGCCTTGGTCGCTTGCTCTCGTCACTTTCATGCGGTTTGCCTCGTCGCGCGAGTGACCGAACGACAGCGAAGCGGGTCGTCGATGCGGTTCAGTCTTTACACACAGTACTAGGCGTAGGCGGCAACGAAGGAATTAAAACGGCCCGCCCTCGAGATGAACTGTTTTTTCTTTTCTCTTCAACGAAGTTTCTTCAACGATAGGAAATTAACACACACTACCAATGGGCGACCGCGTACCCAAGCCAGTCAAACGTTAAACCGCGACCTCGAAGATGGCGGATCGACGGTGGCGCCCCTGCCAAAATCGAACATGCAGGCTCAGTGAATACCACCTTCAGTGACTTGAGCTACATAACTATAAAAATAAATAAAAAGGAGAACAGTATTCCTTTTCTTTTTTTTATACGCACAGGTTGCGGCCGTAAGAAACGACCAACACATTTGGCACGCCTTACAAAACTCGAGTTCCAAACGTATGATACCTGAAATTGGGCATGCGAGCGTAGTTTCGCAAAACGTTTTATGTCCTATTTTTTTTTTTTTTTAGAGGTCAAGTCAGTGGTGGTAAAATATTAAAAATAGAGCATAGACAGCGGCTATGCATTTTCTATGCCTTATAAGTTATAACGGAAGTTCGCCGTCTGCATACTGGTTTGTGAGCTCGCTCCCAGGTGTCATTGTTCACATTAGTGCCACTAAATAAGCTACGCTTCAGAGTAACGACACTTGGCCATATTGTGTCTTAAAATCATGGTTGCCAGTTATCTGAAGCTTTATCTGAAATCACAGGAAACGCTTTTCCGCCCTCCACAAATGTTTAGACAGTTCGCGGCAGAGCAAAGCAATATTACATGACCTTCGTAACACCGAATCAAATGCTGAGGAAGTCGCACTTTCGAATCATGACGATCGGGAGTTGCGTCTGCTCTGCATACGAGCCAAAATGGCGGCGCCCACAACAATGTAGGGGAACGGAGTGCCGATACTCTAAGCGCAGCTTATTTAGTGGCTCTAGTTCACATATTTCGTTAAAATAATAAAATTATCTCAATTATCTTGCTCATTGCCAGACTCTATCATTAGTTTTTCGCGTTTTTGCGTTCGGCAAGCCACCCGGGACTCGGGAGCGAGTTCATAAACCAGTATGCAGACGAGAACTCAGGCTGAAATGGCCTCCTATTTTGCTTTATTTTTAACATTTCACAACACCCGAGCTGGGCCCTAAAAATATAGTACTAAAGCTGTTTACAAAAATACGTTCGAGTGCCCAATTTCAGGTATGTACGTCTGAAATTTGAATTTTCCAAGGCGTGGAAAATACGTTGGTCTTACGGTCCCACCCCGTACATATATCGTAACCCAAGTCCTTACCGCATTAGCTTTTTCTTTTGCAACGGAGTGGGGAGATATACGTTTTGGTGGCGCAGGACAGCTAACCAGCGATTAACTTTGTGTCTGAGTCAGTCATATATAGGCCTCTGCCTCACATTTGGGTAACTAAATAGGGGAGCATACATAGTTACACACTGCATATAGTTCACGTCACACAAGGGCGCGGCGTGGGGACAGGCGCGCGCAACGACCGCGGAACCAGAAACATCCGGAACCTCACTTAAAAACAAAACAAGTAAAAAAAAAAAAAAAAAAAACTACCGCAGAAATGGTACCCTCGACACTCGCATCCTTTGTGGGAGTTCTCGCTTTTCGCCGACACAACCGGTTTTCTGTTTACCTCGGGCTTCCCACGAGTGCGATGCGATATGCATTAGCGAAATCGTTTTGAAAGACCCGCCACAATACGAGCCAGCAGCTCATTGGCCAGTAGCTGCTCTGCCATCAGTGGCTTCTAGAACGTTCACCGGTAACGTCAGACAATTTGTTCTTTGTATTTGCAATTGTGTTTTGATAGCGCCGTTTAGAGCGCACGCTCAGAACGAGCTCACATTAATAGGCTGATAAGACCGGCAATCTTGATGGTGTGGAATGCACGTTGCAAAAAAAAAAAAAAAAAACTGTGGAAGCTCGCCGCCAGCACAAGCTCGGTAGTCGCGCACACAACTATGGCCGCCAGTGAATACCCCCTACAAACGATTGCAAACAAGGCGCCTGGCCGCCACCATGTTCCCGCTCGCGTGAGCAACCACGTGTAAGTGCAAGCCTGCCAAGCCTACGCTCATGAGCACGCTGCACATGCTTACACGTATGGGGCACCAGTCAGGAACCCCATGTTTGCAAACGTTTATACATTTCTATTGAATTAAAAACCCTCTTTGAATCACAACAGCAAAATAATATGTCTGTTTCAAGTGTTTTTTTTTAGGAACTGACTTATGAACGTTTAGATTAATTTAGAAATTATAATCGCCTTTGCATGTTTAAAGTATAGGGCGTTTCAGATGCAGCGATTTTGCTCCCAGAACGGCGTGATTTCCGCTACCGAACTGCTTTTCGCCGCGGCAGAGCGGCGGCCTACAGCGTCCTCGCTGGCTGTTCGCTGCGCGGTGGTAGATCACGTGACAAGATGAGAAACACTGCGGGGAAGCTTGCGCAGGGCGGCATTTCCACTTGTCAAGCAGACGACATATCAACGACTAGAAGATAGTCGAGCACCGCATCCACAGTGACCGTACTTGGTCGCATTATCGTCCAGACACCATGGAGCACTATACAAAATACCCGAGTTTTTTTTGTTTTTTTTTTATAAGTAATGTTAGTGGAGAGGAGGGGGGGGGGGGGGAGGACTCTAGGCAAATACTCTAGGCATTGCTAAGAACGGGCAACGTTACGAAGCTTCTATTCCAAACGGTCGTGAGGGTGGCGAAACGACAGACTGGTAATATATTTGGTATAATGTTGGGTCGACATTTTTAATTCACTTCATATTTTTACATGTTAGCGCCTAATGTATGGTATAAATGATTCCAAAATAATTTTGGATGGAAAACAGGAAAATCGCGGGACGCAAAACAAAACTATCTGGTAATTTTAGAAGAGAGTACCCAAAAGCTTTGCGTAAGGAAACAAATAGAGTCGTAACCAGTACGCATGCGCAAAGCCCAAACCGCGTTTTATTCTTAAAATTAACGCACCGCAAAGACCTTTTTTTTTTTTTGCACAGGCGAGCATTTTGGTACGCTATTGTAAAACTTGAGGTTAGGTGAAGTTAATTAATTTTGAAAAACAATGTTTGCCTACGGGTAAGTTGTCCTAAATAATATAACTTGTTCATCTCGTTACGTTTACATTTTGTAAAAAAAGAAAATAATAAAAAAAAAACTCTCAGACATCATAAATATTTGAACCCGATATCATTTTATATCTGTGTGTAAAAGAGATCATAGGAAAATTTCAAGTATGCGATACAAGTATCTGAAAATAGAGGCCTAGAAAGTTCGCAGACAATTGCTCAAGGCGTCATGTATAATTTAGATTACACCTTGAGCGATTGTCTGCGAACTTTCCAGGGCTCTATTTTTCAGATACTTGTATCACATGCTTGGACATTTTCCTATGATATTTGCTTTACACACAGGTATAAAACGATATGGGTCTCAGGTATTTATACGAAATCTTTATTCAGATATTGGCGCACAAACATGTCATCCGTACGAAAAAAACAACTGTTGACACACAAAAAAAAAAATAAATTGTTTTAATTTTTGCCACTTATGTAACTTTATATGGGCCTTCATTACCATGAAATATATGTTGCATATATGATTGAGGAAGGAGATACATTCCCTCTGCGGAGCCTCTTGAGTCTGCACAGAGCCTTCCGCTGCCTTGTGTTGACATCTCACGATGTGCAGTGGCGTTAAAAACACCGGTAGAGGCATCACTTGCGCGACGACGGAACGCTGATCAAAGACGCTACCAAACTTTCCACCCCTTCACCTTTATTTTTTTTTTTCAGAGGGGGGGGGGGGGGGGGGGGGAGACACAGCTTGCTATGGTTCCGCCTGTTCATATATAGTTCGTTAATGGAGCATGTAGGGCGCTACGAGTCATCCAAGTCAATCCAATGCAGTGTGAATGCCAGGTGACATTTGAGAGGAGTGTAGTGACGCCTTGTCACTTGATGCATCGAACTGGCTGTGATATTTCTTTATTTATTTATTTTAAACCTAAGGGCCCTTTCGGGTATTACATAAGGGGGACGTAATACAAAGGTTGGTACAACTCATCAAAGTGGCTCGTAACGTCCACTATTAGCCCCGAGAGCGAACGCAAGCGTCGCTGCGGTCGCCGCGCCCTGATTGGGTGAGGTGTACCGTGACGTCAGGGCGATGACTCCGCTCCGCGATCTCGCATCGGCTGGCTTCCCAGCACCGGTTCCCTGGTTCGGCGTGGTGTGCCGCAAGCTCTTCGAGAAGCTGGACTTCGTTTAAACGGTGTTCAAGACGTTGAGTTAGGCCGATATTGACGTGCTTCCGTACATTTTATAAGCCTGCTCGTCCCTTTTACGTTCAAAATTGGGTTACAAATCCCGAAAGCTATCGGCGGAGGCAATTCCGCCGATGAACGCCCCGGCCGTCCACACGACACAAGGCAATTTTTTGCGATGGATCGTTTAGGCGGTGGCGCAAGTGTTTCAAACGCTGGAATTCTGTTCCTTGTATGTTCATGATTTAGGACGATATTACATCCCGCTTTCAAGGCACTTGAAGTGGCATTTATATCATGGGCCTTTGGGTGGTCGGCAGATTAGCTCGCGACCCCGACTTTGCGCTGCCACTCTGCATGCGCTGGTTCGCAGATAGGCCCTGTGTCTGATTATCTTTGAAGTGCTCGTGGAATAGGGTTGTTTTACAGAAATGTAGCTTCTTCGTGAATTAATTATATAGTTTATACACGTATGCAGGCATATTTCTTAGAATATACACAATTACTGGAAATTAGTTCGTATAATAGCAGCAAAGACGGCCGAATTGGCCCCAGTTGCCTGTATGATATGTATTGAACTGCCCGAAATATGCACAGCAATAGTGCCGTAATTTGGAATGTTTATACTTTTTCCTGACATTTTTATCCCAGCCTTGGGTATTCGGAAAATACACCGTTTAGTCTGAATGGTCATTTCCAATTAAAAGAGACACTGCTGCAGGTCCCCAAAATCTTCCTCAGCCTCCAAACTCCCAACAGCTGGACTCTCTGACAACAGAGGAAAACAGGATTAAAAGCAACCATTCGAACGTCTGTCCAGTGGTAGATGCAGCACTAGTAGCAGAAAATGTGGATCCTGTGAAGGGCGACAGTCTGCGTGAAAAAAGCTTCTGGTATTTTAGCTTCAGGACAATTCGATTTAAGTAAAATCTCAATTTTAGGGCTTAAGGGACTAATAACGAGCTAGACACCTTCGCTTAGGTTTGTTATACATTACTTGAGGGTTGATATAAACAAACCCACAGATACCACCCGTGTAGTCCATTGAAATACTATTGGAATCCAGCAGAGGTCAAATGCGAGCATTGTATATAATAAATGTTCCTTGTTTTTTTACTTTGCCCCTGCACTTATTGGGCTTGTGATTCTTGTGATTCTCCCTCCATGGCCCAGACTGTATTTAGCATGTTGTTCGAGCAGCATGCAGCTTTTCTGCTTCGGCGATCTTGTTTAAAAACACATATACAAAAAAAAAAGAATAATATGCATAACCTGCCAATTCATTCAGACCATCAGCAGCATTTATTGTGCGAGATATAAATCTATAGTGATGCTCCTGCAATTGTGGCCGTATTTTTTTATTTTCATATACCAGCTCCGATTCATGCGTTGCCTGCCCTGTCAACCATGCTTAAAATGTTGGTTGAAGTTTCGGCTGTAGCTACAGGCCATACCTCAATAAAGGCACATATAAAAATTTACACTTCCTACGAAAAACACGCCAAAAAAAATTAAATAGAAAGGAGCACGCCGACAGATAGCGTCGTCACAGCCTCCACAGGGCAAGCGGGGCGAGTCGGGGGAAGCATTCTCTCCTCGCCGTGACGTCACCCCGGTTTGCCGTAAGAGGGCGCCACGCGAACTTCTCGGGACTAATACTCCATCGTAACTGAAAATAGAGTATAGTGATGTCGACAGAAATTAATCGAACATTCCGTCAGCAGACTATCCACATCAAATTACTACCCTAGGAAGGTAGGGGAAGATTGTGCAGTGGACATATAATTATTGAAGTACAACAACCCTGAGGACCAAACGCGCCTCAAAATTCGGGTTTTATAGGCTGTATTAGCCATGCCACTGGAGTATGGAGAATAGTATGACCAAGTGCGGCCACTCTGGATGCGGTGCTTGAGTACTGGTAGTCCTCGAGACAGAAATCCGTCAACTGTAATGGACCTTTTCCGAGAAGCGTTCTGCGCACGCGCGAGCGCCCGATGCCAAGCGGCGGAAGTCGGAACGAAAAATCGAGGAAATTCGGAAGGAGGCTGTATATCAGCGAGTAGAACACGTAACTGCAGCATATATATAATTGTGTTACACAAAAAAAGAACGTCGACGGAAAGGAAAACACGACGTTTGGGTGGACGCCACGGATGCCCCTCTTTCAAGTCACGTTGGGCAGGCGCCGCTGCTCAGAGAGCGAAGAAACTGGTAGCGTAGATCCCATTATCGATTGGTAGCGCAGGTAGGTCACTTCATCGATTTTTAGTTAGTGCAGCCACCGCCTGGTGCCGTCGGTATGTGGAAAAGGTCCATTAACTGCAACATAAACCTGGATATATATATATATAACGAAGTGAAAAACTCACGGTGAGAAACAACAGACAGCGGAAGTTTAATCGACAGTTTCGCCGAGAGACTCGGCTTCGTCAGGAGATGACATAGAAGTGAGGGCATATCGCTGCGGCAAAAAAGTGCAAAACTAGAAAGAAAAAAAAAAAAAAAAAGAGAGAGAAAGGGGGGGGGGGGGAGGGGTGTACGCGTTTCCAAATGGCAAACAACTAGACCTGAGCCCGCTCCTCCTGCGGGGCGGCGAAATACAAAGTGCGCTTCAGCACTTTGTAGTGCCCACGGCCCATTGTAGCCAACGGTGGCTACAATAGGCCGTGAACGGGCGACGTCTTCTTGGCTGATGGCCCCTAACGAGTCAATGCATCCCGGCGACGGTCACCCCTGCAGGCGCCGTGCGTGTCAAGAAAACCAAAAGCAAAAGCAACTAAAAAAAAAAAAAAAGGAGAGAGAGGATACGTGGTTGGGGTGGGGGAAGAGGGTACGTTTGTGAGATATGGTTAATGAAACATGAAACACGCGTGTAAGACAAAAGCACGGGAACAGCACTGTTCCATAGAAGATAACATCCACAATATAGGAGTCGTAATAGAATAATCACGTGGTCCAATTCCAGTCGAAAATACAGTACCACTATGAAAGGGTAGTCTAGGTTAATGCTCTTATTGATGCAAGTGTTCCTGAACTCTCATTTATTCCTTTTTCTATAGTATTGAATTTGTATACGAGGTATGACTCTCGCTGTTCGCGCTTCCGGTTTGATCTAAATCCAGATTCCAGTAATGGCACAGATAATTTATCGAAAGAATGCTCTGGGAGACGGAGGTGTTTTGAAAGAGGGAGGCCTGGATTAGTTTTAGAGTGAGATTTGTGGTTGTTAAAGCGTAGTCTAAACGCTGTCTCGGTCTGTCCGAGACAGCGTTTAGACAACTCTCTAATCTTCAAAATGAATATTCATCATTTTCTTCTGGTATGCCCTTTCAACGAATAAACTGTAATGATATTTCATTTTCAATAGAAGGATGGCGAAGGGTGGAATTTTGGTGATTTACATGCCTCATGGCGCAGCCTGCGACTGACACTTCCCTTAAAGGGATGGCGAACCGAAATTTGGATTTCAGAAAACAATGCAGGAGCTGTAGGCGGGACGCTACAACCCCTACAACGCTACTAGTAAGGCGATAGATCGAATGAACTGCCGTATTTTTGGAAAAAGAGGTCCAGACTGAACGAGGCCGACGAGGCGCGTGACGTCAACATATCTCGTTTCCTCCTCTTTTTGCTTCGCCCCCTCAAGGCGACGAGACGGAGAAGACGTGAGGTAGTTCCCTCTCCTTCTCGGAGAAACGAGACGTAAACATATCTATCAAATGCGCCTTCTTTTTTTAAATAAATACAGTTATCCGTTCGAGATATCGCTGTTTGAGTGATGTTTTCGTGTTTGTAGCATCTCGTTGCACGATTTTTCCGCCGTGTTTTGTGGAATCCAGATTTCGGTTCAGCATCCCTTTAAGGGAAGTGTCAGTCGCAGGCTGCGCCATGAGGCATGTAAATCACCAAAATTCCACCCTTCGCCATCCTTCTATTGAAAATGAAATATCATTACAGTTTATTCGTTGAAAGAGCATACCAGAAGAAAATGATGAATATTCATTTTGAAGATTAGAGAGTTCGCAGGCATCGTAGGCATTTTGGGCTTACTTTTGTATTTTTTCCGCGAGAGATGCATTTCCTCGCGGCCATAGGCGTCGACTGCGGGGCGGGCTCGGGGGCCTGAGGTCCCCCTGAAGTTTTGCAGCCTGTGCAGAGCCTTCACCCCCAAAAAATGCCGCCCCCTTCCTCCCCCCCCCCCCCCCCCCCCCCCCTTTTCGGGAGCTCCTCGGAAAAGGAGGTACACTTGCCCCCCGGACCTACGTCTCATTCACGTCATATGTGTGCCGTTTCGTGCTTTCGAGTATCGACAGGTGTCTCCCAGGAGTCAGTGCAACGAGAAAGGAAACAAGCCTGCAGACGGCAGGAAACACGAAGTAAAAGACTCCCTCGGCGACGGCGATTGTTAAAGTGGTTAAGACGCTCTAGCCCTTCAAAATGAACAGAGAAAAGCAAAAAAAGGAACTTAGACAGCTTGGACACCTTACAATTGTGTCGCAAGCAAAAAGAAAGCAGACGCAAGACGAAGGGACTGATGAAAAAAGAAAAGTGATCCGCTCGCTCGCACAAGTGACAGCAGCGAAATGCCTTTTTTGACGCTTAAAGCCGCTTTGAGGAATGCCTTTGGCGGCTTGTAAAAAAAAAAAAAAAAAAGAGAAAGCGAACATAAAAGACAAAATAACATCTAATGCTGCATTCACACTGGCGTTCGAATCGCTACCGATAAGCGGGTCTGCTCCTTTTCACGAACTGCGCGTGAAACTGCACTGAATCATTAAGCAACCGCGTTAGCAACCGCTTCGCGAACGCGGTTCATACCGCCAGTGTGAATGAGGCATAAGTCTTCTCGGCGATGTGTTCTTGTTCCATGACGGCAACAAGGGGCGAAATTCGAAAGCGCCACCAGGCACGACCCTGGGTACGACCGAGAAAGCGAAGCAGCTTCAGCGATCGACGATCGCGGACTCAAGAGTCGCCTGCACCGGGTTACCCACCGAGAGCCAGCCTGGCCCCATGGTAGCTCTCTACTTGGTTATTGTCTCAACATTACGATGAGAAGGGCCAAAAAAAAAAATCTTTTCTTTTCGTTTTTTTTTGTTTTTTTTTTGTTTTTTGTTTGCTAGGGGAGAGTCAAACCAGCATCAGGTTGGGGGAGAGGCAAACCAGCATCACCGGAAGAAACAGGCCAACTTGCTCCCTCCGATGACTGTGCAAACGTTTTCAATTCTACTTTTCTTGATTCATTTTCAAACAGTATTTCTTCAACTTTACCTCAACTTCAACAACGTGCTTTTCTGCCCATGTCCCCCATCTTAATTCAAACAAGTGGAATTTTAAATATAATTGAACAGTTTAAAATATCCTGCTCCGCAGGAGTCGACGAAAATAATTCTAAATTTTTATAATTATAATGCAATTAAATCCGAAGGTGCAGAGGAGCTGGACAAGAATGACGAAGATAATTTTACAAAGCAGAAAAGAGTATTCTTCGATAATACTATCTAAATTATTTGAACAATCACTTACTCTGGGCTGTTTACCTGACGATTGGAAGGTGCGTAAAGTGGTGCCCATTCATAAAACTCGTGATTATCATTCTTCCCTCCCCCATTTCCACAGCAAGCAGTCCGTGTAAAAGTCTTGAGCATATTATTTTTTCTCACCTCGCTTAACACCTAGAAACTAATTCATTCTTTGCTCCTGCTCAACATGCCTTACGTAAATCACTTTCATGTGAAACCCAGCTGTTTACCTTCACTCTTGAGCTTCACCATATTCCTGATCGTAGTTCTCAGGTAGATTGTATTTTCCTTGATTTCGCTAAAGCTTTCGGTAAAGTGTCACATAATCTAGTACTCCATTAGCTCAGCAAACTTAGCAATGATCAGGATGTACTTTTATGGATTCGTGCTTTCCTTAGTAACCGATTTCCCAATTTCTGTTCGTGAATAGTACTTCTTCAAGTCCAGCTCCCGTGACATCAGGTGTCCCTCAAGGCTCGGTGTTAGCTTCCCTGCTCTTCCCTATTTTTATCAACGACTTACGTTCATGCGTTTCGTCCTCTATTAGCTTATTTGCAGATGATTACGTTCTTTACTGTGAAATGACTAACGCCTCTGATGTTTCTATTCTTCAGTCTGGCCTTGATTGTGTTTCTAATTGGTGTAACAAATGGAATATGCAGCTTAACAGCAACGGATCTATTGTAATGACTGTTTCTCGACTTTACTTGCACCCTTCTTCCTACTATCTTAACAGTGTTTTGTTGCAGCGTGCACCATCGTATAAGTACATAGGAATTTACATTTCATCAAACTTATATGGGAGCCTCACATTCGCTAGATAACAAGCAATGCTAACCGCATGATTGGCTTCTTCAAACGTAATTTTCCATCTGTCCCTGTGTCTCTCAAGCTATTACTCTATAAAACCCTTGTCCGCTCTAAAGTGGAATACGCCCCTTCTATATGAAATCCCGGCACTGACTTAGTTACAACAGCAGTCGAAAGTATTCAAAATAGATCTTTTCGCTATAATTCTTACTAATTGTCACCGTACTGCAAGCGTAACATGTATGAAATCTCATTTAAACTTACCTAACCTTTTCTCACGTCATGATCGAGTTATCCCGTCTTTATCTGTTTCATAAAATTTATTATCGCAATCCTTCCTTGCGTCATAAATTACTAACTCCTCTCTCATGTGTCTCGCCACGCGTATATCACTAACACAAAATTGATCTATACGTGTTTGTAAAACCACTACTTTTTAACTAGTTCATTCCCAAAACGTGGAACCACATTTTATCGTCAGTTGTGCATGTAACAGATTCCCTTATGTTTAAGTGTTATTTAACCACTTTTCTAAGTTAATGGTTACTATGTTCGGGTTTCTATCTTCTTAGGTAGTCATTTATTTTTTTTAAGTGTGATTTTCCTTTTGTAACTTACTCCCCTCTGTAATGTCCTCGGGCCTTGAGGGTACAATAAACAAACAAGTAAGCGTGTTTTTTTTATTTTTGTTTTGTTTAAGGCAATCCCTTTTTCTGCATTTTTTCTGTCCTCAACAGTCTCAATGTCTTCGTTCCCTTCAACTTCGACATTCAAGACACAAAGGAGTAATGTGGGACCTCGCATGTTAATACCGTTATTACAAACAAAACGATAGTAATTGCTAGTTAGTACTAGGACGGAGTAACCTGCATAGAGTAATGTTTGCGATCAAAACTAAGAAGGTGACAAAGCTAAATTAAGCAGACTCGTATATTTATTCGACTGCTCCTGTATCTAGAGCTTGATTTGATTTATTTCGAATAATTGTTCGCTGGACGAAATTGCATTTGTAACTTGGTAATGCGTCTTTCCGGGGTGGGTGGGTGAGTGGAAGGGGAGGATCCGTTGCTTTACCCCCGAGAAATTGAAAACTTTTCGCCTATACTGGCGGCAATGGCGGAGTCCGTTGCTGCTGAGCGGGCGCCGTTGGCGACGCCTCCGAAAAATTCATTACACGCCACAGAGGGGGAGCTTGTTGGCACATTATAAATGAGGTATCGTTCTGAGCGTGCGCCGAGAACGACGTGCTCAAATATGGCGTCCAGTGAATTCCAACCGATCTTGAAAAACGGTTACATTGCAAGGACCTCCGACAGATTAGCCGTATTGTAGGGCGAATTTCAACAGCTTTGGGAGAAGATGACTACGATCGTCTGGCTGCTCCTGGCGAAAGCATCGACGATCAGACGTACTCGTTGGTTCATCACGGCGCGTCAAAAATCTCTGAAGTCATGGTTAATAGCTTGTTACTCTTCTGAGTACAAGTTGCTGGAGCTTCAAGTCATGGATAGTGTGGCGTTTCTTGTGTCTCGCTATTATTATCGTTTTAGATGACTGCGTTTGACTGCGTTGCGCCTGCGAGAAACCAGGACATCCTGCTACTTATATCGCGTGCCAAAAGGGTTCCTTGAATTGGATTCCACGTTTCATACGAAGCACAGATCTGCCGGTGACTCACTTTCAGTTCTCGACGCAACGCAGTCAAACGCACTCAAACGCAAGTGTCTGAACCGGCCTTTAGGTGCCCGTTTCCGGCTTGAGCGGCGTCGGCGTCGCCGTGACCCTCCCATCGAGGTCAGGTGGCCCCCCCGGAGCATATTAAAGAATGAGGGGAGAAGGAGGAGAAGGAGGAGGAGAAGGAGGAGGGGTCTACCCTCCCCTCAGTACCCTTCCCTCCTCCTCCTCAAGAGCTGCGTTCCAATTCGGCGTTACAGGGAGTTGTAAACGGCTTTCACTATTTTATTTTCATTAATTTTGTGATTTCTTTACAGTGTCATGGTAAGATCTTCGCATGTAGTTCTGTCTTTGTGTTTTTTCTTTCCCTCCCCTGTTTGTCTTTTCTCTCTCTCTCTCTTTCTCTTTTTTTCTCGGGCGCCCTGAGAGGAAAACGTTGGGAAGCTGTCGGTTGTACACATTTGAAGAAGAAAACTCTTTTCAAAACGTATTTTTTTTTTTTAGAGTGCAGCTCTTAGGGGCTTGTTTCCGGCTTGAGCGGCGTCGGCGTCGCCGTCGGCGTAACCGCGCGGTGCATTATGGGAAATGTCCATAATGCACCGCGCGAGCCCCCCACCGGGGTCACGTGACCTCGTGGGGGGCACGTGACTCCAGTGAGGACACGTGACCCCCCGAAGTCACGTGACTCCCCTGAGGTCACGTGACCCCCGCCGATGTCGCGTGACCCCCCGATGACGTCATCGCCACTGATGACGTCACCGGCATCCACATCGTCATCGTCATCATCACTGATGACGTCATCATCACTGATGACGTCATTAGTGACGTCACTGATGGCGTCACCGGCATCCACATCGTCCTCGTCATCATCACTGATGACGTCACCGGCATCCGCATCGTCATCGTCATCATCACTGATGACGTCACCGACATTCGCATCGTCATCGTCATCATCACTTGTGAAGTCATCAGTGACGTCACTAATGACGTCATCGGTATCAGCATTGTCATCGTCACTGATGACGTCATCAGTGACGTCAGTGATGACATCATCGGCATTGGGGGTCACGTGACCCCCCCTGGTTAGTTGAACCCCGCCCCCCCCCAGTACCCTTCCCTCCTCCTCCTCAAGAGCTGCGCTCTAATTCGGCGTTACAGGGCTTTCACTTTTTTTTTTAATTTTTCTTAACGCCTTTAATATCTCGATAAAAAATTTTTTTGAGTAGGCCTACATTCAGATCGGATACAGTAAAAGTCGGACCACTTCAGGGTGTAAAGTAGCTACCTCACACGTGCACGATTTTACTGTGAGCGAGTTCTTGTTTTGGGCTGCTGAGGCTGGTTTCCTATGGTTGGCATCTAAAAACGTAGCTATGCATTCCGCCGGTTGATGCACTTTCTGTCACGATGTGACCCTGCTCAAACTTTGCAGCGCGCAGACCGACTGCAGTATTTTATCATATCGCCGCGTGCGTGACGAAGTTTGAATCGAACGCGGCTGCAAACCCTACAAAAATTGATCTTGCCGTTCTATGAACTGGTTACCTCCGTGCTATATTGCCTTTATGGCAATTCTATGGTATGGGGGTGGATTTCTATGGACATGCTGATTTCCCGTTTAGTCACTTTTGGATTGCCGTCAACGGTAACTAGGACGTCCTTAGCACCACGCGTCAACGTTCTATAGACCTCCTAACTTCGGAAGCGTTTCTTCTTCATTTCTAATACCCCGAGGAACATCCTAGAATTGTGCAAGTATATGAACATCCTACCACTGGGTGAGTCTAGGGACATCCTGTTCTGGACGAGGAACGCCATACGTTCTCTCCATCCTGTGAGCTAAAGTCACTGGATGGGTATGAGCTAGATTGATGGCAAAAAATTATGTGGCTGTTTTTGTAATCCTATAAACTCCGAAGGTGCCCACTTCGGCATCCAGTTTTGTCATTGGGATTCATAATTAACATCAGCATTGTTTTGGAACCTCTATACTTAAGGCGCTGTCACATTGAGGAAACACGACAGAAACAGCAACACAACATGTTCATGAACAGTCGATCAACTTGTTCGGCGTTCCCCCTGTTGCCCGACAGTCCTGTCACATTGCGGAAACAGAGAAACACGGCGGACGACAGCGACAATGTTGCTTTGATATGACAGCTTTAGCAACGGAAACAAGCAGAAAACTGTGTTGGACGTCGCATGTTGCCCAGGTCGGCGGGTGAGCGAATTTTTTCGCCGGAAACACAACATCATATGTGCTTTTTCACGGCTGAGACGTGCGGTATCTTCTAAATATTTAATTATGCGGGTTGTAAACTTTCAAATTGAAGACCAATCGATATCGCGTTAGCCCATGCTTCTTTCTCTTGCTTTGTCGAGCGAAGTAGTGCAGTTGGTGCAGTCAGTGCAGTCTTCTCACCTTCCTCACGATGCCGTCGACCATCCCAGCCGTGTCGTTTACGCAAGCCGACGAGACTGAAATGATCGGGTTGATCCAAGAACGCCGCTACCTGTGGGATGCGAAGGACGCGCGCTACCACCGACGAGACCTGAAGGACAAGGCCTATGAAGACGTCGCGAGTGTGCTGGGGCCCGGTTTTACAGGTATGCATAAAACGAGGGACCTGGAGTGTTGAATTTGCGCTGTCGTTTTCGCGTAAATTCAGCAGACCTGCGTTTTACAAACCTTAGCTTAGCTTACTTCAGCTCATAATAAGCGACACATATTCAGCTGCTTTGGCACATGCGTATTTGTACCCGATTCGCGCGGCTTGTTAACTTCGAGAAATACACATACAAACATTTGCGTGTACTGGTAGGTGTGAGAACGACAGTCTCACCTTCTGGACTGTCGTTCGTAAAGCAAATTTTCTGTTTTCTCCTGGTGAAATCTGCTTATCCAACTGCTATCTCGCCTCTGGAACAAGGTGACAATTGTACGTCATGTAAAGCTTACTGACATGCGATAGCGTCGAGTACAGAAATACAATGTACTAGCCACAGACAACATGCTTGTGTGCCCGATTGCCCTGCAGAGTTTTTTGTAGCCTATAACTGTTTGTGGTTCATGCAGGGGCAGCGGTGAAAGCCAGGTTCTCGAACCTGCGCTCGCAATTTCAGCGGGAGATCCGAAAGGTAAAGGGCAGCAACAAATCTGGAGCAAGTCTCGACGACCTGTATGTGCCCAGATGGGGCCACTATGTAGACCTCCTGTTCCTACAGAGTGCGTGTCCCCAACATGAGAGCCAGTCAAACATGGTCCCCCCAAATGTAAGTGACAAAAAGTAGCTGTAACCAGTCACCCATTTTTCTCACTCCATAACTGACAATGATTGCTTGTCCCAATTACTTTTGTATGCAAAATGTACACGTTCGCACAGCTACGAAGTGACCTTTCAATAGCCCAGCACTAAAGATTCGAGAAGCAAATATGAAATCACAGATGGTAGGTGTAGATTCTGTTGGAAGGTGCCAACAGACTGGACACCTCGGTTCCATGAGAACTACAGCGAGTTGGTGGCACACTTCATTGTTTTGCTGGCAATGCACGAGATGAAGCACTGTAAAATTGCATAGATACGTAAACAAAACATCCACACAGTGTGATAATTGTCAGATGCTTAATTATCACGTCGTTCATCTCTGGCACAGCAAAGGTTTCTTGCTGATATCTGTGAGTAAGCAATGTAAAAAGTGCAATGTTTAGCTGTGATGAGTACTACACTTAATTATAATCCAATCATAATCTACGGACATCAGATATAGCTCAATGCCATAAGGCCGATGACATTTTTCAACAAGGACCAGATTTCTCATAAAAATAGTTTCATGGGAAGAAAACTAGAAGCCAACAATCACTATATGCTGTGTGTTTTTATTTGTTGCAAATAAAGAAAATTATGTCATCTATACAAGCATTTTCATACTTGCAGGCTGAACCATGCTCGCAGGACAGCCGAAGCTCTCAAGTGGGAGCTGACAACAGCCCTTGGGGGCACTTGGAAGGGAGCGATCCTGTAGATCCCTCAAGCCTCGATTTGGAAGATGAGCTGAGCAGCTGCAGCCAAGCGCCCAGCCCAGGCAATGCCCCTAGCAGCTGCCATAGAGGCTCAAGCGACGGAGCTAGCACAAGCGGTGCCGGGAGTTCCAGTGGACGCCCAAGTGTGCCTGCAAAAAGGAAGCAGCCAGATGACTGTGCCGCTGAAAAGAGACTGCTTCTTGAGTCAGCAACACAGGCATTGAGTAAGGCCGTCGAGGCAACCAAGCAAAAGGACGAATGTGACGACTTCGGCGTCATGATGGCCAATGCGCTCCGGCATGTGCCGCAGGGCCCTCACAGGCAAATGGCTGGCCTGCTGGCGCACGAAGCTGTCGTCAAGTATAGCATAAACATTAACACTCGGCCCGAGATTATCCAGGTGGCGCCTGACGAATAAAGTCACACTGGGCTGGTGCTAAGTCCTCCCATATCCTGAAGTTATTTGCATATTCATTTCATCGGTCACCGCTGTGTCTCTGATAAGGCATCATGCTATCTGCATAATCTGTTTGACATCGGGCATACTCTGTTCACCCATAAGTGGAAGCACGGTGAAAGCTACATGCTTCTTGGACCAGCCGACTGTCTGTCTTGCACCATGGGGCCTATCCTCCCTGCCTGCCTTCCTTCCTCTTCCTCCCCCTCCCCCCCCCCACACACACACAAAGTAAAATCCTGGCTACATGCCTGCATCAACCAATATATAGGCGCATATTTGACTTCGGTGCCGCAGCGACACACTATCACAGTGTCTGTAGGCCCTTAAATTTACGCATTAGTCTACTTTTACGCTGCATTCCTACTTGAAGCAATGACAAATAGCATCACTATTCTTGCTTTATGTGTTGACGAGACGGGTCTGTACCAGACAAAAGCCCATAGTATGATATTTCGCCGTTTCATGCACAGGCAATGCTCATCAAACAAGTGGTTGCTTAGGTGAACATGGGTTCGGTCAAGATAACTACTACGATTCATTGTTTAGTAGTGAACTAGCAGTCTTTCCAGGCAACCTAAAATGGAGGCTCCTGCTTTATCATAAACAAAGTTCTATTCAATGATTCAATCTGAAATCACCACTTTATTTTAAGTTTGTGCTTGTGACTTCCCATTTTATATTAAAATTTTGTCAGACCGTTTGAAGAAATACCTGTTTAGGGGATCATTCGCCACTGCCAGCTCACTTGTCCCTCGTTGACAAAGTAGTTCATGAACAAGTTGCGCACTGCCTTGGCAGTGTCACTGGAGTTGCTTCCGCCTCTTCGGAACTGTCTCATGGCACCAGCGGGAGTCACCCCCTGTCTCCATGATCCATTTCGCACATTGCCTGTGGGCCATAAAGAAATGTTACTGAGACACACAATTTTAAGAGTGTTTTGCCGCCTGGCGACCACACTGCTGCTACAGCAATGCATGTGAGATTTAGCCACAGGATCTCACTCTAGCACGTCAGTAATATTACTGAGCTTTAAATTAACGCCATGTGTGTCACTGATCCCTTGGCTAAAACTCGCCACGACTTTATCTACGTGGACAAAAGCGTACCAGTCTATTAATGTTCCATGACGAAGCCTCACTGAGTTAAAAGCTTCTATTTGATGTATGTAGCGACTCCAGAGTTGTATGAGAAGAATCCGTGAAATGCCTTTATCACGTTATCCTTCAGAGAGCCCCACATAATAACATATCGCAGCAGATTATATCGCATGAGCATTTTGCTAATTTCCACTAAGACCACTACATGGGCATCCATATTACAGGTTAGAACAACTATATCAGCTAATGTCCCTCTCCCAGATAGGACATAAGCAGCAGCAATCCCATGGCCGCTAAATGGATGGGGTGCCTAGTCATTTAAACTTGAAAGATGGGTGGGGCGGGGGGAGGGAAGGGGGGGGGGGGGGGGGCAAAGGAAAGCAAATAAATTTATTCTGATGTTTACATGCAAGATCGGTGAGCTTTTGTCTAGTCAGTTTCTGAGCCCCTTTAGTCATTTCGAGTCATTTCTTCATGACAGAACAGTGTTGAAAAGTGTGAGCGCGGCTCCTGTATTTTAATAGAATGTTAATTCGTTGTTTCGTCGACATTCATGCATTTTCACGTAAGGGGAAGAGAAGGGGATGCCTCCAGGAAACAGGAGCACCACGAGACTCATTACGCGCTGCTCTGTCGGCCATGGACTGCACTACTCTGCGCCAAGGGCGCTATATAGTGCACTTAACAACCTCGCCGTGGGCGTGCGCTTGCACAGCTTGACATACCACGAGCAATTCATGCATTGCAGCCTGTTTCCTGTGAACTGAAGTTATGGCGGTGTCATACATACGCTGATCATCCCATTGCGGGATATAAAAGTGGTTCAGAGTATACACACCAGTCAAGATGTCTTCGACATCCAAGCTGTCCTGTGGGGTATACAGCTGCCGAGTTATCCGCTTTGACCGGAGGAAGTTGTGGAGAGCCACTGTGGCCAGAACGATGTCAGTGGCTCGCTTTGGGTCATGGCGAAGGGGAGACCGGTAGATTTGCCATCGGTTCACAAGCACTCCGAAGGCATTCTCAGACGTGCGGCGGGCACGTGAAAGCCTAGAAGAAAGTGCACAGGTGTCAACTAAGCAACTAAAATGTTGGAGTGCTTTCGTGTGATCCCCCAACCTAGACGGGCCTTTCTGACATTGCGAGCCGAAATGACGTGCCATGTCACTGCTGCAGCACTCGGAGCTAACAGGACCTTACGTCAGCCATTGGCAGACGTATTCCACGTTAACTGAAATCAAAACTAACTTCCCTCAAACATCTGGTCAAAACTTCAGCCCGTCGAAACCAGTGGCTCAGGATGGCCTAATCGATTAAGGTGCTGCCCCGCTTAGGCAGAGGTTATGGATTTAATTGCGACTCCTGGCCCAATTTTTTGCCAGCTCTTTCCTTCCAGCTTAATGAAAAAATTAAACTCCTTCCCCTTCACCCTTTCTTTTGCACATTACTCAAGGCTGCACTTGTCAAAAACAACCCTTCTCACCATATATATATATATATATATAAATATATAAGTGAAATGGATTATTGAGGTTGCCTCAAGTGTATAGCCCGTAGCTCATATTTATCAGGCATATAAAAGAATAGTCCAAGATTGCACATAAATTAAAATGATGTGCTATCCATGATACTTTTTCATGCATGCTTCATCCCTTGAAGTCTCAAACTGCTGTATGTTTAGCTGAAGTGACATGACATGCATTATATCACACATTTGTCCACTTCTCCATAACCACTGAACCAACAGTAATAATTTACGGGTGAATCTCTACGCCTGATTTCTTTGCCTCTGTTTATGTGCACCGATCCCTTGCGCATACAAACATAGGTGCGCTGTTTGCATCTCCAATCTGCCCCATAGTATCTTCCAAAACTAGTAGGTATGCCAAATGAGCATGGGGATATAACTCGGCTCATACTATCCACAATAGTGCACTCTACCTGTAGTTAAACAGCCGCTTGTCAGTGGTGAGCTCAGCTGCAGGGTACGGTCTCATCAAGTAGGGTTTTAGCCCAAAGCCTTCATCCCCCACAATGACGTAGGGTGCCGAGTCTCTTGACCTAGGAAGCAGTTCGGCATCCGGAAGTATGGAGGGTTGCCTCTCCAGAGTCTCCTTAAGCTTGCAGGCACCCCAGATGCCGCTGTCGTTCATACGACCATTTCGGCCGACATCTACAAATATGAAGTTTAAGTCTGCATCCACCAGTGCCATCAAAACAATGCTGAAGAATCCTTTGTAGTTTCGGAACTGTGCCCCAGTCTCATGTGGTGGCACCAGGGCAACGTGTTTCCCATCCAGTGCACCAACGCAATGCGGAAACTGCCACAGGTCCTGGTAGCCCTGCGCAACAGCCTTCCACTCTGCAGGACTACTGGGCACCTGAAATAAAAGGAAAAGGTACTTACAACCGTAACAGATGTAACATTGACCTGCATGGCAAACCCAGGCTGGGCATTTAGGGGTGGATGGGTGGCTGACCCGAGAAAGCTTATTCTGATCAGGTTGTCAGCTTATCTTCAGAATTAGACCCGATAATGATGACAACCGGTTTAACCAACAGGCCATCTTGGTGTAACGAGTTAGCCAGACTTGTGGGCGAAACTTTTATTTTCTATTAGGTTCGGCGTGTGAAGTCTGTTGTCCATTAAGATACATTTTGGATTATTTTCAATGCACGGCAAGTTTGTGGGAGGGGGCAGGTATCACATTGTGTTTAAACATACTGCAAAAGTCAGAGAAACCTGGGAGCCCCTCATCTGCTACAAGTAAGCATCTGGCTCCTGCCATATGCCTTTGCTAATGAAGGCAATCATGCACAAATTCAAGCCTGCCAAAGCTACCTTCACGTGCATGATGGTGCTTTCTTGACTGGTGCCCTATGCATGCAAGAGATGCCACGTTTGCAATAGTCGGTTCGTGACCCCAAGCACGCGCTTTAAGTTCTTCAACCGACAGCTTCGTCCGCTATCCACCGTGTGCCCGAAGATTTTGATCAAAAAAGTGAATTAGTGCCGGACCCTCAATGGGCAGGTTCACATTTAGAATGCTTAGTGCCGTTTGCGTAGTAGTAGATGCCCTGCCTCCAACATGCGCTAGTTTTCCACCATGCTCTAGTAGCACCTGCGCACTTGTGTTATAGAGAGTACAATGCTTGCATGAAAGGTGGGGCTTCTACTTCATTTTTAACCTCTCGGCAGCTATAGTAGTGAAGCCAGATCGATTACGGACATTTTCCGCAGGGACACGATTGCACTAGCTCCACTGCTCTTTGTTTCTTTGAATCAGCCGGGAGATACCTGCCACCTCAGACATAGTTTGAACTTTTCATGGCCCTTAATCCTCAAAGGGGCACTAAAGAAGTTTCTGAGATTCCCTTTTTTAAGTGATAAGGCATTCTACAATCTCGAACAATCCTAACATTACAATCATGTACGTATTGCCATAGAAATCTGGGAAATCAAAGTGTGGACAAATCCAGGGACAAATAAGCACAAGCATTTACGTGTTTCTGTGTCTTCATTTCGCGTTTTATAATTTTTATCCTTCGGAAATCTATGAAAAAAGAATGTCTATAATACCTTTAGGAAATCATCCCTGAGGACACTGTAGATTGCAGGACATACGTCTGCCACAATGTTGGACACGGTGTTGTGCGCCCTCCGGAAGTGGTACTGCAGCGATGTCTGACTGTCTTCTGAAAATAAGTATAGAAGATTGTGACAATGTTAATTTTTACCTTTCTACCGCCAGTTGGTGTCGTTTTAGCAAACATAATCCGCAAAAGAAAAAAGGAAATAGCCATAAAACAGTGAGGGAATGGCAGCATACCTAGGAAATACTGTATTACCGCAAAAAGTGTGGCTAGCGTTCCGTCCAGACGGAACGATAGTCGCCACTAGAGTTCCGTCTGAAATGCGAAGAGCTCGTGTTATTTGGGTCACCCCGATCGGACGGCGCGTGTATTACTGGGACGCGTGTTAACCCACACCCCCGCCTGCGTTCACGTCGCTTCGACCAAAAAAAAAAAAAAAAAAAAAATTAGCACCCACCGTTAATCAAACCAATACCTCCTAGTTTTTGATCAAACCCGGGTCCGCTGTGTGTAAAGCAAACACCTTTCCACTACGCTACACCACCGCTGCAGAAACCGATTTTCACCATTCGTTTTATACGAGACCCAACGTAGTGCGTATAGCAATTTCCGTCCGAGCTGCACTCCGGAGTGCATATAGCATTACTCTATTTATTGTTATTTTTTTTTTTTGGGGGGGGGGGGGGGGGGGGTATTTTGCTGACACCGGCAGACTGCCACACGTGAAAGTAGACGCGGCCCAAAAGAAAGGGAGGCTGCTTCGGCAATAATTTTACCGGGCTAATGTGCCGGCAAAATAGGGAACTCCTGGCTGCTGAAGCAGCACGAATTCGTACATAAAGCAAGGCCGAAACTTACCAGTGGCAAGATATCGCAATGTAATTGCGAGCCGCTCTCCGGCCGGGACACACAACCGGAAATTCGTGTCCCTTTTCTCGATTAAAGGTCGAACCCTTGCGAGAAGCTCCTCAAAGGAGCCAGTGTCCATTCGGATCCAGCGACGGTATGCTTCTGAATCTTCTAAGGCCAACTCCCTCATTAGATTCTCGTAAGCGCCTTGTTGATGCACTCTTTGCAGCCACTGGCTGGTCCACTTTGATCGCGGCTTCTTCGTTGGTGGCATCTCGTCGTCTGAGTCTACGGCACATAAAAGCACCAAAGCAGCCGCAGCAGCAGTTTCTACGTCGTGCGCCATCCCGAAGAGCTGAGGCAAACGGCGGCGGGAGCTAAACGCAAGTGCGCACAAGATAACGCGAGCGAGTTCGCTCTAGCACGATGAACGCCGCGGACCAGGGTGGCCCCGGACGGTAGCTTGCGCCACCTAACCGCAGCGCCAAACGGTCAAGCTGTTTTTCGCGTTTTTGACGACAAACGCGCTGTCAATGAGCACGACGAGCAATAAAATAACAATATTTGCGAGAAAAACGCGGATAAGCACAAAAAGCAAGACAAGCGACTGGAAAAATCTACCAGCGACTCGGAAAAAAAAGAAGCCCACAAATACTAGTGATGGGACGAATCTTTATCCGAATCGAGATTCGGAGCCGAATCTGAAGATTCGGAAAGATTCGGAAAAGTAGCCGAATCTCGAGAGATTCGGAAAAGTTCGGAAAAATTCGGAGCGTTGCCATGGTGTCCAGATCACGTTGATGAGTGTTTCAACTTTTCGTGATATTAAATTCACTAAATTCCACGAAGTGCACAAAATATTGCTGTAATATAATATCATAGTAATAAATAAAATGTTCCGCTTTGTTTATAATATTTCGGATGTTTGTCGAGAACGGTAACCAGACATCGCGGGAAAATTGGTTTCGGTTCCGGATTACGACCAAAATAGGCATGCTTGGTGCACGTGGAAATACAAGCGCATGTTTTCATCGCCCCGGTCCCGGCGGTTCGGCCAGTTCGAACTTCAGTGACAGTCGGTTGTGGGACAGGCGGTTTGACGAGAGTTTGTTGGGCACCAGGAACCTCCGGCGTTGTCGGCGGGGTCATGGCAGTGACCACCGCGGCTGCCTCGGCGGCGAAACGCAAGCGCGATAAGTTCCTCGTGGATTTCGTCAGGCTTGGCGTGGTCGCCCCAGCCCGGCGGGATTCGGCGGACGTGCAGCCGGTGCAGCGGCGGGTCGACGGAGCGCGAGGTGATGTTTGCGCGAAGGTCACGTTCTCGTACTCCGGGGTTCCCGGAGACCGAAGACGTCCAGCGTGCTCGTCCGAGGTTCGCAGCAGTCCACCCCGGAAGAGATCGATGCCATACGTGCGTGGTTCAAACCACGACCGGGTTCAAACACATTTCGTGCCCATAATTACGGTCATAGTAGCACACCCCACACAAGTAAGTATGTTCGATTCGATTATCTTCAACGTGTGTCCACTCCGGTATTGTTATCTGAACACGGGAAACAATCTAAAACTCCTTGCGCTGTACTATTCTCCTGTACTGCATTTGTACCTTTCTGTTTAATGATACGGTATCTGAATTAGTTGGTGTTTGTTTCTGAACAATAAAGTTGCGGTGGACACCCCTGTGTTGTTTCTTTTTCATCAAATAAAGTTCACGTATACAAAACTTGCTGCCGAGAACGGAGAAACGACAGTGCGACGTTTTTCTTCGTCGGTGTCGGTAGGCGGTCGAAGTTGGGATGAGCAACACACTTCATCGCTCTCGCGTCTTACGCAGCTCTAGAGGAGACGAATCATTTTCTTGCATAAATATATTTATTGCGCGTTGCGCCACATTATGTATAACACACAGCATTTTGCTACATTTTACTTTAGCGATCACCGCGGAACTTTGCATTGGTTAGGCCTACGCCAACCACACCGATCAGCTCGGCTGGACCTGGGCGCCTGCCAGGGTTTAGAGTAAGAGTACAGTACATACCATACGTTGAAGTAAATAAGAGAAATCTGGTTATATGCAGTAACAGTACCTAAAAAAGAACACAGCTGATCGCGTTCGCGAGGTTTACGAAAGTGTTCACGCCGCCGTCTGCAACCAGCGACGAACCTGACGAATCTCCGAATCTGCCGAATATTCGTCGCGGGAAGTTCGGAAATTTCCGAATCTGTCCGAATCCGAATCTCTGGTGATTCGTCCCATCACTAACAAATACGCTTTTAATAAGCGGAACTGGCCACCCTGCTGCGGACGCACCGACTCGACGCGATGGTTCCGGTTGCACTTCGCGCACTGCGCAAATGATCGAAAGAGAGGAAGGGTAGGAAAGGAGGGGTGAGGGAGGGGGTACTTCGTGTCGTTCAACATGCTTTCTTGGTGTGACAGGCTGTTGTCCGACCGTCGGACAACAAGTCGGCGGAGATGGTTTCCGGGCGACAACGACATGTTTCCCGGAAGTTGCTGTTGCCGCAATGTGACAGGGTAGCCGGACACGTGTTTCCGTCGTGTTCTCAGACATAGTCCTCCGACTGTTTCCGCAGTGTGACACCGCCTTTACCGCACCGCCGGCATAATCAAGCAAACAATATATGTTTTCCCAAGAAGGTAAATGAAACAGGAATGTTGAATATTTGGTTATATAGAAAGTAAATAGACACTTGCTATAGTTGAACATAAACAGGAGAAAAGTCGTTAACCGAGACACTTTTTTTTTTTGTTGCTTAAACAAGTTTTGCTTAGACATACCCGAAACTTTTTTTACTATTATTTAATCCTTAGGTTCGCGCCACCACTCTATGGACGCCATACTACCCCTCTATTTTGCGAATTCTAGAAATCAACAAACGTTGTTGCTGTTCTTTTTTTTTCTGATATAAAGTTGTTTGAGCTTCTTCGAGCCCAAAGCCCCACCATATTTTGTCACACTGATGCGCAGAGGTTGTTTACTGATGACAATGCTATAAACTGAACGGAGGCCATGACTGAACTTACGAATGCAAAAAAGACAATATTGCCCAGAAATAAGCAGTGCCGTCGTAGCGCAAATCGCTGATAACAGCAGTTGTGTTTTTCGCAACGAAAAAAAAATATAATGCAATTAGGGCTGGGCGTCGATTTAAAATTTTAACACGACTAATCACCACCCTTTAATCGATTAATTAATCGATTAATCTATTCCGTTTATTCACACGTATAATAATTTTTAAAAAGTTAGCTAGTTAAGTTAGTCTATAACTTTTAAAAAGTTAAAATAATTCTTTTTTTTTTGCGTTTGATAAATATGTGATAAAAGAAGCAATGCACAAGTTCGGATTTTAAATCAACCTTGATGTGTAGTTGAGAACAGCCACAAGACACCCACGCTCAAGTTACTACCTCAGCAGCCGAGGCAAAGAGGTATGTTGATATTCTCCGGCAATGCGACTCCTAGCTTTGATTGTTCACAAAAGACTGCTCCGCTAATCACACGGCGATGAAGTAGTTGGGACACGTATAACCTTCTACACTTGTTTGGAGTTACAAATTTCGCCCCTATACAGCTTGCTTTAGGTCAAAATTTCACCTAAAGTTTGCACTCAAAGATATTTTCGTCCACATCTGCATGATGAAAGCGTACAATGTGTCCTGTTTGTTGTTTGTCAAAATTTAACCGATTAACCGGTTAAAAAATTAATCGCGATTGAAGCATTAATTAATTAATCGGTAGGTTAATAGATTAAATGTCCAGCCCAAGTGTACACGTAACAAAAACTGTACCACTCCCTAAACCATGTAATCAGGAATGCCGCAAAGATGCAAAGACTCCTAAAAGTGAAGTTAAAGAACGCCAGTTTAACAGTGAACCCATAATTAAAAATTTAAAACAAAAAAGAAGAAATATATATATGCAGTCTTTTTATTATTATTTCAAATCTGTTTAAAAAATGAAAGCCGTTTACAACTCCCTGTAACGCCGAACTAGAGCGCAGCTCTTGAGGAGGAGGAGGGAAGGGTACTGAGGGGAAGGTATACCCCTCCTCTTTCCTTCTCACCCTGTCTGCTGCTCCTCCCTCCGAGCGGTGTCGCCGTCGCCTCGCGAGGGTCACGTGATCTCACAGGGGTCATGTGACGCCACCGAGGTCACATGACCTCACAGGGGTCACGTGACCTTTGTCAGGTCCCGTGACAATGACGATGACGCCATGACGATGACGTCACGTGTGGCGTCATTGTGATGACGTCATCAGTGACGTCACTGTCATCGTCACTGATGACGTTATCAGTGACGTCACCAGTAACATCACTGATGACGTTATGAACACTGGTGACATCATCAGTGACGATGACAATGCCGATGACGTCATTTATGACGTCATCAGTGACATCACCAGTGATGTCACGCGTCCCATAATACACCGCGCGGTTACGCCAACGGCGACGCCGCTTAGGCCGGAAACGGGCGCCTAAGAGCTGCGCTCTAAAAACCATGAAAGCTACACATACGCGGTTTGTGCGAGTGAGTTATACACCAACTCATGTTTACAAACAAACCGGAGCGCCCCTAGCGGACGCCACCGGCGCCGCGCATGCGCGATGGGGGTGTGGGCAAGAAGTTCGCCGTCGCCCATAAACAAACCATTGGAACGTGATGTTGTCGGCGTCGGTGTGAGTTCCCCTGCTCTTTTTCGCGCTCGAATTGTTGATTCTACGTTTTCCTGGCGATGTCTGACTACTTGAGCGGCGTCAGCGAAATTACCGAGGCTCGTTACACCGCAAAACTTCGCGTGAATAATGTGACATGTGGCGATTCATTCCGCGTAAACGCCGCAGTATGTACGCTAAAGCCTGATTCGCATGATGCGATTTCGCTCGCAATTTTCAGTCGCGACGCCGCTCGGGCTGCAAAAGCGTGAACCGTATACCTGAGATAGTCGACGTTGATACTGAAAATCGCAAGCAGAATCGGACCAAGTGATTTAGGCCTAACAAGTCGGTGATGGTCACTGGTAACAACGATCAACATCTCCTTGTATCTACTGTTTACACCGAGCCTGCTTACCAACCTTCGAATTTAAGTCTTTTGATGCCTGCACTTACTTCTTATCGCAAGTACCGGGCCAACATTTGGTGTACGGGCCGGGGTCGTCTAAGAGAACAGACGACAAGCAGAAACGTCTGAAAGAGCAGACGACAGTTCGAACGATCAGGCGGCCGTTTGAACTTGAAGGCGCACTAAACGTAGTCCGCAGTTGGTCCGCACAACTTGACGGTTTTCTGGCGTTCATGTTGGAAGGAAACGAATAAATCTGATGACCATAAGTGTCCGTGAATTCAACCGAAAGTGCTTCCTGCCCAAGCAATCGTTGTCCGACGTCGTCTGCTTTCCCCTTTTCACGGCACATATCCAGATTCTCGGACGAACCAAGCACGCGAAAACTGACCTTCAAACCTTTCTCGAAACTTTTGGTACGCCCCAGTCGCGGCGTTTTGACGAGAAGGCAGGTTTTTGTCTGGTTACTTTCAAAACAACGCAGGAATACACGTCTGGCATGGGGACTTCTGCCCACAGTCCCAGACCGGAAGTGCGACCGGCGCGCCACCACCGCGCCGTGACGTAACAGAGATGAGTTCGTGTATACGGCCAGGGGGACATTATGTAGGTGGCTGATCTTTGCGATAAGTCGGCTAATTAATTAAAATTCGTGAATTTACTTTTTAATTAATGAAAATAGACATGTAGTTCTGAATAGAAACTTGCTGAGCGTCATCGAAAACCACTAAATCAGTAATTTTTAGAAAGACTTTGAGTGCGTGAGAAGCGTAGTTGTGCACTAAAGTTACCACTCGTGGAGCAGGTACAAGGCTAGCGGTTCTGTCTCTTATCTAGACACACTTTGGCAAGCGCTCGGAGAGCAGCCAGCGGAGAGCACGTCACATCCGGCGCAATCGTGACGTAGTCCGTCTTTGGATGAGCAAAGCTGCGGCGAGGCTGACGTCGTCAGGATGTCCTAGCCGTTCCAGCCATCGAAGCAGTCGAAGCACGTCAACGATCGGGTCAATGCAACTATAGTAAGTTACAGGTCAAGAAGGTAGCGGCAAATGCCCCTCAAAGGAGTTCATATATCCCTCCGCCACCTCCGCATCCAATAGCGTCCCATCGTTCCCGTGACGTCGCGGCCAACGCGAGAGGAGTTTCTCGCCTTCCTATAAATATTTGCCTAATTTTTCGACTTTGGCCTAGCGTTGTGGAAGCCACGAGAGGGAGATTAGAGTTTTCTCCCCCCGATAGAAACAAATACGACTTTCGGCGTGTAGGTTCTCCTCCGATGGATACAAAGTCTACTTTCAGAGCTCGGTTCCCTCTCCGATGAATGCGAAGGTCACTTTCTTAAAAAGTGAGGGTCGCAGGCAAGTTGGCATCACTCTCTAGCCAATATCTTTTCATTAAAGCGGTACATAGTCATGTTGAATGGGTTTTATCCTATTCAGTATGACCATCAACCAACTCGCCCAACTTTACACCTTGTCGCAAAACAAGGGGCGTTTCCAGTGAACTATTCTTTCTACTGCGGAGGGATTCGAAACGGGCGCGTCACGCTTGTGAAAGGAGCTTCTCTTACCGTCTTGAGTTTTAACTGACTATAACCGCAAAGCTGCTTTTGTGTTAATTTTGAGTGACGGATT
Organism: Ixodes scapularis; assembly: GCF_016920785.2. Lineage (NCBI taxonomy): Eukaryota > Metazoa > Arthropoda > Arachnida > Ixodida > Ixodidae > Ixodes > Ixodes scapularis. The sequence continues at coordinate 62,810,489 of NW_024609868.1, forward strand.
AATCTTCTATAATCTTGTATAGGGACACACAAAAGAGAGTCCCGTTGAGTGGGGAGATCCTCTCGTCCCTCTTCTCTTGTGCTGGCCGTAGAGCTGTCGGGATGACGTCAGGCTCAAAGCATGTATACCAAAGCATGTGTGTGTATGTGTGTGTGTATTTGTAGTGTGTATGTGTAAGCATGCAAGCGTGTAGTTCTAGGCGAGACAGTGTCACGAATTGTCAAGGTTCCTAGCTAAGTCCACCAGGTGCTCTTTGCTAATTGTTTAATTGGGTTTAAAATTAATTGCGTGTCTTTTTTAACAAGATATTGGTGCGTCCGATGTGATACTGCTCCTTTGAACACGTATAGACCAAAAAATTAAGGGCCAAAATTTCATTGTAGCATATCCCTTTAAAGGGACACTGACAGGGTATTTAAGCTGGCCAAGATTTTTACTTGTACATGACATATGAGAGCCCTACTAGCCACAAAACAATTGGCGGCTCGAAATTCGTTTTCCTTACGCCCGAAAGCAGCCGATCGAGAACCGGCCAGTTTCAGTCGCGCTCTCTCTCTTCTCCGTGGTCACGTGTCGTTTTCTATGGTTTAGACACAACCACCAAAGATAATCAAATTCGTGGGTAATCGAAGGCACACATACAATACTAAAAATAGACAGAAAATAATATACTTATTGTTTGTGGCTTTTAAAATTCTGCAACTACGTTGATTAAAAAAAGAAGGAAGTTGCACAGCCACGTGACTTCCTGTAACTTTCTCTTCCTCCATATTTGTTCACCACCCCCTGTATAGTTTCGGTATTTCTTCTGAGCAGTTACGTTTTTTTTTTACTTGATTCAAAATATACATGACGCTGTACCAAAACATTGATTGGGTAGTCTTCCGACACAGTAATTATTCGCATGAAAAAAAAATCGGGGGCGTCAGCGTTTTTTTACAGGTACACTGACAGGGTATTTATTCTCGCCGTGGTTTTTAGTCGTACATGCAATTTGAGAACCTAACTACCCAGAACAGGATTTGCTGCTTGAAATTCGGTTCCTTTCCGACCGAAAACCGCCGATCGAGAACTGGCCGGTTTGAGTCGCGCTCACTCTCTTCTCCGCTGTCACGGGCCGTTTTCTAAGGTTTAGACACAACCGCTAAATTTTATCAAAGTCGTGGGCCTTTGAAGGTACACACTCAATACTAAAACAAAAAAAAAAAAACACGAAACCCATATTTTTGTGGCTTCTAAAAAGTTGCAAATACGTTGATTGAAAAGAAAATTGCACAGAGTACCGGAAGCATTCTGTGCGTTCAATGCGTAATTCTCACCATGACGTCGTATCGCGTATCGTGGGACTCGCGGGCTGGACGGCGATAGCAGCGGACGACGGGCGTGGGACCTCTACTTCAAAACTGTCGTTCGCGGTACCGGTGAATCTGTCTTCCTTCAAAAGAGTAGTAAGTAAGCAAGGTAATAAGTAATGGGGGTAGTGATAGTGGTAGCAGTGGTGGTGGGGGTGGTGGTGGTGGTGGTGGTGGTGGTGGTAGTAGTGGTGGTGCTAGGTGTGGTAGTGGTGGTGATAGTGGTGGTAGTGGTGGTGGTGGGGGTGGTGGTAGTGGTGGTCGTGGTAGTGGTGGTAGTGGTAGTAATGGTAGTGGTAGGGGGGCTGGCTTCGGCCGGCCTCGCCTTTCAGGTCCCTTGCACGGAGCAAGCGCGGCCATGGACGTGACAGGTGATGCGTGAGAGGTGAGTCTAGTCTCTAAGTGAGAGGTCACGTCCATGACCTCTCACGTCCACGTGACTGGGGAGTTTGGCGGGAGCGAGCTCCGTCCAGCCTCACCATTCACGTGACTTCACAATGCTTCAATTACCGACGCATTGCTTTTATGCATCAAAATGGATGCATGTTGCTAAATATTCCTGAAAAAACCAGCACAACTGCAGCCGAAACATTATCTCACAACACAAGTTCCACCAGCATAACCGAACAAAGTCATGATCATGGTCATGATGCGTTTGCGAGAGTGCAGAATTGTTCTTTTGCTACTATTCTACTAATATTGCAGTAGCATCGGGCCCTCTGATTCGAAGATTACGTGGAAACGTTTCTTTTTTGCTTTCGGGAAACACAGCTTGTAAACGGTTATCGCAGCGTCTATTTTAGAGCGCTGCTCTTCGGCGCCCGTTTCTGGGTTGAGCGGCATCATCAGCGTAATCGCACGCGTTGCATTATTGGACGTCACAGTTTTCCCGTTAAATTTAGCGGGGAAACTGAATTGTCTATGAGGTCACGTGACGTCGATTTTCCCGCTAAATTTAACGTGAAAATTTTCCCGCTGAACTTAGCGGAAAAATTGGCGTCACGTGACCTCAAAACAATTAAGTTTCCCTGCTAAATTTAACGGGGAAAATGACGGCACATGACTTTGTGTCACGTCACCCGTCAAATAATTCAGCGGGAGATGAGGAGGGTGGGAGGAGTACGAGGATGAGAGGAAAGGGGGAAAGTGCGGAGGAGGAGGAGGGACGTACCCTTCCCTCCGTGTCCTTCCCTCCTCCTCCTCCTCAAGAGTGCGCTCTAATTTTGCGTTAAAGAGATTTGTAAGCGTCCTTTATTTTTCGCGCTATCTGCAAACTGTTGCAATGACAGTTTTGGAGACAGCTTGGGTTTATACTGGTACAATGCAGTTTGCAGACATTACTTTAATATATGTTCCAACCGTACGACACAACAGATTTGGGGTAGGTTAGTATAGACCTTTTTATTTCAGTAGTTGGCTGACCGTCGGGTAGAGGGCGCTGGTGCACTCGCCGCCATGAGGTTGCTTCAATTTGTTGGTTTCGGTTCCAACGCGCACGCGATTGTGTTGCTGTTTCATGCCATTTTTGCTTACTTTTGTGATACAAATTTCTTTTTTGTGCAACACAGCAAATGACACAATGGTGCTGAGTCAGTTGGAGAACCGCGTTTTGGTTTCGAGCCTAAATTGCGAGCGCTTTTATGAACCCCAGATGCGTCTGATTACGTCCAATCGTCAATTTCGGCCAGGTTCGGCGGTGCAACAACTGTTCTGGTGTACAGAGATGATTACCGTGGCCGCCGTACCCCGGGCGCTAGTTATTAGAATAAATAAATAAATAAAGAGCTGGAGAAGCTCCGCGTCCAGCACGCAATTCTTGCCTACCGTCAGGCGTCGGGCTTTGGCTGCGCGTGCTCCGAGTGGTATGGAAGGGCTCGAGCTCATGTCAAAGATTTGACTGCTCATCTTATATTGTAGCAGACTATAATGCATGAGTGCTTAGTGAAGAATCAGGTCCACTACATGATTAAAAATGTGCCGAATCACGAAAAACATATGAAGTGGCAAATTTACAGTTTGGGTTTCGTACACCAATTATTGAACTTCACAGACTGGAAGTCTCCTATAATGAAGTAGATAATATTAAAAAAAAACTTATTCTCTCGACCTGTTTTATTTAAATAAATTAAGTTCTCGAGAAATATTTTAATAGATCAACCTATGGCCGACTAAAAATTTTTTTAAACTAAAGTACTCATTAACAAGATTTTATGATATTGGCCCGATGAAATAGATTATTTTTTGTATGTCGATTTGCTTACGACGTCCTCAAGGTATGAAATAAGTGACAGACCCCTCAAATGATACCTGACATTACTTTCCCGTAAAATTTGCCAGATGGAATTAAAGACCGCAAAAGAAGTGATCTCTTTTTAAATTTGGGTGAAGTGGAGTGCCAGGCGCCTCACAATGAACCTGTGTAGAAAGCTTTTTACTGGTTTGAACCGATGCGCTTCGTAGATTTTGGCGTCGCCAGCTGCTAAAGGTAAATCTATAATAGCCGTCGACAACACTGCATTCGTACGATTTTAATGCAGACGGAGTCTTTTCAGCGTCACATATTGTGGACCCCAGGCACTCTCAAGCTGTCTGTGACAGTTTGTTACGCGGGAAGTCAAAACCTTTGCGTTGAAATCAATTAATTGAATTGAACTGGTTATCTTAACAAAATAGTTCGACAATTAAAATACTGTAGGCATTTCCCTAATTACGCACAGTATATAGTTTCTTGGAATTCATAAATAAACCGATCAGGGGAATGTTTATATAGCAGACACGATTAAGAACATCGTGTCTGCTATACATTCGTGGGATATTGTCAACAAACAAATTCTCTGATGTTGACGTACCATTATTTCTTGCATAAAACAACAAATTAAAATTAAAAGTTTGTTCCCTACAATGTAATAGATCCTTCAGACAGCGCAGTGGGAACAGAACAACAGTTTATTTCCGTATGAGCGTTTATATACACTGCGCATGTTATGATAAGCGAACGCGGCTTGCGTTGGTGATAGGCGCTGACAACGATAACAACAAATATACCTTGTCACTACATGACACTCCTTTCTCCTACGATTAGATGCACAAAACAATAAAGAACGCTTGGTTAATTATTAATGCCATAGCGTACAACAGGATGTCGATTGCGTGTTGATCTTCGTGGTGGAGCCGGAGCTTGCGTTGCTGACTCCGTGCTCGCCTCCGGCCGCTGCGACGTTCCCGCTGTAGGTGGGAGCCTGAAGTGATAGTCCACCCTTGTGCTGGCATCCCCTTGAGGCGCCGTCCAGGCTCGTCTCAGCTGGTTCCGGTGTCTGTGATGGCGCTCCCCGTTGTCCAGTTGGACCGTGTACGACACCGGGCCTCGCACTTCCACCACGGTAGCTGCTTTCCACCGGGGTCCTGGATTGAAACTCTTTGCGTAGACCGCGTCACCCACAGCAAAACACTTTGTTGGCGACGCCTGAACCTCAGGTTCACGCTGACGATCTGGGTGAAGTCTGTCCAAGGCTGTCCTCAACCTCCGCCCCATCATCAATTCTGCCGGTGACTTTCCCGTGACAGAATGCTGCATGGTGTGTTGTTTAAACAAGAACCGCGCAATCTTGCACTGAGTTGTGCCTTCCTGTTGTTTCTTCAAAGCTTCCTTGACTTCTCTTACCATCCGTTCGGCCCTGCCATTACTGGCGGGATGATAAGGTGCTGCGAACACTGTACGAACACCGTTCAATTTCAAGAATGTTTGCAATTCAGCACCAATGAACGCTGTGCCATTATTAGAGACGATTACGTCTGGTACCCCGTGAGTCGCAAACATTTTCCTTAAGCTGGTGACGACAGCTGAAGATTTCATTGATGGCATGATTTCTACCTCTGCCCAGTTGCTGTACGCATCAACTACAATTAGAAACACTTCTCCCTTGACTGGCCCCGCGAAGTCTATGTGTAGACGACTCCATGGTTGATCTGGCTTGACCCAGAAATGCACTGGAGCCTTGGGGTCGCTTTGGCGGTTACTTTGACACGGCTGACAGTACCGCACAAATTCTTCAATCTGACTGTCCATCTTTGGCCACCACATAAGCCCTCTTGCTGAAGCTTTCATGGCACTCATTCCCGGGTGGTTTGCATGCAGCAACTGAAGTACCCTCTCTCTTGCCACTTGCGGGATGACCACACGGTTTCCCCACAGTATGCAATCACGATGCAACGACAACTCGGACTTCCTTACCTCGTAAGGCGCGAACGTATTGTCCGGTTGCCTCGACGGCCAGCCACTGAGGATCCCATCCTCGTCGCCAATGTAATAGATCCTTCAGACAGCGCAGTGGGAACAGAACAACAGTTTATTTCCGTATGAGCGTTTATATACACTGCGCATGTTATGATAAGCGAACGCGGCTTGCGTTGGTGATTGGCGCTGACAACGATAACAACAAATATACCTTGTCACTACATGACACCTACCTTGTCCACGATTTCACCTATATAATCAAAAAAGTCACTGTTTTCGCTTTGTTATAAATACAAAACACGATGCCTTCAGGAAACACGTGGTTATTTACACTGAGCATTTTGTCACCTTACTTGAGATCCCAAATGCGCGATCATTATATACTTACATCGTGCTTCCTATTGCGAATGTTCCGCCACTATTAGTAAGCAAACCTGAGTTCTCCTAAGTTATTGACCTTTGACCCTTTGCGCTGTCTTAGAGTCCTATATGTGTTCAATGTACGTGAGCGCTAACGCTGATTCATGTGCTCATAGCCTCTTCACACGTAGCCGGCACGCCGACAGTAAAAATAGTCAAAACGTGTTACAAAATTAACTGCGGAAGTTGTTCACATAATCGTGTAATGCAATTTACACGGTAAATATCTAAGTATTAGGCGACACTTTACAGAGTGGGGTAAGAAACGCGGTGAAACGCGACGAAAAACACAAATTCAACGCATCCGCCAAGACGCGGAGTAGCGCGGAGGGGAGAGCGAAGCGACGAGTTGAAGCAACCTAATGGCGGCCGCATCACGTGATTCCAAGATGGCAGCGCCCATGCCACGGAGGGTGAAAAGGTCTATAGATGTTTTGTGGAATTACTGTAGAAACGCTGAACATCACTGCTTGTGAACTGTTGTTTAAAACGTTTAGGCAGAAGTTGCGCGCCACAACAGGACTGCAGGAATACTTCAGTTTTTGCAATATGTTGCCTCATGCATCTTCTCACCATTTTCACTGCATGACGAGGCAGCGCTCCTCGCGACACTGCTTCCCATGATCTAAGCAACGCTATCTTTTTTTTTTTTTTTTTTTTTGCTAGATTCTTTCACACCACAACTTTCGTGGCATAGTTTTCCAGGAGTTCCTTACATGTTTTACAACAATTAGAAACAAGCTGGACTGCATTTTGGCAACGGTACAGCTTTTGCGACAAAAGTACAGCCCTGAAATTCAACTGTTGAAATACTCTCTATGCAACAGTAACTCACATGGACGGCAAAGTTTTCGGAACTGTTTTCAAATCGTTGCCCATACGTTGCGGAACCAGAATCGACTCACCTCCTACCCCCCTCTTAACGCCGGATGAGGGCGCTGTGAACTATTGGAAGGCGTATTTTTGAAGAGCTAGATATAGACGGCGGTTTAGCAGTGAATTGATCACACAGAACAAATTGATAAATATTCATTGCATTCTTTCAATTGTATACTGCACTGAAGGACCGCACCGCTATCATCCGCATTAGCGTTGACAGCTCGAAAATGAGAAAAAAGAACAACAAAAAACAACGTTGTACGAATCTTGAAAAACTCTGTTGTTGTGCAGTCCCCGTGTCGACATAGATCTCGAATTACATACTTGCAGTCCGAAAATTTCTTTGTAAGTACACTACAATCTACTTCTTTGCGACGATTGACTGTTCTTCTATGGGTACTCTTCCAGATTACCTGCAGAATTTCCTCAGATCTTGCTTGCTTTGAAATCTTCTCTGTTGTTTAAAGGCCCGTTCACACTCTTGCGACCTCTTAAACCTGGGTTCCTTAAAACTTCATAAACCGGATAACACACTGGCGCCATCTATGGGGAAGCAGTGTAAACTCGGCGGTCCGGCATATATATTTTTTTTTTTATCTCTCGCGCATTGTTTTTTTGTTTTTTTTTGGCTCGAAAATTTTTTGGCAATGTTATAAACGAGTTTTTCTATGGGTATTACGCACATTTGACCTCGGAAATCCCGCAAAACCTTCGCTCTTGTGAAATGCAGTTCCAGGGTCACCGCATAGATGGCGCCACAATGCCAGTGTGTTCCGTCATTCTAAAAACATTTAAAAAGTTTTAAGAGATCTCGTCTCTCCCAGTCGTACTCGGTCGCAAGAGTGTGAACGGGCCTTAACAGCTTAGCAGGATCTCTTCACATTTCACAAATCACTTGCACGATTGTATTTGTCTACGGAATAGTCTGTGTGTAATAAAATTTTAGGAGATTTGAAATCAATCCCTTGTGTCTGTTTTAGCAGCAGCTTGCTCTATGGCTCCTCCTAGGAGCCTAGGACGACCATCCTATTACCTTTGTAGCAGAATCCTATAGAATGTTGGCTGTGAACATCGTAGACTCTTCCCAAGTGTCCCCCCCCCCCCCTCCATAGCAATAGGATGCCACGGACATCCTATTGCTTATGTAGCAACTTACAACTATCCTACTTACAACAGGACTTCATCTGCTGTTAGAACCGCCGTAGGCCATTACTCCATTTCACCTTACGTCGGGCTCAGCGGATGCTACGAGTCATCGGAGCCAATCCAAGGCCGTGTGAGCGTCACGTGACCTTGACCTTGCAGCGCGTCGCACAGCGACGAGCGGCAAACGTATCACGGGCTATATCCACGGAGCGGGATTGGCTAGGATAGCTCGTAGCGTCCGCTGCGTCTAAACGTAAGGTGAAACGGATCATATTAGACTCTTGTGACGAGTGGGAATGCCAGGGCGAGCCTCCTTGACGCCATCGCTGCCGATTTGGGGAAGGAACAATGTCCCGTGACCGTGGACTGGCTCACTCGGCTTAGAGGGGCACTGACACCCCAAAGGTAGTATTTTTTTTTATTGTCTAAAACAATGCAAATTGTAGTCAAAGACACGCAAAAAAAAAAAAGAAAAAAAGCTGCATCGCGAAAAAGATTTTGAGCGCGCGCGCGCGCCTTTTTATTTTTGGCGTTTATATCTCCCGCCCTCACCTCCTTGTTTCTTTTGATCGGTGACGTCAAAAATCAGGAAATTTAGAAGCTTTGTAGGCGACATTTCTATAACATTTTATAACGGCAATCGTAAAACATGTTCTTAACGCGATTGCGAACGCCCTACGGGCCTCTTTTTGAAATACCAAAAATCTGAGTTCGGTGTGATGTCGCTTCGTATCATCCCTCGGAAAACTTGGCGGCGCTCGAGAAGAGCATGATCGGCGAGTCGGGGAAGAAGACGGTTTTTTTCCCGCGCCGGCACCCTTCTATCCCGCCTTCTCACCTCCTGCTCGCTTCGGGTCGCGGTGGCAACGGCGCTTTGCTTCATAGCATGGAGCGGAGGTCCGAAAGAAAGTCGAGTCGCAGGAGACTACAAAATTTGACTCACTGCACTGGCGCGGATCGCGCGGGAACTTAAAATTCGGCATTTGGAATTTTTTTTTTTTTAATTTACAAATATTAGATTTTCAAGTTTCGAATTTTGAGGGTAATGTTCCGGCATCGTTTTCAATCGTTTCGGATAATAAAAAACAAATATGATTTTATAGTGTAAGTGCCCCTTTAAGGCCTGTCCAAGCAAGACACTACAAAAATCGTCAGGCGGCACGACTCCTGCAAAAATCGTCAAAATTGAAGCGGTCGCTTCAATTTTGACGATTTTTGCGGGAGTCGTATCGCCTGACGATTTTTATGGCCAAGCCAACATCACGACTTTTCTCCTCAATTCCTCCACTTTTCTTTGACGTCAGTGCTCGTCAGATTTGACGTCACACGCCACCTGCCACTGGTGTTCTCCCGCGGCTCGCTGACCTCACTACCGCCGTCGCCTCGGCTGTAAGGCCAAAGAGGTCCGGCTTTGAGTGGATTTGGGAGATTCCTGCGTCGAAGCGTGCGTTTCGCTTCCCGCTGGGAAAAGGAGTAACACCTTCGTGTCATTCCCTTTCCCGTTTTCGGGACTTGAAAAACGGCTGAGGCCTTGAGCGATTGACCGACAGCCAACAGAGCGTGTGAGTGGCTCTCTGGACCCACGTGATGAGCAGATCAAGGACGCCCTGGAGGAAGCGAGGGGGAGATTTTGTGGGGGGAACTTTCCCCCCTGCAAAAACAAACGGCCGGAAGCGGAGCGTCGAACGATTTGTCGGAGCCGTGTCGCCTGACGATTTTGTAGTGTCCTGTTTGGACAGGCCTTTAGGAGCCAAGCGACCCCGCTTCACAGAAGACGGCGAGCAATGCGGAGGGAGAGGAGGTGGCAATTCTCTCGCTCTCTCGCTCTCTCCCGAGGGTAAGGAAAGGGGAAGACTTCGGGGAACGGGGGAGACGTTTCTGGGAGGCAGCTCGCCTTCAACCGAGACTTGAGGCAGCCACATAAGCGACCGGAAAGCGACCCGGCACCCATGAGCGAGCTGGCCCCGACTCTGGCCCCCACTGCACAACGACGATTGGACGCAGCTTCGAGCCCGCGAGACCAAGTGCCGTGTCCGTGTCAAGAGGGCAGCCACAATGCCACAGCCTGCCCGGACTCGACCGAGCGGCTCCAGACTGCCGAACCCTGCGGATCCCGAACGCCTTTGAATAACCACCCCAATGCACCAAGCCGTGATATTCAATAAAAATAATTTCTTAAAATCTGTTTAAATTGGGCTTTCCTGACGTTTTTGTCATTTATTATTTGTAGCAATTTTGAGTGTAATTTAATAATTTTTTCTGCACGCATGTGAAACGTTTGCATAATAAACATAAACTTTCATATCGCCGTTAGTGTTTTCACACCATCATGTAAAATATTGTCGTTTCCCCATGCCTCGAGCTTCTCAATTTTGTATATCTGCGAAAAGATTAGCTACGGGGCTCATATATAACTAAATAGCCCTCCCAAAGACATGGCTTACATATACAGTTTTTTGCAGAAATATAAAATCATATGACTCAAACCATCATTGCATGAATTGACTTGGAATCACTCCGAGGCGATTATACCAACTTGACAAGAATTCGTCTTTTTTGCGGAGCCCTTGGAGGCACCGGAGGGAAAGAAATAGATAACTGAGGTGACGGAGAGGGTGATGAAAAGTGAGGTTCTATAAGGAACCATACGATCGGGAACGTCGCAGCGCGCGTTTTCGATGCCTCGAGGCTGATAAAACAGCGTTATGGAGAAGGGAGAAAGGGGGGGGGGGGGGGGGGGGGGGAGAGGCTGTTTCTGCGAGGGTGTGCACATAGGAGTTAGCGCACAGTCTAGCAGCCCCTCTCCCCTTCACAGTTTCATCGTCCAAGAGCTAGTGCTGCAGTGCAGCATATATCGAAGGCGACGTGCTCCGGCATTCCCGCTCATACTTTTCGCGATAGTACATTAATGGATCGAAGCGGCCGAAACCAAGCTTACGCTGGAGCTGTAAAGAGTGCAAAACAACACATATCGGCAGAAACACAAATTTACGACAATAGTTTGGGCAGCGGCAGCCGCCTTCTGTGTGAGGCGCGAGCGGGGGACCTCGGAATTCTCTTTCCTACCGCAAACGCTTTTACCCTAAGGTGGAGCCCATTGTGTTAAGAGCGTGCGGAGAGGGAGCAGAGACAATGAAACACCTGGTGATCTTTTATGAGCACCTGCTGCCACGTCCGATGAACCTTCATCAGCTTTGAGGAGCCTTCGGCGGACCCGGCGGGTAGTGAAGGAACGTCCGATCCACTGCTCTGCTTTAACGGGACTGTTTTCAAAGGTGAAGACGAAGAAGAAGGATTAAAATAGACAGTATAGAAGAAGACGACGTGACCAGAATATAGACCTTTTAAAAAATTATGCCCTATTGCGGTCGATCGGAAAATACTGCAGTGTTGTGCGCAAAAGACACCATAAAAATGGCAAGCCTATCAATTGTATACAGTCTCTTGAAAGTGGGTAATATATTAGTTTGATACTTGCCAGCTTGTCGATTTTTCTTGCGCACGCTTCTTTGCAGTATTTTCCGATCGACTGTAAGAGCGCGTAATTTTTCGATGGTTTTAAATGAATATATAGGAGTGAAGACGGAACATTTCCTCGCTCCCATTTTTAGATATCCAATGCAAATATACAACGTAAAATAAGAAAAAAATAGAGAGAAAAGATAAAATAATGTAGTTAATAAAGAAACAGCGAATAAAGTGACCAAGATAAAATTGTTCACATCATGTGTCCTCCAACAAAGCAGTTCACCTTGTGACACATGCCACCAAATCGCACTGGAGGTTGTCCTCGCTGTGGTCTCTGACCTGTCACCACGTGTGTCCGGTCTGGACGCAGGCCGGCTCACCGTGGAGGTGACTGTGCCAGTTATAGGTTTGGTAAAGGTACATCCGGGTCAGATCCGCAAACAGCACAAAACGATTCCAAATTGGAGACAGCGCACGCCGAGCTCACTATTCTCGCGGTGCAATGATGCCGAAAGCCGCTGTCGAAGATCGAACTTGTTATTTTTTGGTCTGCCAAATAAAGATGAGGAAACATGGGCGGAATCCGAAACCCTTATCGCCAAGCTTTGCGCCGAAAAAATGAACATCAATCTTGATCCGGCAACAATTGATAGAGCTCATCGCATTGGCACGTTCAAGACAAATAAGAGAAGGTCCATTGTAGTCAAGTTTTGTTTTTTCAAGCAGAAAGAATTAATACTGCGTTCCGGTTACAAGCTTAAAAATACTAGTATTGCAGTAGGTGAGGATTTTTGTAGACCTGTCCAGTTGGCAAGAAAGAAGCTAGTCGAATTCGCAAAAACCCAAAACTGCCGTTCCAATTTGAAAATGGACAGAGTGCACATGAATGACAAATGTTTTATCTTTGATTATAAAACTAAAGGAGTCCGTGAGGTCGACCTGTAACAACCACTGGACCTTGTTGAGCTTCCCTTAGCATTTCATCTGGCATCTGGCCTAAAAAAGATTAACGCACCGAACTACCTCGTAAACCCTTGTATGCGATCTGGATATCTCGGTTCTTGTGGTAGGCCTAAAACCAAGATAAATAACACGAACAATTTGAACATGGGAACAGTTATGGTTATCAACTGCCGAAGTATTAAAAATAAGGTTAACGAATTTATTGGCCTACTTGAAACTGTTAAGCCCGCGATTGTATTAGGCACTGCGTCTTGGTTGGATGATACTGTACGTTCGGGCGAAATTTTTCCAGTTAATTAAACATTATATAGAAAAGATAGAAACCTACATGTCGGAGGAGTCTTTATTCTTGTAGATAAACATATACAGACCACGCCAATCCACATACAAATTGTTAGTATAGAAACAGTGTGGTGTCAGATGTGTCGTAATGAAAAAACATATTTCATAAGGTGTCTTTTATCGTCCCCCAGGTTGGAACAGGGAATCTTTCAAAGAACTAACTCATATTATCCTCGCTACCTCCCGGGAGTATGTTCATTTAGGAGAGGATTTTAACCTCCTTGACTTAATTTGGGAGGACGGCAAAGCCGTCGGCTCGGAAAACTCGCTTCATGTAAAATATAATTCTATTGTAGAAATGTTCGAACTAACGCAGTACGGCAAGGAGAGGACGCCATTTTCAAACATCGTAGATTTATTACTGTGTAACTTGCCGAGGGTGCCATGGATAATGTTTGTGTGATTCCTGGCATTTCGGACCATAATAATGCGACAGCGACATATTGGTTCATTCACGGTTACCTAAAACAAAATTCCAAAGGAGGAAAGTGTTTTAATATGATAAGGGAAATTACGACGATATAAAAGATGACTGGCACGTTTCTTTCAGTATTTCTTAGAGCTGGCAGATGACATAAGCATTGATAAGCTCTGGAAAATCTTGAAATCTAGTGTTCACGCCCTTGTCGACAAACACGTTCCATCTGAAATTCAATCATCTAAAAACAAAACAAAACAAAAAACAAGCCTTTTGTGACAAAAGAGGTGAGGCAGTTAATTAAAAGGAAACGAAGAACATACATTCGATATAGAAATCACGGGGGAGCTTCCGACAAGGCGAAGTTAGAAAAAAGTAATACTCTTTTTAGAACAACAGTGCAAGGCGCCAAGGCCCGTTATTACGAAGAGTTGGATTCAAAACTAAAAATGAACCCTCAAGAATCCTGGAAATTCGTCAAAACAAACAAAAAGGGATACGTCCGTTCCCCCTTACTAATAGATGAACAACTTATCGTAGATCAAAAAGGCATTTTAAAAATTTATAGTCTTGCAAGTGACATCCTTTGATTTTATTTGTTTATATGACTGACTTCGGCCCTGACGTGATTTGATAACAATATTTAAAACGACACCGCCCCGCCAGGTATTTTAATTGAACAAAAGAGAAAGTACACCGTTGTTCCCGTTGCTCAGTTTGCTCAGGAATTAACCAAGCTCGACATGTTTCTATAAAACAGGTAATTTGGCAGTTTTTGCTTTCCTGACTATTTTTATTACAACACCCTGAACAAATACTTGTTTTTTAATGGTGATATTTTTTGAAGGCGAGAATCCCGAGGTCGTAGCTTTACCTTTGGCGGTCGCTCGTGCTGATCGAGAGTTCGCGCAGCCGAGATGCACCCTTCAAGGAATACATCGCGCTTGCAGCCTATAGTAACGGAATTGTACGTTACAAAAAGCTGTGAAGCAAACTATAAAGCGAAACAAAGGGCAAATGAACACAGATAAGTATAAACTATGTTAATACCTTAAAAGAGCAGAGATACCCTTACCGCTCATTCACACTGGAAGCGGATCCGCGTTCGCAAAGCGGTTGCGAACGCGGTTGTATAAAGATCCAGTGCAATTGCACGCGCACTCGATGACATCGAGTGCGCGTGCAATTGTACTGGATCTTTAAAGAACCGCGTTCGCAACCGCTTTGCGAACGCGGATCCGCTTCCAGTGTGAATGAGCGGTTAGAGCGAAAATAAATCGACGAGATGTGATCACCAAGGTGCATGAAATTTCTAGCGCTTGAGACATTGAAACTGGGACTCGTAGCCGGTTGCCTGCGGGCCGCGTCCTAGCAAGTCTCGGACCGCATGCGGCCCGCGGGCCGTGTGTTTGTGACCCTTGCTATAGACCAGGGATGGCCAGGCTGACCCGGTCTGAGAGCCGCAAACAAAACCACGAAACTTCCAAGAGCCGCAAGGGGGGGGGGGGGGGGGGGGTTAAACTTTTGTCCAGAGGAATAAACGAAACTCGAACTAAATACTTTCTATCTATCCGAGTGAAAAGCCGTCAAACTGCACGTAAAATAGCTGTAGCACAAGACTGCCAAACCGCAACCTGTCTTTCGATTTAAAACGCGTTCCATGTTCCCTTTTGGGGAAGTGCTCGTGTGACCGGGAGGGACGCGAGGAAGTGTATGTGTGTGTGTGTGTGGGGGGGGGGGGAGGGGGGTTAGGAGAGGGAGCCGCGAGCCGCATTATAACACGCGAAGAGCCGCATGCGGCTCTTAAGCCGCAGCTTGGCCACCCCTGCTATAGACGTTACTGTGGGCATATATATAATACTAAAAAAAATGTTATCTATTGTTATGCTGTTCTTCCGTTTATCTGTATGATTTGCTATTGCCTCAAATAAAAAGAAAGTCAAGAAAAAGATAGTCAACAAAGCCTGTGTTGTCTGTTTGTCTTCCATGTCGCTCTTTCGTTATGGTAAAATTTAAACGAGCCTCGGCCAGCCTCACGTGAAAATGCGGCCGCATGAAAGAAGCAAAACTTTGCACTCGGCCCACTGGGTTTCTGACAATAATTTATCTCGCCCCTTCATTGCCTGATATAGAGGTTTGTAAAAGTTAATTTTTATGTTTCTTAAATGAACAAAAAAAAAAAAGACGTTTCAATAAGTTTATTTAAAGAAAAGCTGTGAATCTTAAGATTTTATAAGTGAACTGGATATGTGCATGAACTTGTTTTTTTAAATGATAAAATACCAGTCATTCCTCATTTTTACTAAATAGTACATAATGTATATCGTAAATGCTAGGGTCACGTTACAATCATATATATATATATATATATATATATATATATATATATATATATATATATATATATATATATATATATATATATATATATATATATATATATATATATAATTACGTAAAAGATTTGGCAACGGCCAGTATCGTTTTATCTTTGAATGGAGGTAACAATATGTCTTATTTTCAAACGCACTGCTCAATATGACGAAACCAAGTATGTCCAAGAACTTTAACTGCATATATTAGAACACATAAAGAACTGTTCACGTAAAAAAGGGGAAAAATAAAAATCGGTATTTTTTCAAAATGGCAATGAATTTTGTATTTTTAGCATTTCTTCTCAAGCTTAGTGTTGTTTCTTCCATATAAACTATACATATATTAACAATATTATAATAATTGTATTGGCTTGTGTAGAAGCTATCATTTTATATTTTTAATGCCTTAAATACTAATTGTACATCGACAGCTGGCTCGATTTAAACTTCACCTATTTTTGTCAAAGGTGCAAAACTCAAAACTTTTTAGTTTATAAAAAAAATCACTTTTAGAGAACTTAAATCCTTCTATACGAAGTCTTAAAGCAGTAAAAAAAAAGTTATAATTATATTGAAAGAAGAATCTACAAGTTTTGAGACTCCAAATTGTGTCACTCGTAAACACTGCAAAAATGGCAATTTGTTTTTATTAATCAGCGCGATCGCTGTAAGTTTAGTCCAGGTGCCCTAAACGATATGTTCCACGCATCGTAATCAACGAGCTTGAGTAAACTTAGAGCGGTAAACCAGGGGTCAAAAATGGCACCCCCCCCCCCCGGTTGCCGCCATCTTGCCTGTTTGCCACAGTAGTGATCACGTGACCTTAAGATGGTTGCGCCCAAAGGTCGGCCAGATCAGATTGGCCAGATCGCGGTTACTAAAACACTCAGTTGGGAAACCCCCATAAAGACAGCTCTAAAAAAAAGTGAAAGCCGTTTACAACTCCCGGCAACACCGAATTAGAGCGCAGCTCTTGAGGAGGAGGAGGGAAGGGTACTGGGGGGGGGGGGGATGAAGCGACCTGGGGGGTCACGTGACCTTGGGCGGTCACGTGACGATGCCGACGATGTCATCAGTGACGTCACTGATGACATCATCAGTGACGATGACGATGCGGACTCCGATGACGATGCGGATGTCAGTGACGTCGTCAGTGATGTCACTGATGACGTCATCCGTGATGATGACGATGCGGATGCCGGTGACGTCATCAGTGACGTCACTGATGACGTCATCAGTGATGATGACGATGCGGATGCCGGTGACATCATCAGTGACGATGACGTCATCGGGGAGGTCACGTGACCTCTGGGGGTCCCGTGACCTTGGGGGTCACGTGACCTTGGGATGACCTTGGTTACGCCGACGCCGACGCCGCTCAAGGCGGGAACGGGCCCCTAAGAGCTGCGCTCTAAAAATGGCCCCAATCTGTCTCCGAGCACCGAGCTAATGACGAGCACAACGCCACCATTTCTCCCGCAGCGGCCACTCGAGGAACTGCACGTGACTTGCGGTGGAGGTTACAGGGGTGCCACCTCCGTCTCCCCAGCGGACGCGCCGCGTTCAACTACCGAAGTTAAAATGCACATGATTGTGAACCTGAGACTGGGGCAGGAAGAGAACACAACAGAAGGTAGTAAAAGAGGAGGCAAAGTCTCAAACTCAGCTGCAAAGTTTATTTCGAACACGCTTTATATACCCCATCTCCAACGCCGTCTCTACAAAAAAAAAAAAAAACAAAAAAAAAAAAACACACATGACAAGAGGACAATGACACTTCGGTAAACCTTCTCTTATGTCTCTTCACCTTGTTTTTCGTTTTTTCGTTAGAATGCACCTAGGTCGGGACGCGCTACCTGAAAGGCCCGCTGAGGCATGGTTGTATAAAAACAATATTAATTGTTCCCAAGACCTTGCGAACTAAAGATGATAAAAACATCACGCACCTATCGTTTGGTACTAAACTCCAATAAATTTCATACAAAAAGAGTCTTTTCCGTTTGTTTTTACGCAAAAACAAGCTTTCAAAAAGCTCGAGGTGACCATAGTACAGACAAACGAAAAAGAGCGGCGCTGTTGTCGCATTTAGCTCGGTCTCGGTGGACGCCAGCGGCCCAGGTTTCGACGGCGAGTTTCCCAACTGAGTGTTTTAGTAACGTTGCGGTCAGCAGATGGGCAGTCTGGGGCTGCGTTCGAATCTTACTCGAATGGCGCCGAGTTAATTCGGCAGATCAAGTCACGTGACAAGACAGCTGCAGCAACGCTGTACGCGGCTAGGTTTCCGAACGCAACGGGTACGATAACTTTACCCAGGAGTGAGAATAGAAGCTACGTTCCATTTACTTGCACCTCCTGCGTCGGTGCAGCAAAGTGTAGGGCTGTCTACTTCCGGTATATGTATTGAGATACAACCAGAAGTACACCGCCCCACACTTTTCTGCACCGGTGCAGGAGGTGCAAGTAAATCGAACGCAGCTTCTATCCCACTCCTCGGTGAAGTTCTCGTACCCGTTGCGTTCGGAAACCTACCAGCGTCCAGCGTTGTTGCAGCTGTCTTGTCACGTGACTTCATCCGCCGGATTAACTCGGCGCCATTCGAGTAAGATTCGAACGCAGCGCCAGAGTGCCCATCTGCTGACCGCGATCTGGCCAATCTGATCTGGCCCACCTTTGGGTGCAGCCATCTTAACGTCACGTGATCACTAATGTGGCAAACAGGCAAGATGGCGGCAACCAGGGGGGGGGGGTGCCATTACCGCTGCAGGCAGTGGGTTCCGGTTTACCGCTCTACGGTAAGACTTGTGGGGACCCTCCCCCTGGCTCCCCCGCGCTCCGTGACCTTCCCGGTCCCCGCCGCCGTACCGTCGGGCGCTCCTTCGTTCCCCGTGACCTTCCCGTTTTCCGTCGCCGTCCTGTCGCGGAACGTCCGAGCTCTCCGGGAGGAACGGGGCAAGCGCCCCCTCACCCAGCGCTGACGTCGGAGGGTCGGCTCGCGGCAAGGTTCCCGATTGGACGGTCGGCGGGACAAGGACTTGGGAAGGTCTTAAAAGGGGAACGGAGACAAAGGAAGGGGTCTTGGGCTGGCGACTTCAAAAGGGACCGGTCAGGGAGGCCATCGGGACGACAGCGACGAGCGGCTCTTCAACGACGTGAGTTTGAGTAAACTCTTTTGAACACGCACTGTGTGGGTGACTTCTTGGGGAGCGAGCGAGGCACGTCCCGATCGGGCGTCGATCAGGTAGCGACCCACAGACTCAAGCTCGTTGATCGTAATATGCACCGATCACGTTTTGCAGAAATTGCTTCCACACGATGTAGCAACTAGTACAGCGCAGAAGGCTTTCTCAAAAGTGTTATGTAACTGATGTTCCTTTTCGCTACGAATATGTTGAAATATCATAGAGAGAACTTCTAAACCGCAATATTGGCAATTTCTTGGGAGGATGATGGGGTTGCTAACTGGTCACATTATAAAATCTTCGAATCCTTCACTGCTTTACCAGCGTTATCCTCTCATTACACACACTCTGGGGGGAAAATACCTCCACATCATCTACTGCGTTCGAACATTTTCAGCCTTGAACGTAAGAATACGAAGTTCCCTCCAACGCCGAGGACGAGGATGTGGAGAAGTTCCATGTTTACGCTCGCACTCTGATAATAACAATAGGTATACCTTCCCGGGGAAAGTGCGCAGTCTGAATGTGGTACACAGCCAATTCCTGACTTGAAAAAAGAAAGTCGCAATAATTACACATAAATTGCTGCATCTCATATTTTGCAATTTCGAACGTCTGCCAGCAAAGTCAACGGAGGAAACGAGCTTCGACGGATGTCGTCGCAGAAAGCAGACGAGCAGACGGCGAACAGATCACGTGGCGTATTTACTCGACTTGATCCGACGTTACCCTCCGATCGAGGAATGTAGCATCAGTAATTACTTTGGAGTAAACAATCCGCTCCTGGAACGCGAGTTCTGACGTCATCGAGTACTGAGCGCGAGTAAGTTTTGAAGCGCCACGGCAGCCACGGTATGGAACTGTTACTGCGGAGTCAGATCGAGTAAATTTAGGTACCCAGTCAAGAAGAGTTTTTCCATTTTCCCTGCGCGCGCCGCGACGACAAGGCAAGAGGGCGAAATCTCTGCAAAGTGTTGCCCATAAAGCTTTTGCTTTATAGGCGAATGAAGTGACCAAAATAAAATGGTTCACATGATAAGTCCTTCGATCCGAGTTGCACTGGAGGTCGTTCTCGCTGTGGTCGCTCTGACCTGGCACCACGTGTGTTCGGTCTGGACGCAGGCGCCAATCCCGTTGATAGTGGTGGAAATGCCGTTTAACGTACACCCTCAGCAGGAGATGCGCGCCGCGGAAGTGGCTCTGCCAGTTGTCGGTTTGGTAGAGGTAATAGAGCTGAATTCAGCAATTTGAGTTGGTCCTGCCAGCATGACGGTGCAGGTGTTGGCTGCCAGCTGTGATGGTCGGCTGATTTCGAGCTACGATTTGCTTTCTTTACGTCGACATTCAATGCTTGACTCATGGAGGTATTTTTTGAACAAGGGTGGTCACGGAACTGTCATAAAATTGAAAGCTTTTCAGACCCTTCCATTTTTTAGTGGAAATGTCCAGCGTCTCACAAGTTACATTGTTCGAAAAAAAAAAACAAAAAACATAGCCGTTGAATGTTGCTGAATCTTTCTGAATAGAGCCCGGCTTATTCAAATGAACCAACTGTCCGACTTTGAACTTCGGTGTTCTTGCTCCTCGCCTCCTGTCGGTATTGTCTTTGGACCTGCCCTGTTGTTTTTTACTCTTCGTCGAAATGGGAGCCGCGTTATTACATGCACTTTTCGTTTAAGCGGAGCAATTCCTTCTCCGCTGCCGTGATGACAAAAAAAATCAGAGTTCGGCAATGTCAAAAACACACTTGTTATTTATGTAAATAAGGATTCCATGGAATCCTTTCAGAACCGTAGCCATCATCTGTTGTAATTCTTCTGGTGCAGACGCGAGACCAAGAGTTAAGTTTAACCTGGTGATAGACTGACTCCAAGTTCAATTCGGGAAAACATTTTGCGCCGTGTAGCACACTCCAAAGTTCCTCAACATGCGGAAAAGGATAAATGTCGATGACGACAGCCTTATTGGCTTCTCTGAGCTCAACACACATTTGTATAAATCCATCTTTCTTTTAGAGTTCTACAATCGGTGAAACCAACTCTGAGGCACTGATGCGTTCGATCACATACACGGTCTCAATGCGTTTGATTTCTTCAAAGACAGGTTTCCATGGTATGCGACGCATTTTCTGTTTCACGGGCTGCACTGGCATTTTTATCTTCACTGTATGAGTGTAGCCTCCGACGTGATCCAGTTCGAGAGTGAACAGGTGACTGAACTTAGTCAGAAACGTAGGGAGGTTCGGAAAGCTGTTAAAGACGTCTTCACGCCAAAAACATGAGCAGTTGCTGGTGCCTAGGTTCCAGCAGACGGCGAAGTCTCCTGGAGTTTCACGCAGAACTTATACGGTGTGTGTTGCAGACTTGACAGCGGTCACGCCTCAGGTATGTTCCGAGTACCTTTGCTTCGTGTATGGTTTAAACATGTGTGTGGACTTTTTTTTTTGTATCATCACAGTGACATAAGCATCGTGCAAGGAGGAAACTGGCCTCAGACAGGGCCTCCATACTGCCTTTTGTAACAACAGTAATCGCGGCTCAAGGACCTAAATCAACTTGACTCAGGGCTAACACGTAAGGTCGTTGCAGAAACAGCCTTAGAGTGTTAATAAACACCCTTTAGTATAATTAGATATCTTTTTTTACCAGCAGAACAGACCAGTTACTTTTGTCTCGTGCACAGAAACCACGAATAAAAACGGCCCCAGGGCTTTATATACACGGTTGCCCGTGACGTCATCGAATCATGCTGGTGGCCATTCATGCTTGTTGTGATGTGACGTCAGTGCTGATGTCACATCAGACGACACTGACGTCATGCTGTTGGCACATCCGCGCAAGCCATGTGTACTCGACAAGTGAAAGATGCTCCTTCGCAGGGGACCGCCTTCGCAACTATGTAAGATTACAAGTATGTTGCTTTGTTCTCATCAATATTTCAAAGAGAGTGTAATATCGCGAAGTTCAAGGAATGCATCCCGAAGTAAAAGAAATTCGCGCGGGCAATACATATTCGATGTTGTGGCTAAAACAACCACCTCTAGCGCTGTTTGAAGCAAGTGTATGGATTGCTTCACCGCATTGCACAGCAACACCCTTTTCCACACATTTTTTACATCTTTCTAAAGTGCTAGGTGTTCCCTGCAACACCATTCTATTTTGCGATTAAAGAGTGTGTAATGTAATACTCAAAATATTGGTTTTTAAAGAGTGTCGCCATGAGTGTAAGTCGAAAACACCATTTTTACCCCCTTAAGGTTGGGGAATATTTTAGGGTGTATATGTAAAAACTGTATGTGGTTCTCGTTGCCTCTAAACAGCAGCAGCAGCAGCAGTACCTCCACCTCGGAAATTTTGTAAACTTTGTGTGGACAAAGGAGTCGCGCGTGACCGTGACCAGGTCTTGCCACGCATCAACCACGGTCATCGTCTTCGAATACCAAGAATTCCCCTCTTCTCTCTTTTGAAAAAAAAAAAAATAATAATAATAAAGAAAGAAACACTCAATCCCCGAGGAGTACGTCCCGAGAACAATTCCTGAGGGAAGGAGGGAAGCAAACCGGTAACCCATATCTGGTTTCTGAACCCCAGATTCACTTACTTCGATCAGCCGACGGCTGGTTGCTTTCTTTCCCCTCGGCCTGTGGTCGCAGCTGGGGCTTACATTTCAGAATTGGGCAACGCTGATTGTACGCGCCGATGTAGTGCTGCTTGTCTAGGGCAACAGTATCCCGGGAAACCAGTGCTTAGAGATTAATCTAGACTTGGCAACTGGAAAATGGAACATAAAATAGCGACTCTCATGGCCTATGACACAGAGGCAGTGTTAAAAGAAAAGCGCGTCCAAGATGTACTTTAACTCTACTCTAGCTCAACTACACATATCAAAGTTACTGATAGCTTGCAAGAAAGGCGCAGTATTAATTACCGCCTGCGTTCAGAGTAAAGTGGAAGAGCAGTTCAGCTCTTATTTTCTACATACTTTATCATACTTTATCATCTTCATAAACGTGTTCTTATTTTCGAACTTCTACGTGCGGTCAGTAATAGCAGGCATGAATTAACGCCGTCATCAAATTCAGAGTGCATAAATCGATATCGCTGTGCGCGTAAAAAAATATTCAGAAGATTAAAAAAAAATTGTGCAGGATGTCTTGATAGCATTACAGCACACACATGAACATTATTGTCACAAAAAACAAAACAAATAGGCCTGTAGTTTTGTTACATTTCCGCAGGCCTATTCGAGTTGGCAGCGTACGCGGCTTCGAACTCCACCTGCCTTAACTTTTGCCGTTCGTTGCCCTCAGTACAGCCATGTTTGTTCCATTATTGATCGCTATCGTGCGTTCATGGCTTAGACACTTCCTGGACATAAAGCGTGCATAAAATCAGTCGTAACGAGCTGCATCGGTCAGTCACCCTTCCGTCGCCGTCACAGGATGTAGCTGTTATATAGTTTCAGGCACAAATGCGCCTTACTACACGTTTATTTTTTGGCTTTAGGTTGGTCCGTCTACCATTTTCCATCCCCGACAATATTGAGGTTAGACAACCAGATGAGGCTTATTTTGGCATGTTCGTAGAACTCGATAACTTTTCGTTTTTGTTGTCCGTAGTGGAAATTCGGAGCGCCTTAACATTGTGGACTTAAATTTACACGAATTCAAGAGGAAAAATATATGCTCTTCTTCTGACAGGAACAGGATCGTTGTATACCTTGACTTCTGAACAATTTCGCCAGGTTAGTGGACTGTGCACATTGTGGAAAATTAATATATAAGTGAACATGCGCAGATAAACTATCCATATGGCTAACTGTACGAGGCCGCCGGTGATCCCTGACAGCTGAGTGGTTTAATTCCCCAGTTTTTCGGCATCCCGTGGATTAGCAGTCAGACTGCTGGCACATCGTGCAGAAAACGCGCTGTTCATTGCAGACATGCTAACATAATTATGTGCGGACACGCCTCAAGCATATTTGAAGCATGTTTGCTTCTCACATATATGTGCTTGGAGCACGTCTGCACACAGTTTTTGTACGACCATCATCCATGGGAAGCGCACGCCTCGGGCAGTGGCTGCAGGTTGTCTTTTTGTATATGATGTATCAGCGGTGTGACCCCAACTCGAGATGGCACAACCGTGACCTGGAGTCGCAGGGAGAGCCGGGGTAAAGGTCAGTTCCTTGAAAGTGAAGGGCTGTGATCCCGCTGTATTGTGAAAATGTTTACGTCAGGCAAAGAGCTTGGCATGTGAACGATGGGGCGCGCAAACGTGACCGGTCGCATCGATCAGCGTCATGGGGTCATCTGTACACCTTTTTAGCGCTTATTACCGAGGCGAAAAATGCTGAGTCACTGAGACGCATGCGCGGCGTCTCGTGTTTCGTGAAAGAGAGCTACTGCGCACGCTTAGAACGCCATCCGCGACCCAGAAGACAAATATAGCAGCGCGCAGAAGGCGATTATTGGAAAGGTCTATCTTCGTCTCATCCTACGATGGACTAAAGGCCAAAACCACGGGCCGCCAGGTCCAGTCACATCCCACGCTAAGCTATGACACGCTTAGCATTGGTTAGGTTTGGACGAATAATGCTCCGAACCCAAAAACGCTGCTTCATTTTCATAATAGCTTCGACACTGCAATGAGCCAGTAAGCCGTGGCTTTCTTTGCAATGTAAAATTGCTGAGTCACTCATTGCTCGATCCGATCCACTGTCGGCCCATTCCCATCAGTCATCCAAGACGTGGGCACCGATACGAGCTTCGAAGCGAAATACCACACAATGTCTAAGTGGCTCGTGATTGGATCTGGCGGTTCGTAGCTTCTGCCTTTAGTCCATCGTAGGGTGAGACGAAGTATAGTACAACCACACTGCGTGATTTACGAGTGTCATTGAACTTAAAAACAAATATTGCGATCATTCGGAGGGGTAGAGATAAAACAGGAAAGAAATTGTTAGAAAACTACGCAATAAAAAAAAGAGTGGGAAGATAACTGGATGAGCCAAACGGGCAGAACTTTTCCCGTTGTCACGATAAACTGCGCAGTTTACCGTTCCTCTAAGAGTCAAGTGAGTAAGTTTCACAATCTACCACAGCTCCCTGTCGTATGACTACCTGCGATCAACTCTGCAAAAAGTAAGTAGTCCGGAGCACCGAGCGTTTCACGCTCGAATGGTCTACGCCCATCGCGTCGATCGACTTAGCACGAATTGTGCATTCGGTGTCGACCACTGTCGAATTTACGACACCTTTCCGGCCCAAGGAAATACGAGCAGTGGTTACGGCCGATATGGACACTCCAGCGCATGTGCCATGGAAGGCACAGCCTTGTCACTGCCAAAGCCGCGCGTGCATCCAGGATTTTTTTTTCGGACGAAGAGGATAACGAAGAGGAGGTCTGCCATGTATCTACGTTTTCCCGGATGGCAATATACATCAACGTTAACATCTACGGTAGACATCTTCCGTTTCTTTTGAACAGAAGTTCCTCAGTATATATCATCAAAAGCACACTTTTTTTTTTTTCAAAAAAACTTCGGCAACGATGCAAAGATCATTCCACTACCGGGGACCTGCTAAACTGTTCCTGTCAATGCATCGAAGTACCTGAAGCATTCTACGCATCGGTGGAATGTAAGGACCGGTCAGCCAAGATTCTGTTTTACATGGCGACTACTGGAACATAAAGCGCTTAACATACAAATACAAAGGTCAACAAGCTGTTGCTACAACGGCGCTGGCGACCCAACAGAAACCTAATGAACGGGTTCTGAAACGCCTGTGCGCTTCGAGTCACATATTTCAAGTCAGAGCTTTACATTCATCATTCAACATCACGTGGAGCCGACAATATTGCCTTCAACGGGTATACCTGTACATGTCTCAGAACGAGATGAGTCGTCGGAGGCCATCAAGGATATTTCTCGTATGATGTATGCGCGGTGTGACTCCGGCTTCGAAGCTGCAAAAAGTGTAGACGAGGACGTCTAAAGTCTTTCGTTGATCTTTAAGATCATTCCGTGGACGTAAGGGTTTAAGTAGTTTGAAGAGATCTCTTTTTTGTCTTTTAGTCGTAACATCGCAGCTTCTACAGCTCGAACTAGTAATACATTCCAATGTGTAGACATGACGGAATTGAGAAAACAATGTAAATAAAATTGGACTATACTTGTTCTGTCGTTTTTCCAGAGAACCACACGGCCCACTCTTTGAACTAAACTTTTTTATACCAGGCAATACAAAATAATTCCCTTGCCACAAATATAGGGGTAGATGCTCACTGATTCCCAGTAAAGTTAGTACTAACAAGATACGATCCCGAAAGCTTCGACGTTTACATTCCAATATTTGCGATGGCGAAAAAAGAAAGGAAAATAAATTAATGGCAGCGTGCTTTGACACTTTCACCCGAACCCAAGCTACTGTGGCCTAGCACCCCAATATCAGCTTAAAGCGCAAGTGAATCTTCAAGCCGATGTTATTCTGGAACTTTAGGCTAATTAAATCTTTCTGCTATGGAAGCCAAGGGCGGGACAGAAAGGAAGGCCGCTTTTGTACTAATTCTGAGTGACAGTCTAGTCTTGAAGGGGGACAAAAGCTTCGTCTGAGATACACAAAGAGGGTGCGAGTAGAAGGGGAGTTCCTATACTTCCACTCCTCCCTAACTGCTTGGGTTACACTTTGGCCCCTGTACCTTCGATAACGCTGCTCGAGAGTTGAACAACGTTCGCAGTCAAATAACTTGACTTCCCTCGGACTGAGATGAGACTGCAAGAGCAGAGGGTGGGCGGGACACAGGTTACAGCTGAGTTCATGAGACCGGAGACGAAAACCACTTTGTGTTTTTCATGAGCGCAGAGTGAGAAAGAGAGAGAGAAATATAAAGGAGTTGTTAAAATATTAGATGTTTGCAATTCTCTGTAATGCCGAATTAGAGCGCAGCTCTTGAAAAGGAGGGGGCAAGGCTACGGAGTACGGAGGGGAACTTACCGGGAAATTGTGGGACAATTTCCCCGTAAATTCCCCCGTTAAATTTAGTTGAAACATTTTTGCGCTAAATTTAGTGAAAACATTTCCCGCCAAATTCAGGAGCCATGTGACGTCATGAGGGCGACCGATCCTGGCCCTCGTAACGTCACTCGTGACCCTCTTGACGTCCCACGTGACGTCACGTGTGACGTTATTATGGGAAACGTCCCATAATGCAACGCGCGGTTACGCCAACGGCGACGGCGACGGCGACGCCGCTCAAGCCGGAAATGGGCGTCTAGGAGCTATGCTCTAAAAAAACCGAGGACACCTAAGCACTTTTTATGAGTGGTGAATGCGAAAGCATTCTCGGCGCCAGGAGGAGCAGAAGCGGCCGCAGCGCTGGCAACGAGTGCGGCGGTGAGCCACGCAGACCGCCCCGGATCGCTGGTGGCAGTTGCGGCGCTGGGTGAGGCAGCGGCGGGAATGCGAAGCTCGGCGCGGCGCGTGCTAAAATCACGCGCCCTCTCATCATCATCTTCGCCCTAGCTGCGGGTACCCGTTGACGACGTTCGACCCAACGTTACTAGATTACCTCAGTTGTCCGCGGAAGGGGGTACCCCCCCCCCCCCCCCCCCCTCCTTCACTCACTTCAGTCTGCCTCCCGTAGCTCGAAGCGCCATCAAGATTTTCGTTTACGAACTGTGTATTCTATAGAGTACGGTAGAACGCCATATAGACGCTGCGCTTTGAAACGTACGCATCCCATAGACTACAATGCAGTTTCCAAAGCAGCCGTCCGGCGCATCGAATGACGGGAGGCGAGTCGTGGTGAGTGAGGGGTGGTACTGCTCGTGCGTGCAGCGTCTATGAGCAGTTTTGTAACTAAGCTAACCTAATAACGTTGGTTAGACCTCAAAGCTTAGTCCTAACGTTAGGCCTAGCGTCAGGCCAGCGCATACCCGCGTCCGCACTCCCGCTGCGCCTCCCGCAGTTCGGCTGGCTGCTTAGCAACGATGACGCCGTTGCTATGAAGCCACATGGCGCGTCGCAGCCAATGGAAATTTAGGTGCCGTTTTTCTGCTACAGACGGCTACAGACAACGCCGGCTTCGCTCCATGGGACAGTTAATGCTTTCGCATTAAAATGAAAGCAGTACCGCGAGAGAAATTAAGAGTTACTTTATTCCTGTCGGGGTATCTTGTATGGCAGGGCGAGGGCCTCTACTATTTGCGTGAAATGTCTTTCTGTTGAAACACTAACTTGTCGAGTTGCTTTTTTGATGTTTAGGAATTAAGTGCGGATGCTCACTACGGATATCGTGAACGTCTGTTGAACCTAAAGCTCGGCTGGTTCGGCAAACTTTCGAACTTTTTGACAAAATTCAACGAAGTTCTATACTTATTGAACAGTGTTGTCCAACTTCTACAGGACAATCATAACAATAAATAAAATAAAATGACTTAACAGCATGTTTCACATTTTAGAGTACAAAATCTATCTTTACACAACGTAAAAGCAAACATAAATATATATTTTAATAATATAGTTAGATCGCTAAAATGCTGCATTACTCCACCCTCAGGTTGCGTCAGCTCGTTTTAATTTACGGGCATGCACATAATAGCTGTCGCGCCAATTCTCCGAGTCAGCCATTGTTTGGTCAAGTGCTCCGAGCATCTATTGAACACGAATATGACGTCAGGGTTCGGTGAGGACTCGGATCCAATAACACATTTCGTGCCCAAGATATGGCGGCCGCCCCTGTTGCTTGATGGACTTTTGAAAAGAAAAGTTGAACCTGGTCGAACTCAAGCATTCGCAGGCTTGCGACATACCTAATGTGCACCATGTCCACTGCAGTAATCATTCTTAGGACTAAGTACAAGAACCCGATAAATATTGGTACTCGTAACTGTGTTTCAGACGTTTTCCTATCTGATCTCTTATCTTTTCGTATTTATGAGGACGTGTGTTTGTACTCGTAAAAGAAGTTTCGCTATATCGGGTATAGAAATACTACCGCGGTGATATTTTCCGGCGTAGCTCACAACACTGCGCACTCGTCTTGCACTTTCCCTAACCATGTTCACATCCGGTTCAAGGCAACAAGTCGTTTAGCATTTTATTTTTATTGCAGATGTTTTCTTCCTGCGGCGCTTCCCTGCAGACGTCAAAATGCGATATATTTGTTTGTCTTTCACAAAGGCTGTATTTCGCTGATAAAAGTTCGACTATGTGGCGCGCAAGTTCGTCCGCTTCTTGCGCAGGAGTTGCAGTGAGGTGGGAATGCCGAGCTCTGATTGGTTCTGATTGGAAGGATAGTGGGCAGACCTCAATAATAGCTGCCTTGAGGTCCACCCACTACCTGACTGGAAGGATAGTGGGCAGACCTCAATGCTAGATGCCTTGAGGTGCACCCACTACCTGACTGGAAGGATAGTGGCAGACTTTAATGACCGCTGTCTTGAAGTCTACCCACTATCTTTTTAGTGGGTGGACTTCAAGGCAGCTAGCATTTAGGATCTGCTCAGTATCCTTCCAATCAGAGCCAATCAGAGCTTGGTGGTCTGACGTAACCACGATCCCTGCGCTAGAAGCAGGCGAACTTGCACTACGCATAGCCGGTAACATAAGCATCACATTTTCGCACGTTTTTATTAAATAAATATGAACATCCTCAGCACGTCGCCGCTTATGTACGACTACCAAATCATTCCTTCCTCTTGCGAGGCATTGTTAAAACTGCGGCAGACACAGTGAGCGCCATGTCACGTAACTCACGCATGTGCGCGTTAAAGATAGAAAAGAGCAAGCTTATCTAATACCCGTGCCACACGGGCAACTCGAACGCCCTTTACAACGAATGACATTTGAGCGGACGGCCAATCAGCGCGCGGCTCTCCGGGCGTGGCGCATTCCACGCGCGACAAATTGCGAGCTGATTCGCCGATCACACAAACGTCATTCGTTGTAAAGGGCGTTCGAGTTGCCCGTGTGGCACGGGTATGAACATCCCTACTCTCTAAAAAAAAGAAAAAAAAGAAAAGGTGTATTTTTACACCCTGGTTGTGTTCCAAAATTTACTTCATCTTACTCCAGGGATTGCAGCGGTTTTGTACCTTGACGTTCCAAAACCTCCCCGCGTCCAGCACTTTTCAATCTGTGTTGTCACGTGACACAACCCGCAGGGGCAACTCGGATCTATTTGAGTAAGATTTGGACCACAGCCCCTTTGTCCCATATAAGACACCTCAAAACTTCAGTTCGACGAACAGCGCACTGACGTCGATCTGACGGTACTAACTTTCACGAGAGGCTTGATAGCCGTGTGGTACAACTGATTAAAATAGTCAATGTACCTGTTACTAACTACAAAAACAAAAAAAAAAAAAAAAAATCGGGTTTTTTTTTGTTCTACTGCAAAACCTCAGTGTTTTCTTTCTGTGGTCTTTGATACATACTTTAGCTATTTAATAATTTATATCGCACAGACAGCCCCTTGTGAAATCTGGGGCCGTCTGTTCGAATATAGTGAGCTGTACGTCGAACTGAAGTTTTGCGGTGCATTATATGGGACAAAACGGTGTAAAGGTTACATAGTGATACCCTTTTTTTAGAGTCTACAGCCGCGCATGAGCATGCGTTTTGATGTAACGACCAGAATTCTTCAAGGGGGGGGGGGGGGGGGTGGCTTCAAGCTAAAGATGTGATGTCGTATTTAAAAGTAAGGCCTGTTTCGTTGGTTATGAAGATTGCAGCGGCTTAGCGCTTAGCCTCGCCGCTATCCGCAGGAGGCCAAGCGAGGACTGCCAAGAGAAAGGTTTATTACCTCGGGAGGCTTTCGGCGGTGACTGCCCGTGGGAACCCCTTAATGTGCATTTTATTGTCACCCTTGTTTTCGTATCTAAAGCGGCGTCACACGGACGCGAGTGCAAGCACATACGAGTGTGTCAGCGGGCACTCCTGAAATGCCAGATGTTCACTCCTAGCAGTATATGTAGCGAAAAAAAAAAATCGTTTCACGGCGCTATTACAGTTGCTACGTCATGAACACAGGTGGAAGCGAACTGCTGCAAAGTTTTTAATCACTGACTGAAGAATTTCTATAGAAAGCAGCGGATAGAGGTTATGCATATTCCGAAGAAAACGTGTCCACTGTTTATTTCCTTCGTTACTTTGCACTCTTTATATAACTTAATGAGTAGAGACCTGATAGATATTGTATAGCAAACAGATATATTCCAAATATCTGTCATTTAATCGGTCATTTTTTTCGCAGACGAAAATATAAACCCTTAAACTTACATTTAGGCTTGTCGCACTACATCAATAATAATAATACTTCCTTTATTTTTCAACAAACAAAGTTGGGGTAGTTAAGGGGCAAAACGCTGTTTGCAAAACAACTTGACTAATCCCAAGCCCCAAAACATGCTCTGGCCATATGACACGTGCACACCCGAAAACACTTAAATACAAAAAAAAAAAAAAAAAAAATCCACGAAGCACTCATGAGTCCTGATACATAGATGTTGACTTCTCTACGTGTTATGTACACCGTGCACTAGAAAGGGGTGCTATTTGAACGAGGAACGCCTCAGAAGTTAGAAGGACTACAATTACGTAACTTTTTACTCGCCAATATTTAATAAGAAACTTCCTTTCTAAGAATTCATGAACTGTATATCCAGATACAATGCATTGCAAAAAGCGATAGGTATTCTACACAGTCGCACACAAAGCTTTTTTGCAAGAAAGTTCCAAATTGGGTGGGATGTAGCTTCTCCACACTGCATCTTATTATTCCATCAAGTCTAGTCCATATAGATTTTTTAGACATATGGCGGCATAAAGTCTACTGAGGGTTGATGATGTAAATCTGCAGATTTTCTGGCGTCTGTAATGTATAATGGTTGAAAGAAAAGTTGTAGAAAATCTTTTTAAAACTGTCGATTCGGCGTGGCTGAATAGGGCGTTGAAGGAGTCGTTGAAGTATAAAAAGGATTTATATAAAATGTCTGAAATATAATTGTAAGGGATTGTAGCAATGTTTACGATTGCCCCCAAGGCAAACAGCGCGCAAAAAACCGGGACAAATTAATAATGCACACAGGACACGCAGCTGACTTTCACTTGTCCTGTGTGCACTTCTTTTACATTGTGCCTGTTTCTTGGCGCGCTGTTTGCCCTTGTGTCATCACGAACTAAGTGGCCCACAACGCCACCCTAATTCAGTTCACAATTGGGAGAGTGATAAAGTTACATGTGTTACTTTTGTTATATAATAAATTCTGCCCACGTACAGAAGCACAGAAACACGCACGAACTCTGTTATTGGGGAAAGCTTAGCAGTATGATAAACCACTATACCATGAAAACCGCCATTAAGTTCGTTAGTCTAACAAAGAGTGCAAGTCCAAATTAAGTTTTCTCTAGAAAGGATTTCTTTTTTTTTTTTGTATTTCGCGTTGCTTACGCCAATGGAACCTTATCCGCCAACTGAATTTCTCACGCCTTCCGCCATATTTATTTTTACGCGCAGGCTTTATTTTTATGCGCCCGCGACGGAGTCCTCACTATTTCTGGAGACACGGTCTTACGTCACTTTTTTTCCCAACTCGGACTCCACGCGCATCAGAGAAGTCACAACGAGAGACGAGCTGCCGACATGATGAACAGCGAAAGAAATATATCATCCCCGCTTCCCTTTCGCAAACCTTCGCGCGCGAAAGTGAGGTAAAACCGTCCCGCCCGGCGTCAAAGAGAACCCAGAGAGCCAGAGCCGCGACCCAAACCGCAACTACCATGAACACCGCCAGATGGCATAGCCACTTGGAACTGGCGGCGCTGGCGATGCGGCTGTCTTCGGAGAGAGGAGGCACACCACGCCCATTGAGAGTCCACAGGTCCGCACAGTCGATGAACGCGCGCCGTCCGCATCGCATCGATGACGGCGACAGCCCGCGAGAAACGGCGTTTCTGCAGAAAGCGCCGGCCGGCGTGGTGCCACTTCCGAATGGATATCCTTGACTGGTGAAGCGAAGGACGTGCGCGGCGTTCGCTGCCCTCTCGTGTGGATCTCCTTCATGGCGGACCAAGCGTTCTGCAACTCCTCCTCCGGGGACATCGTGAAACAGGGCTACTTGTACGTGAAGAGACCGCCAAGGAGGAGGTTCGACATGCTCAGGGTAAGCGCCGATGCGGTGCCAACTCCCCGACGCGTGTGCGCCCAGATAACCGGGAGATTTAATATGCAAGAAGAACGCGGAGCTCCACGCTGCGTGCGTGCTAATGTCGTGGCAGCATCACACCTTTGGCTCTTGTTCAACATAAATTTCGGCTGCCATCATTCGTAGCACCTTGTACCTGTTACTGTTGATGGCGTTTACGATTACAACTTTCAGTTTTGCGTACAGTGCAAGTGTGCAGCGCTAACTTTTCGATGCAGTCGTCCTCGGATTCCAAGATTGCAACCATTTAATCAAAATACTCAAGGAAACAACGAGGTTTGCTCAGACGCTGCTGATAATATTAATATTTATTGGTTACATTAGGTAGATTTACAAAGCATCGATACTTCTCTGTTGCACGTGTACTGTTGCATAGAATGCCATGTAGCTTTGGTCAAGTTACAGCAACCAAAAGTTGCACACCATAAAAGTTAATGTATTTAATTGTAAATATGCGCAAACAGTTGTTAGAAGACGCACCTCGTGCTCAAAAGTAAGAAAAGAAATATCCTGTAGATAAAATATCTCCCCTTTCCCCCGAAAGTAAACAAACAAACAAACAAGCATTATAAACATTTAGAAAGTGGAGACACATTAGGGACGGTACAGACTTGACAATCTTGAAAGATTGTCCTGTCTGTATCGTCCCTTGGGTGTCTACATTTTCTAAATGTTTAAAAAGCACCAACACGCTCAAATAGTACAAGTTAAAACAGGCATTGCCTTTAGTTTTAGCCCAGAAACTGGCGACATCAAACATGCCCGTATATACTGCTTTTTGCTATACACACCTTTCTACATTTCTTAAGCCCTGATAATTACAGTATTTTCCGGGGTATAGTCCGCACCCGAAAAACAGTTTTTGCTTAGATAGTCCGCATGCCATGCATAGTCCGCGCCAGGTGCTTAGTCGACCGGAAAATCATCTCATACACTGCACACCTTGACAGATGTCTGCTTTCTGAGCTCACAAAGAAGCTCGTATTATGCATAAATCATCATTAACATACTTTATCATTCACAAATTCCGTCAAGTCTCATCATAATGAACGATTTTGAAAAACAAAATTCCTGCACGCGTAGATAGTCCGTCTGCACAGTCGGAAATTTAAACTTTTAAACATGCGTAGTCCGCGGACTATATCCCGGAAAATGCGGTACGTTCTTCTCACTAAAAAGGGGCACTCCAATAAAGCGAATAAATTACTCGTCTCTAGACGCCACCTTGTGAAACAAAAGCCTAACTATAATAAGCAACGGAAAACGATTACGAAGAGATGCCCTTGCGTGTCATCGCGTGAACCCTTGGTCTCTTGCCCGGTCAACAGAATCGCACATTTTTTCTCGTAAACAATGTTATAAAAGTGCGTCTCCATATTTTTTCCTCGCAAAATAAAGAAACGAAAAAAACAAAAAAAACGTTATAGAAGCAGTTGCTCAAGCAGTTTCTCAGGCCATGTCTTTGTATGTTTTTGTGTCGTTTTTACAGAGAACAACGTCCACGACGTCTTTACGACGTGCGTTTATAAACCGCATCGACGTAAAAGAAAAGATTCCTCCAGCTGCGTCAAGAGACGCATGGTGTCACGCGCTCTGTGCTCACGCGCCACTCGTCCGACAGCTTGTCATGCAAATTCGCGCGTCTCGTAAAAAGACCGCTGCAAGGCCAGCCACGTTAAATCGCTCGTCCAGCGTCCATCTTCGCTTGAAAAAAGCCGACGTTGTTTTCATAAGTCAATACTGACACTATGGCTTCTCTCTTTGGAGTGCCCGGTGGGTTACAAAAAAGAAAGAGAGGAGAGAGGGTTAGCGTCAACAGAACCCGGTTAATTTTTCTGCCCGTTGCATAATGAGCCTCAGACATATTTTAGAAGACTACAGGAAGAGCAACAATAAAGAAAACAAGAGCTCACGTGTGTTCACGCAAACTGCACAAAGAGCAGGGCAAAACTGATCACAGGGATCAGCGTGAGTAGTCGAAATAATAGGACTTTTGTGTACCCTTGAAACCCTAAACCGAGGTTTGCTCTGCAACTCTGGGCATGTGAATGCCGTGTGCACAAGGTCCCGGCAAGGGTGGCTAGTTGTAGATAAATCATTATCTGGGAGTGAAGATAAAATTTTCGACTGTTGTGTCGGTGTACACGTCAATATTGTGCGCGTTCGTTTCTGAAGCCCGGAGCTGTGAAGAGTTTAGATTAGTACGAGCGTTTTCCCCTTTCGGTCCTTTTGGTTTTTTGTTTCGATATACATTATTTTAAAAAGGTTAAGTAAGGGTAGATGGTGTATCTTAACTTTTGTTACCTTTATGGTTAATTTCGATCGGCAACAAATGCTTTATTGAATGGAAGTTTTGGGACGTGTCTTTCATTAGAGAAGACCCTTCCCAAAACTTTTGTCCACTAATACCTTTGTGGCTTTTCGAATTTTTCTGTACGTTTATGACGTTTTTGGTGAGACCTTGTAAGTACATTCAGACCTTTGTAGTTCAACGGGTCACCACACTGAAAACCGAAAATACATATTTGCTCGTTGTCCCGAATGAGTGAAACTGATCCATTGGCATTCATCACCGTTGAAATATAAAGATTGAAAACGGCGCTATTGCTTTGAATAAAAATGACGAAGAAAACGAATTTGAAGTTCCTGCTCGAGTCATTGATGTAGATGGGGAACTGCAGGTTCCTCCTTGCTGCCCCTTGCTGCTCCAAAACGGAACTGCCGTAACACGGTAAAGTACGCAGTTCGTCCCGTTCTCGTGCAGTCTATAGACGTCTCCATTTCGGTTTTTGTCGGGAATGATCGTTTGGGTTTCGGTTAGACATCATCGTACGATACCAAACCTAACTTGGCCGAGCCCCTGACAATATCTTCTTCCAAGTGCAAACATCGCCTGGCAAGGAAAAAGACAAATACTGGCAGTGACCTTTATCTCCAAAGTTCTATAATGCAGAAATAAACAGTAGCTAAGAAGCTATTGTTTAACTTTGTTTAGAAGCTATTAAACGTTACGTGATGTTATGGCGTCATTTCGTGGTGTCCTGTGAGACTGTGATGTCACGTGACTCTGTGTCACTTCACGCGATACAGTGTTACATGGACGAACCGACGCACGAATCACAAACTTCTGGAGGTAGGAGATTCCGTTTTGACATAATTTATAAAGCATCCCATGCGTTACAAAAAAAAAAAAAAAAAAAAAAAATCTAATCGAATAAGAATGCCCGACATGTTACAACGCTGATGCTACTTGGCGCTGAGTGCGCTTTGACAGAACGTTCCAAGCCAAGCATACAACTCGTGTATGCACCAATTCAACTCTGTGACGTCACGCCGTTGCGAAGGCGCTGCTGTCGGCACTGCGCTTGCGCAGAAGCTTCATCTCACGCGAATCTGGTTTTTGCGCAAACTCAGTGCTGGTGATTTGCGGCACGCGAGATGAACGTTGATTTTGTCTTCCAATAAATTCAAAGAGACAGACCAAAAAAAAGAAGATTTTTTTTTTTAACAAGCAACGTAAAATTTTACAGTACCCATTGTTCGATCACTACATAAGGTGCTTTCTGTGGGAAGTTGGTGGACATCAAGCCCAAGAAATGTTTGTCACAACGTGTTTCTTGGGTGCCCGCGTGCCGGACTTCAAAAAACACTGATATAATTCATTTTAGCTGTGTTTGAAACTTTCTGTTGTGTTGTACTTTATTTCCCTCCAGTCTCGGGGTTTTGTCTAAAATGTTAAACCATCACCAGGTTGTGAAGGGCATAGCTGGGATACGTTTTATTGTAAGATATTATTTCCACTGAAAACAATTTTGTGCAATATTTACGTTCAGGCGCAATTCAGGTGGAAGTCACGGCCAGTTCTATGCCCCACCCACAGATCAATGGCCTATTCCATTACTACTGGATTGGCTTGGCTGCTCGGCCGAACATGCTCGGAAGCCTATAGTCTTCATCTTCCCGACGTCCGGTGCGTCTAGTCTGGAAGTCTGACACCGTCTGCTAGTCATGCGAGCAGACGCGCGACATCCTCCGGCACCCTCTGCTATTCCACCACCACCATCGGCATCTGCAAGGCCCTTAAGACGGTACAATGAAAGTGGCGCTTCGATATCTACCATTGCCTGCGTCCGTTTGATATTCCGCCCCCGTCTAAAATCGCCTGTAACACTCGCAAGACGGGACCATGAAAGTGGTGTTCTAGTGTTCCATTAAGCACGAGCCGCGGTCTAATTCAAGCGCCTGTCAGCGTCTTTCAATGCGCAGAAAAGCGACCGAGAGCACTAACAACAATCCACAAAATAAATATGTAGTCCTTCCAGCTTTGCTGTTTTTGTCGTTATTTTTTGCATGGCATCAGCGAGCAAGGTGGGTGGGCATCATGATGCACAATTAAAACGAGAGCTAAAAATATTCGCTGCCAGGTGCGCTGCAAAAATTAAGAGCTACTTTTCTATAGAAGCGAAATGACGGAAACAAACCTGGACAAACTTGATGCGAGCCGAGCGCCCGATTGCCTCCAGCCAACTCGCTCGCCAATTCTTACCTGTGTAGGTATGTTCTCGGAATTGAAACCATGGTCGCACTCACAACGGTCGCTCCATTCACAGAGCAGCGTGGCCGCTTTTACAATAGCCAATATATTTATTCAGCATTAACGCGCTCAAAAGAAAAAAAAACAAAAAAAAACAACAACAAGATAGATCAAACCAACATAGTTAAAGTGGGACGCTATGTTTAGGCCAGTCCCGCTGCTAACTCAAGCACCCGCACAGCGCCAGCAGCGCTTTAGAAGGCGCGATAGTTGTTTGCTGCAAATTAGGTCGGTTGAGGAGATCGTCCAAACACCTCGGTGAACGCCGAACGACTCGCACTCATAAAAATAGACGAGCTCGACGAGCTGGGTTCGTTGATCACTCCGCCGAAGCCAGCAGCCATGTTTGCTAATTCTTGAATCCGAAGCTAACCATTGTATGATTTGCCAATCTTAAAATCAGTTTCAGTGGCAGTCGAAGATATAGCTCCGTGTCTGGTGCTTGGCGCATGTCCTAGTGAACTAGAGTCATAAAGTTATGTTCTCTTAATATGGCCCCCGTTAATGTTGACCCTCCGCTATTAGCCATTTTAATCGTGTGTTTGCAAACCTACTTTCACGGCTTCGTCTTTAGACCACCAGGCGCCGTGAACGTATGATTCGCTCGAGAAGGCTCACGAGCGAACTTGCCACCACAGCTTTTTGATCTTGCTGTTAGGGACCGTCAGTTTTGCTGAATTCGCCATAGTGGATGCATGGTTTTGGTACGAAGTGAATAAATACGTGCCTGTTACTCCCTGATTAAGGGCAACTTCAGTTATGAATTTTTTTTTTTTTTGAGGGATATGGAGAGGTTTGGGGGGGGGGGGGGGGGACACGGAGTGTCATGATATGCTTACAATGATCCCATGGGCTCCTCGTATCGTTACTTAGGCGCAATGAAACATAATGTAACATATATTCACGGTTTCACTCTGATGTACTGTTTGTTCCCAGTATGTCAATCCGAATCGTTTGGACCTTCACCGTTTCACAGAGCACGTTTCTGCCCGTAAACGATCCCGATCACGTGTACTCGTTGAATGCAATTTATATAACCGGGTTCGCGACGGCGTCCTTGGCCATAAACCAAGGACAACGTACATTCTCGTCTCCTTTTCTATGTGGCGTTTTAGTCTGTTACTTGACGTCCGTGTCATTTTTGGTCTTCTTTGAGAACAGTACCTGTTCTAGAACGTCTTTCAGAGAACAGTAGCTGTTCTTGAATGTTTTCAATATATGATTCTTATTCGTATGCCCTCATTACCATAATCAAAAAGCGGCTCTGACGTCACGCCACTGCGGTGGCGCTACTGTCGCGACATGGCGCATCCGCAGACGCTTCCTTTCACGTGAATATACACTCTCAGAAATGGTGGGTGTTGTACTTACTCCCTTTGTCCCATATATAACACCCCCCCCCCCTTCCCCCCCTAAGGTATACTTGGGGTTCACTAGCCAGCCAGTGGAAGAGTACTTCGGTTCTCCCCTTCAATGCTACAAATGTCAACAATTTGGACATATGCCAAGAACTGCCGCGGTGCCCGCTAAAAAATTGGGTTGTGTGTGTGTTTATACAGCCTAGAACTTGGTCTGCCTCACAGGGGCGACGAGTCTCCCAGCTGTAGATGAGAAATTTAGCCAGTGCGGTACAGCCGCTAGCCTGGGGTCTTTAACGTACATCACGCAGTAGTGATACACGACCGCACGCCGGTACAATGCTCATCCAGATCGAAACGGGCAGGGGTGGGGCTCGAACCCAGGATCCCTGGGTTCTGCAGCGCGAGCTTTCGCTCCAGGTGCTCCGAGCTGGTGTGCGCTAGACCACTCGGCCACCGATCCCCCCGCGGTGCCTGCTGTTGCAAATATGTGCAGGTCCACATCACCATCGAGAGTGCAGCTCACGAGCTGAACCTAAATGCGCCAACTGCGGCCAAGGCCACGCGGCAACGTTTCCCGGCTGCTCCAGTAAAAAAGCGGCAGCAGTAAGAAAACAAATTATAAATGGCAGAACGCTACTCGACGATCTCCACCATCAAATCCCGAGATGGTGCGAATACCTAAAGACTGAAACTCTAAACGACACAAAATCGTCGACATCCAAGCCTACGTATTCAGACGAGCTACATCGACAACCAAGTAAGAGAAACACCATTAAAAAAAAAAAAAGAAAGATAATAGTTCCATGACGTCAGCGCCGCTTACTCAATCCGAAAAGCGCAAGTCAGGACCTTCAATGCTTACCGCGTCTGGTGCCCGAAGGGCTCCACGACCCATTGCATCAGAAATGACACCCTCAATGGAGACGCCGTCTGCTACATGCCATGCAGATTCCCAGGTCAACGCAAACAGCCAAGCAACTGATCGACAATTTCTCATGCGGCCACTGTTTTTGACAGTGAAAGCGACCATCAGATCACTACCAGACGCCGTCAACATCTCAGAGGTAAAGGCGATCCTTAATATGGAATCCCTTATTGTGGGGACAAGGGTTCCTGAAATGTAATCAGTAGTGTGTACAGTGAAACGACTATATTCCAATGGAATGTGAATTCCCTCTGAAGTAAAATAGGAGACTTCAGGGAGCTCGTTGCGCAATACCAGTTCCCTGTTCTGGCGATATCTGAAGCTCATACAGATGCAAAAACTAAGGTAGCTGGCTACCTCACGTATGGCTCATCCCGTCGGGATGGTCCCAGTCGAGCAATGCTCTGTGTGAGGAAAGGCATACCATCAGGTATTGTGTGTTCATCATTATCTGAAGCGCCAGAATACGTCGCGTGCAAGGTCACGTTTGGTACGACCACAATTATTATAGCCTGCGTATATATAGAGCCAGTAACACCAGTGACAATGGAAGATCTAACATCAATGTCCTCGAAATTTAGTGATCCCTACATTTTATGTGGGGATTTTAACTCGCACCATAGATTGTGGGGAAGCGCACAAAATTATAGGAGAGGGAAGCTGATTGCCAATGTAATAGAGAAATATAACCTATGCGTGTTAAATGATGGCTCTCAGTCATTTCTATGTGAATGTGCTAATTTAAGTGTTTTGGATTTGACAATGTGTTCTCAAGACATTTTCCTGGATTTATCATGGCATGTTGATACAGAACCCCATGGAAGCGACCATTTGCCCAAACTCGTCAAGCACAGAAAGGTAGCGAGACCGCGCAATGGAGGATGCAGTTAAAATTACAAATTGGCGTATGTTTCGATCTTTGAATACGCTAAACTGTAAAAGCGTTGATACGTAGGACGACCTTACTTCGATTGTGAGAGAAAATTTTGACCGCGCAACAAGATGGGTATCCATTCCATCCTATTATAGAGGTGTTGATGCTTCGACGCAGAGCCGAACAAAGATACCGCCAATAGGGATGGATAGAGGACTATAAGGAGGCTCAGCGTGTTCATGGCCTTATACAACGTAAACTTAAGCAACTTGCGAAACATCGATGGCGGCGACTTTGTGCTAAGCTACTGGCTGTAAGTGACCTCATGAGAAGGGGGAACATTATTAGAGCTCTCCAAGCGCCGACTATTCAAAAGTTCCCGCTGCGTGAAATGGCTCTATCTAGAGGCGTATCAGAACTAACAATAACAGACGAGTTTTGCAAATTATTGGTTCGACCAAGCACGGCATCTCTGACATTTAAATATTTTGCCTCGTGTGTCAATGCCAAACAAACAATTGATAACGAGTTTGCATCCTGTCACTTGTAACTAGATTGTGTTTTCACAATGAGGGAACTTCAAAACGCACTGAGAGTGACATGTAAGGGTAGGTCACCTGGCCCAGACCTGATCAGATGGGATGAATTGAACAAAATCGGTCCAAGTGCGCTGAACTTCATTTTGAGCACGTTCAACTCTCTGGGTCAAGGAAGAAATACC
The DNA here is from genome assembly GCF_016920785.2 of Ixodes scapularis. NCBI lineage: Eukaryota > Metazoa > Arthropoda > Arachnida > Ixodida > Ixodidae > Ixodes > Ixodes scapularis. The sequence continues at coordinate 62,851,948 of NW_024609868.1, forward strand.
AGACCACTGGAAAGTCGCTAAGGTCATACCGCTTTTGAAGGCGGGAAAAACACCCATGGACCTAGCCTCCTTTTGACCGGTCAGCCTTACAAGCTGCCTAGGTAAGCTTTTCGAAAAGCGAATTAATCAACGACTACAATGGTAGCTACAAACAAGTAAAGTGTTACCGGAAGGACAAGCAGGGTTTTGTCCGAAACGCTGCACGATGGATTGCGTTTTAGATTTGGTAACGTACATAGAACATGAACGTATACGCTCGGAAAAATCACAATAGCTGTATTCTTAGATATGAAGCGCGCGTACGATACCGTAAGTCAAATCCACATTCTATATAGTCTTATACAACTTTGAATTCGAGGGAGACTCGTACGGTGGATAAAAAAACTTCCTTTCAAAACGGACAATGTTTGTAAAGACCGCAGATGGAGATAGCACGAGTCAAAATCTCCGACACGGCGTACCTCAAGGGAGTGTACTAAGCCCTACTCTATTTAATACGGTCATGGTTTTGCTTCCAGGTCGCCTCCCTTCACCACTCCATGTGACGATATATGCGGATGACACTTGTATCTGGGCCTCAGGCACATGCCCAAATACTTTACAGGATCAGCTTCAAGCGGAACTGAACGTCTTAAACGAGTTCTTAAGTGAACGGGGTATGGATATTGCGCCTTCAAAATCAGTAATGCTTCCGTTCACGAAGAAGCACCTTCGTGGATTCGAGCTAAAACACAAGGTCAAACTTTAGAACGTGTCTCGCATCATCGCTTTCTTGGAGTGATTCTAGATCAAAGCCTCACTTTGGTAAAACACATCGATATGCTGGAGGCCAAAGTGAAGAAAAGAATCACCATTTTACGTTATTTTACTGGAGTTCGTTAGGGAGCCTCAACGAAATTCATGATTACGCTGCATTCTGCCCTAGTTCGGCAAATTATTATATATTCACTCCTCAGCATTCCATTAATTATCTGCAACACAAGAAAAGAGACTGCAATTAATGATTGCCCGTAGTCTTCGGATCTGCTTGGACGTCCCGCGTCCAACTCGCGGAACACTGGTTTTAGCAGAAACAAGCGAGCTACCTATTCCAACTTTACGCGAAAATGAGACATTACGTCATTTCCTACGCTTGTCCATACATAATTGTCACGCACTTGCAGAGAATTTGATAACTAGGACGGGCTCACATATTTCCTCGACACTGATATCGTCGAGCGTCGTCGTGCCGGATTACACATCGTGGGTTCCGACTATAGATCGACCACCCTGGATGTTTCGCGTCGCCTATATTAACACGGAACTACTCAACCTTAAGAAGAGCCTGAGCACATCTCATTTGTCATTACTCAGTCGGCGTTGTCATACTTGCATGATTACTACAGAGACCAGATTCATGTATACACGGATGGCTCTACGACAAATGATGGCTCAACCTCAGCTTTCGTAATTCCATCAAAGGAAGTGAAGAGATGTATTCGTTTGTCCCACAGAACGTCCTCTACTGCTGCAGAACTTTATGCAATTTTTGCGTCAGTGGAGTATATAAAGGACGTAGAACCTTAAAACCAGTGGGTTATCTGCACTGACTCCACAGCAGCCTTCGGTGCTCTTTCGTCGATAAACACTAGAAGTTCGGCATATGCATTGGTCTACCAGCTAGCTGATATGATCGATCGGGCCATAAGTAACGGTCAATTATTAAAGCTGCAGTGGATTCCCGGGGATAGCGAAATCCCCGGAAACATTGAGGCAGACAAACTAGCAACAAGTGCACATACCTTAGAAAGAAATCGAGGAATTCCCTTTTCCAAAACAGACATAAAGTATTTAATTGCACGCCACTCCAAAGAAATGGCAGTCGACATACGGTTTAATGAGCCAGGACGGCAGTCTACTCTCTTCGTGGTGGATTCAGAATTACGGTTTTATATCCCAAGCGATATACCGAGAAAATTTGAAACAATGCTTCACCACCTGCGACTGAATGCTGCAGTCACGAGAGAATCTCACTACGAAATTAATGGAATTGAGGACCCAAAATGTTCTTGCGGTCAGGATGTCGAAACTATTGAACACATTTTTTTGAACTGTTCTAGCTTCAATCGCAGTCGGTTCCAACTAAAAGTGTGGCTTGATATCCTGGATAAAAGGCCTTTCACCGTAAGTAAATTACTAGGGCCACGACCCAATCAAATAATGTAGAAACAGGCTCTCCAGGCAAAAAAAAAAAAAAGGTTTCTGGAAGACAGTGATATAATCGACAAATACTAGCTTTCGAGTTTATAATATTGAACCTTGTTGTAAAATGAGTGAATATAGCAATGTCTGTGTCTGTGTGAACAATCTGGGGACAATTGGTAAGACTCGAAGTGACACTTCATACCAAGAACATAAGTGCCGTTCATCAAGTGTTTTCATCGTATGTGTCTATGTATGTGCGCACGTGTGTTATTGTAGAACCAGTGCGTGTTATTATTCAAGGATCATTGTCAGTGTGAAGTTGGCGTCGCAGCCCGTACCTATCGCATATGGGGCGCGGCCAGCGGGTAACGCTTGGGACGTTTCCCCGTTCCGACTCTCTGCACGACGGTCCAGTCGCGTCGCTCAAGCGGATTGTAAAAGCTTGGTCTGCTGGGCAAGTTGGTAATGGACATTCATATTAAAAATAGCGCAAAAGAGACGGGACAAAAAGACGAAGAAGCACACTATGTGAGATTTTTCTTGCCAAGTTTGACCGCTCGGTTTTGCATGAGTTGGTTGACATCCCCGTTGTGAAGGTTTGTAGGTACGTCGACGATTTTATTATTTTTGTTAGTGTTCCTGCAGAGCAAAGCCTGGTCTCTTTAGTCGAGACTACTCTGGAAGTTTTTAGCAAATCTTCTAAGCATTTACATTTCACCTACGAACTTCCGTTGGAAGGTTTTTTACAGTTTTTAGATGTCCGGTTGTCTTTTAACTCCCTTGACCATGTGTGCTGGATGTACAGGCCACGCACAAAAAAGGCCCTTTTAGCCTTTGACTCAGCCCACTCTAAATTGATAAAGAGGGGCATCGCATCGCTCTGCCTCCGGTCGGCTCTGTTGAAGTCCTGTCCGCATGTAGTTAGTGAAAGTTTTGACCTCCAGACACTTCGCTTGGAACACTCCGAGTTTCCCTCGGTTTTAATACAGGGAGTTGCGGAATCCCTTCTAAAGAAGTTGAAATGCTCTTCCGTTGTACCTAAGAGGAAACCAAAGAATTTTGTAGTGCTACCTTATATTCATAAGGTGTCGCACAATCTGAAAAGGATAGCATCAAAGTTCGACGTGGACGTTGTCTTCACTGCGCCGTGCAGATTGTCAAAATTGTGCGCTATGGTGAGCGGGCCGAAAGTGAAGAAACCTGTTTGTAGCAAGAAACACGTGACAAAGTTTGTACCTTGTGCCACTGAGGTGGTTTACAGGATTCCTCTAACGTGTGGCCGTGTTTACATAGGGCAGACGGGACGTTGCTTAAATGGTCGACTTCGAGAGCATGCGGCTTCTCTTGGCAACAATTACGGTTCCCACTTACCTGGGCATTGTAGAACTTGTGGTTGTTCCCCCAAGCTGGACGGTGCGAAGGTGGAGGGACGAAACAAAGGAAGGAGGGAACGAGAGTTGCTGGAGGCAGCGAAAATACGTGATTGTGACAAAGACGTTTGCATAAGCGTCGCATCGGTGTATATGCAGCAGAAAGAGTACCATTTCATTAACACTATCTAACTTGACAATATTAACGCGGCGTTTTTTCTATTCTCTTCTCGTTCGGATTGTGCGGCGGGGTGATGTAGCTGTTTTGCTGACTTTTTGGAACAGGCGGTGGGCGGTATGATTGTGCGGATTTGGCGCTACGCCCTGTCTCTGTTGAACGAGACTAAGCGCGTGCATGGCGATAGCAAAGTTGGAAGCTTTCAATAAAGTTTAGTTGCCAGTTAGCGTTTTGTCCTGTGTGCTTCTTCGTCTTTTTGTCCCGTCTCTTTTGCGCTATTTTTAATATGAATGCTCAAGCGGAGTTATGCTTCCGGACACGCTGTTTACAAACAAGCCCGCCTTTGCCCACACCAGGTGTGGGCACTGCGCGTGCGCAGTAACCGAATTTGAAATAAGTGAAGCGTCTGCGCATGCGCTGTGCTGCCGACAGCGCCACCGCAGCTGCATGACGTCAGGGCCGCGTGTTGGGGCGGGCAATGTCTGCGGGCTGAGTGTTGTGGGGTCTGTGGGCGGTGTGACTTCAGCTTTAGACGGTTTTTCATTCTGTTCCGTTATAGGTAGAGGAAAGGTGGGGAGGGGGAAGGGGGGAGACATTAAGGAGTTTTAGTAGACCGTGTTTCCCCCTCCGCTATGCCCCTCCGCTACCCGGAGCACTACAGCCATGGCCATCGCCGCGCAAGCGCTGTGGCGGTTTCTTCGTAGCGGAGGGGGACACACGGTCTACTAAAAGTCCCTGTTGAGGTGTATAGCTGCATCTATATGTTTGAAGTGTTTAATTTCTATGTCGGAAATATTTTCTTGAATGGTAATGGAGTAGCCGGTCACGGCTTAGAACGACTAACATCTCCATTTATTATTTTTAATACATATTAAAGACGAAGAAAGAAGAATCTGGCGGACAGCAGAGAAAAAAAAAAAAAAACCCAAAAACCCAGACACTCCAGACACATACAAATATACGAGTTGCTTCCGCGATAGATGGACTTGTGGGAACGCTACAATGTGTTGATTCCGGTTCACCCGATGATTCTTTTAGTAGTCAGAATAAATATACAACTTTTCCGCTATTTGTTGATGCACCAGTCAGTTTCTTGCAGCTTTAATCGCCAAAATATGCCCATTAAACTTTTTTTTTAAATTTTACGTTGTTTGTAACAAAAGGAACGTCCCTTCTGCTCTGCTCTGCTTGACGAATGCACAGTCCCTAAATTCGGCGGTATTTAGCGCCCGCATAATCTAGCCAGCGTTTTTAATTCGGACAAATGACTGGACTCTCTGACGTTACGCCATTCACGTCACGCCGTCGCATCACGGGAATCTGGTTTCTGGGCACCCGCAGTGCCCCGTCACCTATCTTCGGGAAAACGCGGGCATGTCTGTAAATAGCGTGATGGCGTGTAGCCGCTGCCAACATAAGACACGCGGGGCATAGCCTATCATGTTCGCGCCCCTTGCTTCGGCAGTCGCTATTTGGCGTTCTTATCGGCCTATGTCCCAGGCGGACTGTCCGCGCGGCGGTACAATAGCATGCTCGGAATTAAAGAAACAGCCTGCAGACACTCCTGAAGCGTTTTTTTCCCCTTCGTAAGACGGTACTGTAACAATGGTCATACAAAAATTAGGGAGTTTAAGAAAAACGTTTTTGCACGTCCGATACGGTACGATGAGGCTTCCAATAGGGAATGCGCATATGCGAGTTTTTTGTGGTTGCGCATGCGCAGTTCGTATCGGAGCGCTCATCTGTTCCCTAAAACTGTTCCCTAAAACTCTCTAGTGCCTCTGCAGCAAACACCGTGTCTCTTATAAAATGTGTGAGTATCGTGACTGCGGCTTTAAGTCATAAGAAACTACAAAAGCTTTTTTTTTTTTTTTTTTAATAAATGGGAGTTTAAGTTTTTGAAATGGGATGTTACATACGATGTATGCCATCTTCACTTCTAATTTTTCGAGTTCCCCAATCCCCGTGTCGGCATAAAAGAGTGGCACCTCTACAGCGTGGAAAATTTCCCGCGCGTAGAGATTTTTTTTTACAACACTCGGAGAGCCAATCACTGCTATCCAATTCACAATGGCCGTGGGTTCAATTTCCTATTGAACATGAAAGACAGCGAGAGAGAAAATGAAATAATCGGGATGAATGGAGTGAGCGCAGCGGGGGCTCAGACACAGAATCTGGCACGATGAAAATATAAAGACTTTATGGAGACTTTTAGTCTTGGCTGATGCGAGAAAAAGCGGACTAAAGTCGCAGTCGCATGGTTCGCACATCGTACAAAAGACACGATCTGCAGACGGGATGACAGAATCTTCTGCAGACCCCTGCCAAGCATGGCCGAAGCACCTTTGCTTCATACATGCTTCCAACATGTCCGCAGACAGTTTTTGTATGACCAATGTCTGCAGCCTGTTTTTTTTGCACGATGCATTAGCCGTGTGTCCTCGGCTTAACGCCGTTGGACGAAGCTCCGTTGCATGCACGCATTACGTTACCTGTCGCGCAACTGGGCCTAGGAATTCCCGCGAAACATTTCGGAACACGCGCGTTCCACACCGTCACCACTTCTCGTGCCAGCCTTTCTTTTCTGGGGGCGTGCCAATGTCGAGGAGCGTGACACCGACGCAATGGAAGCAGTTTGCGGAAGACAAGGAACGCTTCAGCGCCGCTCGGGGTTAATTTAAATATAAACTCGGCGATTGCCGTCGCGGATAGGACGAAGCTGGCCCCAATCCAAAGCCGAGTTTAATGATTGAACGCGAAGCAAATCATCAACGAACGGTGCACGTCAGGGCAGTAAAAATAACGCGGAAGGAGATAAAGAGCTTCTCTGCAAGCACGATATATAACAAAGAACGGCGGAAGAACCTTCGTCGAAAGGGACATATCGCCGCCGGTGAGGGAGTACGTCAATAAATTACAGAAGGCGACACCGGCGAAAGACTGAGACTGCCGTGGACACGAACCTGCGAAGGAATATAAATTGACAGCGTATAAGATTTATGAAGGGAAATTAACCGACTTCGGTTCAGCCTCAAATTGGCTTGGGCTGAGTACCCTGTGACGTCGTTTCAGTGTTTATGACGTCGTTCTCACAAGAAGCTCGAAGCTTATGCCTCGTTTTATCGTTCTAGTGTCAATATATGAGCGGTTTGTTTTTTTCCCCTCAACATCACGAAGGTTTATGTAGGTGCATCATGGGCAAAAAGATATGAACAGTAACGTAGACGATATGTCCACTTGAATCGCCACTTGGAGTTTGGCTTATAAAACACTTTAGGTATGTTGAAGTGAAAGTCCTACAAAATAATGGCAGGATCAATGTTTACTTTACCAACTGGACCGTTCTTTCACGCAGTCTTAGCCAAAAAGAGAGAAAAAAATATTTTGTTTGAAAAAAAGTAATAAAATCAGATTATTTCATTTAAGTAAGATTAATTTGATTTATTTCCCAATAGCTAAAAAGTTGTGATCTTTGTCACTGAATGTAGTTTTAAACAATGCAGATTGATTGATCAATCCGTACGATCACTGAAAACAATGTGGAAGACCAAATGAATGCAACCCAAAGTTTTAATTGGCAACTTCTTTATCGATGCAAACTCAGCCATACACTAAAACAAAAACAGCTTGATTTCTAGCTAGTTAAAAACATTTCTTTTCTTTCTATTTCGGATACTCATTTGCTTATAATGCGGGAAGCAAGTTCGTTTGCTTCTTTTGTAGGGGTTGTAAGGATGTCAGAACGACGTCATAATTGGCTCCGATTGAAGAATAGTGGGTAGGCTTAAACGCAGCTTGCTTTGATGTCTACTCACTATCCTTCCAATCAGAACTGATCAGAACTCGGCGTTCTGACGTTACCACAACCCTTGTAAAAGAAGCAGACAAAATTGCGCTCCGCATAGTATGTTGCGTAACTGACGAAGGAAGTTTTAGCCAGAAAGAATGCTCAATGCTTTGATTTGACCAGAAGAGCGCTGCTTTTCGGTCGTGTTGAGCCTGATATAATTTTTTTCTTGTTTGGTGATTATTTGATTTACATACAAAACAGTTGCACGTAGGAGGCATCAAATGTTAAGTGAGTGCTAAGTAAAAAATAAAAAATTTCGAGATTATTTTTGCGAGAAAGGTTTCATTTAAATTATCATAGTTAAACTGGTCTGATTTAGATCACGATTTTTGTTCTCCACCAGACGTAGCTCATCGGAAACCCGCCCTGATTTTGTGGTTCTTGACATGCGTTTCGTATCTTGCCTCAGTGTTCTCCGTCGACGAGTGTTTGTTCGGTGGCGCTACAAGGGCTTTACAGTTTGAGCACCGTTTGAAGCACTTCTTTGAGAGGACACTGAGTTACGTTCACCCAAAAAGATTACCTTCGTGGGTTGAGATATGCGTTCAGACATGCCTCGCGGAAGATCATCTCTCAAATCCTCGAATGAGGCTTGTCGCGAGTAAAGCCCTCCCCCGAGCATCTGAGCTCGGCAAGTTCGAAGAAGGATATCATTTCCATCCTTTCCGGAAACGCTCCTTGAATCTGAATGCGTTCGAATGCAGGACTGTATATGGCACAACGAAAAACAAAACGAATGAAGCAAACTTTGGAAAGAAAGTATGGAAGACAGTCGCATTTCGTTCAGGGCAAAACCACGGGACAAATCTTTTGAGCCTCGAGGAAAGAACGAAATAGTTTGCGCTGTTGAGGGTCTCTCGAAAACTGAGCCTCATACTCTGCCTTACCACTTTGTGAGATAGTGGGCGAGTTTTATCAAATCGTTTTTTCGTAGCATGCAAACTCGTTAGTGCCGCTTCGAAATACGCTCTCAAGTGCACATCCGGAGCGAGTCTATGAGTGTTATTTTGCGCTGATTACTAACCGCCGAATTCAAAAACCTCACTCAAACTATACTCAAACTAAAAAGCCCCTCCACTTCCTCGAGGAAGGCTCAAGGGCCGGCGCTGGCCAATCGCGACGGCGGATCCGTCCTCGCGATTGGCCAGCGCCGGCCCTCGCGCCTTCCTCGAGGGAGTGGAGGGGCCCTTCAGTTTGAGTGTAGCTTGAGTGAGGTTTCTGAATTCGGTGGTAAGAACACCTTCTGGAAACGAAGAAGTTGAACAGCACAGCGTCAGATGACAATGATATGCGCCTTGGCGGCACAACTTTATGTAAGGTGAAAAGAAGGATAGCTCAGACACATAAAAAGAAGTCCGAAGAAAAAAATTTTTTTTTTCAATTTTTGTTTTTGAATTAAAAAAAAAAAAGTTTTTTTTTTTAAACGTTTAAGTCATTATACCGTACCTTCCTGATCCCTCTCGCATTCGCAAAACACGCTAATTTTTATAACATTAAGCGTAAATTTATCCTGCACTTTCCGTGTTTTTTTTGTTTTTTTTTTTTTTACTACCGCAAAACAGCAACCAAGATTGAAATTAACTTCAGTGTTTCTTTAACGCCTTGCATCCTCCAGCCAGATTGACCAATGAACTGTCACGAATGCTGGTCTACCAGTTAAACTATCAATTATATGAGGACTAATCTCGGTACTTGGGAAAAACTTGATAATCTTTTGTGCCTTAAACACTGTCAATTGTTGTTTAGAGCTGGATACAAAATAATAGCGTATGTAGGAACCGGATGTGTAGTCTCGATTGCAAATTGTAGGAGCACTCGCACCAGAAAACGAAAATGTGATCCACGATAACGAACACCAAGAGCGACTTCCCAGCATCGCCCTCATTCGTATCGGTGTCACCTCGTCCTGTTCATCTCCGTCATTATCATCTACATAAACGAAGCATGGTTCTCCAGATAGTCAAGACTCTCGGTGTCCTGGGAAATCAAGTGAACGAGAGGCAAAACATTGACTACCTGGTCTTGGTCAGCATGATCTGGCCTGTATATTTTTCATGCGCATGCGCGCTCGGGCTAGAATATAAGCGCTCTTAGGGCGCACGTGTGGAGAGCTTCCGCATCGCTCTAAACACACCAGTGGAATTCGCCAAAGCGGAAGAAGTTCCAGGAAAAGCGCGCATCTCTTTCGCTCATGATTTCGCACCACTAAACCTGCCATCCTGCACGAACGGACTATAAATTGCGAAGCCGCATTCATGCTGGACGCAAGCAGGATAATACACCGGGAGCGCTAAATAACTGCTCTTTGGAATCGTAGGGTGAAGTAAATGAGATACTAATATCATAATGTACCGTGAAGTTTGATAAAAATTTAATAGGAACAAGAATATGGCTTGTAATAATTTTTTACTTTTTTATTTTTAGTGTTCGGTGATTTGCCATTTTTGAAGGAAAACACAATGTATGTGCACGCCGAATTGGACGAAGTGAAGAAATTATAAATATAGTTAGTTCGTTATTTATCAATTGGAATACCGTTACGGATTAGCCGCAGCCTATAGTTAACACACGAAGAACCCTGCACGGCATTGCTATGGACGACTGGGCACTTTGTGAATATGCACGTAGAATAGTCGTGTTTTTTCAGTTCCCTTTCAGCTTAGTGGTGGCGCCGAGACTTACTACTCACAAAGCTCCCCTATGGTGTAGTGTCTTAGGCAAGATCTGGTACAACCAACTAGAGTAAACTAAAAATTATATCACTGAGGTTCCAAAGCCACCTTGAAAACAATATTTTCAGATTTTAATCGAGTGGTTCGACGAAAAGAAAAAAAGTAAGAAACTGACACGTGGCCAACTTACTGGGACATTCTGTGGTATAAAAGTTCTTCGGGGAAATATAAAAAAAAATGTAAACTATTTGCGTTTTGTGATACCCAGGCCAATTATAGTCCCCCAAAAAAAAACATTACAATATTTCGTTCAAAAAAAAAAAAAAGCAACAACAGAAGTTGACAATTCTGTGAACGTAACCAAATGCAAACAATAAGTAGAGCCGTGGAATAAAAACTTTACCTGTCCAAAAGTTTAATTACTACTTATTGATCTTTTATGATTGTCATCCAAAAAATATTCCGGAAAACATAACGATGTTTGTTGTTGTATGTTTAATATACTCATTTTAGTGCATGCGCCGAGGTGTTCATCTCCCAGAAAGTTGTGGAGAGTGATACACATATTTTATACTGTCTACTTTTTCCGGACCTTTTCTTCGTCTTTTTTTTTTTGTTGTTTTCTTTGTAGTTGTTAGTTTAACACCTTTGACACTCGCCGAAATGAAGTCTTGCGTGCTGTGCTGTGCTGTGGTACTTTGAGGCAGTGGTTGCTCTGCGTACGTTCTGAAGCTTCCGTCCGCATTTTGGATATAAAAAAAAGTGCTGCGGATTGTCATTAGCTCAGTAATTCGAAAGCTCAGAGCATCGCCATAAATATCTTCTCGCGCGACGCTGTATCGATACTTGATTTTTTTTTCTTTCTTCGTGGAATTTAATGTTTAAATTGCAGAGTCTCAACAAGAAAACGGATGCAGTAGCGCAACATTTAAAGCCAGACACAACCACCAATGCCTAGACTTACAGTGAGGAAATGTCGTGGTCCTTACCAAATATTAAAAAAAAAAAACGCAAAAAAAGCCGAGCTTTTTTAAAAAAAATTTTAAGCAGCGTACCAGATCGCATGTTGGGGCTCAAGACAAGCGCCACCTGCGTGAACATCCTCTTAAGTCTAGTTCTAGACACCAACACCGACACACCGTCACCGACACAAGGAGAACGGTAGTGAGGTCTTTCACATGTCCCGCCTCCAGCTCGAGCGTCCTACCTTCGATAAGGCTTCGGCGTCTCATGAGCTTCGAGCGTGCGCGCGCATCCAGAGCAGGACTGATGGCAACGAGCACGTATAGTGGACGTCGTGCCTCCGGAAGAGACACCCCGTCGTCCTCATCATCCCGATAACTATATAGGTCGTTCATCCCCGTCATCAAAAGAATCGTTCACGGTGGGGACGTGAGGCCTGTTGGTCGACAACAGAGCGACTCAGACGTCTTGCCCGGAGCGCTATTACGCTCCGGGCAGGACATTGTGGGAACAACCAAACCTGGCTGTTCTAAGATTAATGACGAGCCGCGGGCCCAGCACTCCCCTCCGCGCCAGGCTATTTCAGAAAGTGGCCGCACACTCACTTCCCGATACAGGACACTCGGAAGCTGGTTGTTCCGCGGAACCCCGCATAGCTTCACCGAAATCAGAAAGGAGCAAACTTGAATGTCAAGGTTCGGAAACGAACAGCCGACGAAACTGTGCCGCCCTCTCTTTGTTGTGGAGATTTGAGGACGTAGGGAACTAAAAAAAAAGAAAAAAAGAAGAGACATAACAGTGCTTGGAGCCAAAAGGGAGTCTTTGTGCCCACATAGAACGCGTGGAGATAATCAAAGATCGATCACTCCGTATCGCGATTTCCCCCGATTGTGTGCGGCGGCAGCCGCTCGGCGATCTTTTAAGTGTCTCCTCCGTCAAAGGCAGGGGGCCTCCATTTATCGAGCTAGCTGTACCCTCGTTTCTCCGCGCTTCGGCGAGCTCCATTCGAAGCTCTACTCCGTTCTACCTTTCGATGGACCACGGTGGACGCTGCAGGTCATCGCAGCCAATTTAGCGCTGCGAACATATCACCTGACCACGTGCCCTTGCTCGTCACTGCGCCCTTCCAGAAGGTCACGCGACACTCACAGGGAATTCGATTGGGTCTGATGGCTCGTGGCGTGCCCTGCGGTCCATCGCAAAAAGACACGGAGTTTAGTTATGAGCAGGCCAAGGGCACGACCCTCGGTCGCGATGCAGTGTAGCGCACTCGCATTCCCCCAAAAGGCTTCTGGTTTTATTGTTACGTTGGCGGAGTATGCCGACACGTAAATGTAGGGCCCTTTACGGCGACGCGCTATTGTCATACAGGCGCCATGGAGTTTGGTATAGCCGCCATTTTTTGGGGTCTTTGGTATTCAAGAAATGCTCAGCGCCATGAAACCTTGCGAGCCAGCATGCAAGGAGCGTACGAGATCGAGCTTACGTACTCCATCTCGATAGATGTTGTTTTTAGAAAACGCTAGTGGTTATGATAATACAGGCCGGTCTGAATTTCACCCACGTCGTGACCAAAAGGAATTCAAAGACTGACGGCGAAGCGTTTCTGATTTGTAAGGGTTTGTGATGAGGAAACGGCCAAGATTTAGTGGTAGGAAGATGTCATCCACGCGTGAGTGCTTCTTCCGCTACAATAACGAAATTACTTGTAATCCAGTTATTAGTAATTTTGTACCGGAATAATTAATCATTTTATATTGGCTGTAGTAATTTTAAAGTAATTTCCTTACATATTCACGTAACCTTTTCACTGTAAATCGTTACATCTTTATTCAAAAATAAAAAGATGGAATTTAAACCACCAGATAATTGCCCTCCAGTCAAGAAAGGAAAAATACAACCTGCAAAACATATTTTGACTCGGAGAACACTTATTCGTGGCGAGAAGCTCGCTAGGGGCGCTGCTGTTTTCCTCACTAAGGGTAGTGCACGTGCTACCCTCGCGATTGTGTTTTAATTTCTATAGTGCATAGTAGTAGTAGTAAACAATACTTATTTGCCCAAGCATGTGTTAATGACTGAACGGGAGACCCGTAGGGTCGCCCCGCCAGCCACCCCTCAGACGGCGGCCTGAACCCTCTGGGTTTTGGCGGCGTCTTCGGCCAGCTGGACTAGTTGGTTCTGCACCGTGGGGTCGGAGCAGAGGAGTAGGGTTTCCCAGCTCTCCTGGTTGTCGATCTTCTCCAGTAGGGGGTGGGACTTACGGTCGATCTTGCTGCACTCCCACACCATGTGTCGGAGGTTGGCGTAGCCGCCGCAGAGCTTGCAGTTTGGCTTGTACTTGTCGGGGTACCATTTATTGAGTAGGGAGGGGCTCGGGAAGGAGCCCGTCTGGAGGCGGCGCCATGCCACCGACGTCCTCTTGTCCAGCGAGGGGTGCGCGGGTGGATAGCGTAACCTCTCGCCAGTGTAGTGATCGAGAATGTCCCTGAATGTGACCAGCCTGTCACCCTCCGAAGAAAAAGCCAGAGAAGGGTCCAGCGGTTCCCCGGCCCGGTGAGCGAGTTCTCGGGCCGCGCCGTGTGCCTTCTCGTTGCCGGGGAGCGACGAGTGCGCCGGTGTCCATATGAGCTGTACTTTTGTTGACGTCTTCTCGGGGTCGCCCAGGACCTTGAGCGCGGCTGTAGAGATTCTTCCTTTGGCGAACTGCCGGATGGCTTGCTGCGAGTCGCTGACGACGATGCGTGCCCCCCGGACTCGGATCGCAAGGGCAATGGCCACCTCCTCCGCGACTTCCGGTTCCGACGTCTTGATACTGCAGCTCGAGATCACTTCTCCTTGTTGGTTGACCGCTGTTGCGACCATGGCGCCCCCCCCCCCTCCCCCCCCCCCCCCCCCCCCCGGCTCTAGCAGCGTCCGTATAGAGGACGCCCTCCGCGATGCTTAGCCGTTTCTGCAGCGCCTTGACTCGCGCCGCTCTGCGTTCCGCGTGATGCGTCGGGTGCATCTGCTTTGGGATGTTTGGTATGACGAGGGCTTCCCTGACCCGTCTAGGTACGTCGGCCTTCTCCCCTGTTTGCCTCTCGTAGCGGATTCCAAGGCTGGCCAAGATGTGGAGGCCCGTGGCACTCTTCGTCAGCCTCTCCAGCTGCGAAACACGCTGAGCTTCTATGATCTCCTCTACCGTGTTGTGCAGACCTAAAGCCGCGAGCTTCTCGTTCGAGGTGGTGTCCGGGATGCCGATTGCTCTCTTGTAGGACTTTCTGATGAGACAGTTGAGCTTGTTCGTTTCCGTGAGGCCGAGTTTTAGGAAAGGGAGGACGTACGCCAGCCTACTGACGACGAAAGTCGTCAGTAGGCTTTCGTCGTCTATAGTGCATAGAAGCTTTGCATTGCACGTGCTTGCGCTAGCAGACGAAGTTGAAGTATCCTCACTCTGGATCGGCGGCGATACCCATACTTCTCGCCGCGTATACACCGACACGCGGGCTTGACGTCACGGAGCTGCGGCGGCGCTGCGATCGCGCCGGAGCCGGGGGGTGTGGGCAAAAGCGCGCACGTTTCGCATGGGCGTCATAGCATTTCAGCATGCCGCGAAGCTGTGTTGCCGTTAATTGCGCCAAAATGTACAAGAAAAGCAGTGGAGTGAGTTTTCACAAGTTCCCGGCAGACTCTGAAACGCAGAGAAGGTGGATAATATCCGTGGATCGAAAAGAATGGTCGCCTCGCGCGAACGACCGTTTGTGCGGCAAACACTTTCTTGGAGGCAAGTGCGGTTTCCATTTCAATCTCCGTCCCGAGGCTTGCTTATGTGCAGGGAAACAGTTGTCTGATCGAGACCACCCGGATTTTGTTTCCACGGTGTTAGCGCACAACGCACCCGGGCACCCCCCCAAGCGGTCGTCGGAGGCTCGATACGCCCGTGCTACCGAGCAGAAGGGGATCGACGACAGAACGGCACTGTTGGCGGCGTTACCAAAAAAAAGTAACGAAATACGTTACTCGTTACTTGCAAATCAAAGGTACGCGTTACTGAGCTACGTTATCTAAAAATAAAAGGACGCGTTGCCGCTACCGATAAAAAGTAAGGCACGTTACTTCTGCGTTACTTTTTTAAATTATGATGTAACATATTTTACGGTTTTGACGATACAGGTCATATATCAAGAAACATTATGTTTATGCAGAAACTGAACATAATTACTTTAGCTCTTTTCACGGTTTCACCTAAATACTTACGAGAAAAAACGCAAAGAAAAACATGGCTTGACGCCTAAAACACGGAAACAATTGAAGTGTAATTTCTTTAAGACTTGGGAAGCAGTAACGACTAACGTAACTACGTTACTTGAAATAGTAACGGAGGTACGTTACCCGTTACTGTGCCGAAAACGTAACGAGTAGGTTACTACGTTACTGAAAAAAGTAACGCGTTCCTGGTAATGCCGTTACTTGTAACCTGTTACCGCCAAGACTGCAGAACGGACAAACTTTACTGGTTGTAATGCCTTGTGGTCATGAGGGTATGAAAAATATCATACCTTGACTTGAAGACGCTCTGTGTATTTAATCAATTAATGAATACACACACTTCCGCAGACCCACAGTCTGCCGATCCCGCCGGCAGTGCGGAAACCGACTCAATGTAATCGTAGACCTCGAGAGACTTGTACGCCTGCACCGTGTCGGCCGTGAACTGGCTTGGCGAAAAAACTAAATAAACGACGACCTGAGCCGTCGACTTCCGTGGCAGCAACTTTACGTCGGAAGTCCAGCAGGCCTTGTTTACGGCGTACGGATCCTCGTAGGCAACGCCGTCCACGCACAGTTTGTTTCGATACCGCTACCGTTCGGGCTCGGGCAACGAGCTCAAATATAGTCGGGCATAGCATACGACATACGTTATGAGGAAATACGACGCACAAATAAAGATACAAGCGTCCCTACAGCGTCAACAACGAGCGCACGCCATAGAGCGCAATGGCGAAACCACGGACAGCCGGGCTGCTTTTGCCCACATAGCTACCGCGCATGCGCGGCCTCCCGGCCGTGTTGGTAAACAGAGCCGCTCCGCGTGTCGGTCTATAGACAGTTGCAAGCAAGGCGACTGGCCACCGCCATGTCTCCGCTCGTGCGGGCAAGCTTAGCTATATCAACGCGCAAGCTGCACGTGCTTGCACATGGGGCACCATACTCTAACCATACTGAGACAGAAGCGATCAGCTATACTCCAACACTCTTAAACTGAGAATACAAGCGCGAGCTAACCTCTTATTCACTGGACGCTATATTTGAGGGCGATGTTGGGAACGCATGATTGATTGATTGAAACGTTTATTTAATTTCCATGCCTCTGTTCTATGGAACCTCATGCGGCATGGGGGAAGGGGAAGTGGGAAAGGGGTAGTGATGATGGTGATGGATTAGACGTACTGTCCGATCCCGGAGGACCGGAGGTAGGAGATGATTGATGTGAAGATGAGGTCTTGTTCTGCGGGTGCTGAGGTTCTCGGATGTGTCCATTCCCGAAGGGTCATTGGTCTAAGGTGCGGTGGTAAGGTGTTAATTGCCGCTATTCGTTCTAGTGACGTCCCTGCACAGGACCATACAAGATGGTAGCAAGTCGCAGGGACGCCGCGCTGTAAACATCCAGGGTCAGGACCTATGTCATTCTCATCTGTAGGCTTGTATAACTTGGCACACCAAAAGGGAGTCACCATAGTCCGAGTCTGGAGCCTGTGTAGTGCCACTTGCTCCCATCGTGGAAGCCCGCGAGGGATCGGGTTGGGGTTAGGAGGTAGTAGCGCTTTAAGGCGCGCTTTTCGTGCTCTTTGTTCTTCTTTCTTCTTTTGGGTTAGATCAAAGACGTCCCTTGGAACGGGCGAGGACCGGGCCTTGTGAGGGCTGAGTATTTGCCTGTAGCAGTGCCCTCGCGGCCCCGTCCGCCCGCTCGTAGAACGAGCTGACACTAATAGGCTGCTAAGACCGACAGTCTCGATGGTGCAGAATGCACGTTGCAAAAAAACTGTGGAAGCCCGCCACCACTACGCGCTCAGCAGTCGAGCACACGGCTATGGCCGACAGCCAGTGCTCGTTTTGTGGAAGAACTATAAAAAGCAGCAACCTCGTGCTCTCGCGCTTGTTGCATTGGCTGTAGTCTCAGCTTAAAGGGATTGTCCGGTGATATCCGGAAATTACTAAGTTTTTGCGCTGGTCACGTAGAGAAAACCTAAATATAATATAGTTAGATGCAATATTTATTTTATTAAATGACGCCCCAATATTCGTTAAATCAATTATTAACATCAATACGAAACTTCATTCCAAATTTCGCAAATATGGATGGCTGGTCGTGTTGTGACGCCACGTCAGGCATGGTAACGTCAGAGGCGAGTGCGTTGTCTTAGTCCTGGTTTTGGTCAACATGATTGATGATGCGTAAAAAGATGATCGTTGAAGAATTGAGCTTCCCTCAATACCGTAAATCTTGTCTGTCTTAGAACGAAGTTATTTTATTGTCACATCAGTCAAGAGCTGTCGTGGCTCGCTTTGTATGATGTTACGAAAGAGCTTCCGCTGTGGCCAACGAAAACGTCGTCTGTTTTGCAGGTGCAATCTGAGCAGTTGGGCTTTGTTTAAGATTGAATTACTTGTGCGGCCGAGGATTGAAATTTGAATACTGCGCGGCTAATTTTCCTAAAAGCAATGCCAATATAAATTAATTGTTTTCTGAAAGACAACACTTAACCGGACAATTCCTTTAAGGGCGAACCGAGTATAACGTAGAGACTATAGACCAACACGCTGTTTACATGCAAGCCCACGTGTGCCGACAACATGCGTGAGCAATGCGCGTGCGCAGAAACCATGATGGCGTGAGAGGAAGCGTCTGCGCATGCGCAATACCAACAGCAGCGCTACCGCTGCGGCGTGACGCGTCAGAGAGTCGGTGTACAGTCACCGACGGCTTACAATAGGAAGCGCCATGGCGTGGTGAGTCCTTATTGCCGCTTCACAGCCAATCAGAAGTCGTCATTAAGCCCGATTCACACTGTGCGCTTTTACTCGCAATTTCGCATGATGCGGCAGTGAGCACCGCAGCTTCGACCATGCTTTTATTTTTCTTTCCGCACGAGTGATTGACGTTGTGGAAAGTTTCCTTCACCGTGTTGCCATGGCAAACACATTTCTTTACTAGACAGCAGCAGTGGGGGAACCTGCAACGAATTGCTAACTAGCTCGTAGCTCCCGTCTTTTCTGCTAAATGTTATGACTTTTTCAACAGAATAAATTTTCTTCAGTTTACGCGTTTTGTTATTCGCAAGTAAAAGCGCACCGTGCATGAATCAGGCTTTTACGTATAAGAGCGACGAATAACCAATCAGAAAGCAAGGGGCGCGTTTGTGGGTGACGATACCAAGTGTATACGGATTCGCCCCCTTTGAGGGATACACCGGACACATAGACAGCTGCTGTACCAATGAGCAATGATGTCATTTTGGATGCACTTCATCTTGTGTCGTATGGGCATAGCAACGAGATTTCCTGACCTCATTTTTTTTTTTAGGCACCCCATACTCGGCAAAAAGCACCCCTTTTTGTTTTAAATTAAGTACGTGCCTAAGAAAAAACGCCACGCGTGAACCACGTGGTCGTGCGTACATAGTCTTCGATCATGTAAGAGATCACGAGCTGCCGCGCCTGCCTTTAATAGTAATAATAATAATAATAATAATATTAATAATAATAATAATAATAATAATAATAATAATAATAAGAAGAAGAAGAAGAAGAAGAAGAAGAAGAATAACAAGTAGCTGCGGAAACTCCTCGTAAATCAATTGCAAAAAAAAAAAACACAAAAAAACCTTGATACGTATTTGCATAAATGCCTAGACGCCGTCTCCTGGCACCAGAACAAATTTAGTTGTATCTTAATTCTATATGTTGTGTATCTAAGGGCATGGAGTAATCGTAGTCGTTACGAATAAACCTTTAGGACACATGGAAACAACTATTTACAATCAGGGTGATTCCGGTATTGGCAGACGTCAGCGTTCGGCTGGCTCGCTGGCTCGCGTCGGTCAGCTCGAGCTCGCTTCTTCCTCGTCGTTCCGTCTGTTTACTCTTAGACACAACCACCGTGGACACAACACTATACTCTGTTTCACCTTGTGTTGTACCGCAGGGAAGGCTACAAGCCCGAGCTCCCTGCTCTATAGCACATCTCGGCGGCACAAGCTCTCGTGCGTTAAGGGCAGCTGCTAACGTTATGAGCTCGCGCTTCTAGCCTTCGCTGCGGTACAACGTAAGGTGAAACGGAGTAGAGAGATGTGGGGAAACATAATGGAGAGTTTTAGTATATCGTTCTGACACCCGCGATAAAGATACGAGGCATGCGTAAAGGCGGCGGCGGGTACCGGGTATCGTTATGGCGTCATCGAAACGATGTACTAAAATTTTCTATTTTCTGCAGCGTGCCTTCCGAGCTCGGTAAATCTCCTAAATAAACATCCAGAGCAGCTGAAAACATGCAGCACACTCGGTGACTTCTGACTCTATCTGGTGGTGGGTTAAGATACATGTTGTTTTCTGCAAAAAACGATAGCGTGAAGCTAACTGCTATTGTTGCCTTTAATGATGGACGTCAGGGGTTACCTCTAAACGGTCTTTGGCAGAACGTAAAAGTACGTTTCCTAATTCACTTAAAGGGGTCCATGAAACGATTTTCCTACTTCTTCCTCCTTAGCTTTAATCCTAAACTCAAACGCGAATTGTGAAATCACGTCGTCGTGACATTCTTCGGCAACGTCGCAATGACTCCTAGCTTCCACCGTGCTTTTTATGCACACCATAGAACTTTTCATTCGCCTGTGACGATATTTTCCGTCAGGGCATTCATTGGTCACGAACGCGAATCCAAACATTCGTCGACGGATTGATTGTTGACGAGCGCATACGTCCGAGTGACGCAGTTCTCGTGTCCAATACGTGGGCTGGGCTCGGCTAACGTCAGGTTGGCACCACGGATGTATCATAGTGAAAAGGCGGAAAGCTCTCGAAGGAAAGAAGGTACAAAATAGTCCGCTATGTTTTCAAATGTTCGTACCGAAAAGCTGGCTTTCGACTTTCTACCCTCTTCCTTTTGGGCGACTAAACAATGTGTGATTAGTAAAGTCCCAATTTAAAATCATTTATCCCAGCCCAAAATTCGTTTCATGGCCCCTTTAAGATGAGACAATGCGGTATTAAGTGGGCACTAACACTTGAGCACGCAATCGCGCAACGCACGCGCTCAGAGCAAGTTCTAGCTTATCGATTAAATATTCGCGGCATTTGTGCATTAACCATTATTTAATTTAGAAGCGTTGGCACGCAGGTACATCCAAGGTTCGAGTGTATCGATCCCGTTCTTTGAGCGCTTTGAGCGCGTAGCTATCAGTAGAGCAAAGCTACGTGCGGCGACAGCGCAGCCGAAAGTGGAAAGTTTCCTTCACCATGTTGCCATGGCAAACGCATTTGCTAGACAGCAGCAGTGGGGGAACCTGCAGCGAATTGCAATCTAACTCGTAGCCCCCGTCTTTTCTGCTCCATGTTGGTGACTTTTTCGACTAAATTTTTTTTTTTTTCAGTTGATGCGTTTTTTTTTTGTTTTTTTTTTTAGCACTCGCGATTGCATCACGATTTTTTTCTTCGTGTTGGTTTTCAGCTCAGCCGCGGTCATACACTCCCCTCATGTGTCGTCCCGATAAAGCTTCTTAAACAGAACAGAAAAAAAAAAAAAAATGACGAAAAACAAGATAAAAAAAAAATGAATTGGAGCACTGGATCGTAAACGAAGAGATTGATTATGTCCACCTATTCATGTCAACGTTCTGTTGGTGGTATTGAATGCAGAGCCTAACTAACAATGCGTGACGTAACTCGATGCGTGATTTTGCGCCAGGTTTCACCGATTCGTTTCATGCTTCGTCCAGCCAAGCGAACGGACATTATTCTGACTTCACTATTGGAAGGAAAGCTTTTGGACCTCTAAACGACGAACACACAAGCGCGCTAAAAAAAAAAAAAAAAAAAAAATGCGAAAACGCCAGTGATAGACTTATGACTAAATTACCCGAGCATCAAGGAGAATACAGAGAATGTGGTTCTACGCGCCACGCGTGTTGGCGTCTGCAGCACGAACTGTTCTAAAGCAAAAGCCTCAACCAAAAGGAATCTCGCACGCGTGTTCGTCAAAGCCTTATTTCGGCTATTTACTTCGATTATTTTATATGGGGAAGACGAACGCGTGCTGCGCGTTAACCTACATTCCCAGCATTTTTCTCGATGCTTGGACAATTTAGCAATAGGTCTATTGCAGCATATATTTCGCTTACATGTTTTCAAACAGAGAGTCCAGAATACGTCTATTATTTGATGTGTTGTCGGATCCACCTGTTTTATTTTAAAAAAATAATGTAAAAAGGAAGACAAAAAATGTTTAAAGGTCGAAAGGGCGAACCTGCTTTTCTGATAATAAATGTGTTTACTAAACTGTACTACTCAAATATTCCCCGTTTCGTTTATGTTTGCTGAAGAACGATAGGATCGCATACGTGGTAAAACCTGCTCAACTAGCGATTACAATTTTCACCTTGCATCGCGTTGCTCGTTCACTTGTCGATTTTTTTTTTTAATTTTATAAGAGGGGTTAGCATAGAGCCTTGAAAAGTTGCCAGGTAGCTTTTATTTTCTATTTACGTTTCGTACGAATATGGATAGTCACCCCAACATCATTTCAGAAACAGATATGTCCCCGCAGGCTCCCTATACTTGGAGAAAGTTTGATACAGCGCAACAATTAAACAAAATAGTCATTTTGAGAGAGAGAAAAAAAGAAACTACATCGCAAAATAGGACTCAAGACGGCAGACTTCAGTTACCGGAGGGCACGGTCTTTCGGTCAAAATTGCATTTTCGCCGTACGGTGGCCGCTGAACTGTGACTAGATCTTTCCCAACTTTCGGCGAAAAGTGGAGTGATTTTCCGCTCCAGCGAAGTTCACAACAAGTTAAATTTATGATCGTCTTTTTTGTTAGTTTATGCTTGCGTCATATCAACCATATATCTGCGTCTCAAGCTAAGAGGCAAAGGGGACACTTTATCGCGGTTATCAGCAGTAAACAGGCACTCGCATTTTTTTTATTGCATTTTTTTTTCTACTTGCTCTTCTATGCCTATCATATAAAATGATATCGGCTGTTTCGCTCTACATGTAGGCTTCAGGAGTTATGCCTTCCAGCATTCCGTGTGCCCGTGCTTGTGTTTCGACGCAACATTTTGTTTTCGACCAAACGTACGTGGGTTTAGGAGGGCGAATCATACACCACTTCAGAAACGCCTCGATTTTTTTAAATAACGTAAAGATAGTTTTGAAACATGGTTTTCTAATAAACGTTCTCTTCAACAGAGCAAATTCACAAGGTTTAAAAGAAAAACTTGTTTTTCTCAATGTGTTATTTCCTTTGAATAACAACCGAAAGTCTCATGTCCGCACTTACCTCGGCACTGCCAATAAGGGGTTCGGGGGGGGGGGGGGGGGGGGGGGGGGGGGAGGCCGAGGCCGAACAGGAAACATGTAATAAAAATAGAACGCTAAAAATTGGCGAAGAAAAATATCCTTTTTTTTTTTTTTTGTTAAAAGCGTACCCCTCAGATTGTGTGCAATGACAACAAGTAATGTAAATTGTGTGTACGTGCTTGTGTGTGTTTGTGGTGGAGGTAGGGGGAGAGGGCGGGGGGGGATGGGGGGAAGCGGGTTCATTGCTTTTAGGAATACATCTGATTTCATCTTTGATCCAAACTTCTAACCTGAAGCAAGGAGTCAAATAATCGTGGCCTCAATGAGGATTGAACCGAAATTGGTTTCGGTTCGGGTTTGGATTCATGGCTTTTGGTTTAGTTTTAATTCAATTCCATACGGCAAAAAAGAGAAAAAAAAAACAAAAAAAAAAAACGGGGGAACTATACTAAAATTTTAGCGGTTCAAGCCGGTTCGGACCATTTCGAACAGGTTTGAACCGCTAAAATTTTAATATAATTATTATTTTCCCCATTTTGTTCTGTCTTTTTGTAAAACAAGTATTATTTTTGTGGTTTGTACAGTCCACCTTTATTTTCAAGTCACAAAAAACAAACAAACAGAACTTGTTATTTTATTTAGACGCAGCAGTCTAAAATACTAGGCTTAACATCAAGACACCATGTTTATACAGCGAAATGTTTGGTTGTTTACCTGTAGCGGGGTCGTAAGCCATGATTTCCAGGGGCTGGATTGGGCAAACAGGTATGAAGCCACCGAAAGTAAGCGGCCTGCCACGTAAGTCAGCGCTTGACAGGCTCTTCGGCTTTTCCGAGTGCTGGTTTGAGCAGAGTCCAGGGCGATGGATTTTTTCTTCTCACCTGAAGAGGCCTGCTTGTTGCGCAGTAGCAGCCATTCGACGTGAACATTTTTAGATGCTAGTTGATAAACTGTGCATCCGTTCCACGTTCAAATGGCTTATCCTCTTGATTTAATACAAAGCGGGATTATTAAAACCCACTAAAGGACACGAGAAAGCACAGACCAAAACATCGACTGAATGCGCTAAAAAAGTCTAACAGACGCCCGACTTCTAGGACAAGCATCGAACTTCCGGTGACTTCACTTGCACCAGGCTCGGGAAGCAGCTATGCGCCATCTATTACCCTATAGAATAGGGATCAATAATCACAGCGGCGAGTTCGGACGTCCGCTCTCCCACAAGGCGAGGGATCAGGGGACGTGGGAGACACAGACAAGAAACTCGGGCTGAATGGGGTATGAAACAATTTTAATAAATATAATAACCCGAAATTACAATCGCGCGCGGCCGATTTGCATATCGAAAATGATCCAACATTACTTGCCATTGTCGCAGAACGATAGATGGCGCCACAAAACCTTGTTCAAGATAGTCGAACGACTGGCGGCGCTTGTCATCCACTCGAGGGCGAGAGTTCCCGCGTGGACAAGTGGCCGACCAGTCTCGCTCATCCACGCGGGAACCAATCGCTCTCAAGTGGCTGACGAGCACCGTCCGCCGTTCGACCATATTCAGCAAGGTTTGGTAGCGCCATCTGTCGTTCTACGACGACGGTAAGTGTCGCAATCTTTGATCACTTCTTTAATGTGTAAATGAGCCGCGCATGAATCTAATTTTTTTTCGGGTGCGTAGAGCTCGTAGATTGAGTTACGATAATAAAACGAGGATCTCAAATCGCAGTTTAGTAGAAATTTGAAATATACCCGTCATGTTCAGAAATAGGCTGAATATGATCCACAATATGCGTAAATGAGAATCGCACGTTTGTATTTTGAGCCTGGTGGCTGTATTTTTCATTATAAACGGCCTACTCTGGCAAGCGCTCGGAGTTCATGTCACATCCGGCGCAATCGTGATGTAGTTTGTCTCGGGATGAACAAAGCTGCGGCGAAGCTGACGTCGGCAGGATGCCCTAGCCGTTCAAGCCACCGAAGTGGTCGAAGCACGCCAGCGATGGGCCACCGCAACTAACCGAAAAGCTGATTTTGTGTGAATATTGAGGGACGGGTCAATCTTCTATAATCTTGTAGGAAAATGGCGACGTGTGGGACTTACAAAAGGGAGACCCGTTCATTTGGGGGTTCCTCCCTCCCCTCTTTTCTTGTGCTGGCCATAGTGCTGTCGGCATGACATCAGGTTCAAAGCATGAATAGTTCTAGGCTAGACAGTTAACGTCATTACCTATCAAGGTTCCTAGACGGGCATTACAAACGAGGCTTTAGCGACATCTACAAGGTGCTCTTTTCTAATCGTTTAATTTGTTTTAAAATTCCTCTTCGTGTCTTTTCAACAAGATATTCGTGTGTCCGATATGATACTGCTCCTTTGAACACGTGTAGACCAAAAAATGAGCGCCGAAAGTTTGTTATAGTATCCCTAGAACCCGGCGTCTTCTTCATGCATAATACCCGATTTACCAGAAAAATTGCTAATCACGCAAACAAACATCGCTGAAGTAACCCCAATATTTGGACAAAATAATTTTTTTTTTCGCTAGGATATTGCATTCACAATTTTGGTCCACACCGTGTTCTTTTAATGCAAGTCTCTACTGACAACAATAAAAAAGTGACGTCAGGGGAAGGCAGAGGTTCACTCTCTAGACTTTAGAATTTGTTTCCAAGTGATTACAGGGAGTTTCATGTTGTCAAATGAATGATATGGAAGCTCGCTCCAGCACCCGCGCAACAGCACAAATCAAATGCTCGGCCTAGTTCATTTTGAGACTGCCCGATCTACCTGCAAGCATCTCTTCCCCTGACTTCACCACACTGAAAAGCACGGGTATATTTGACTGTTCGTTTCAGCATCACTTTTACTTGCCGATTCCACACTAACTATTCTGAATTTCGCGATACTAAATAGCATAGCGGAAAGGCCGGTGATTCTGAAAATATAGTTAGTTGGGTAGCCACTTTAAGTCGAGACACAGCGCTACCGGCTGATTGAACCAATCAGACAGTATGCAAAGCGCACCATCATGGCGTTCGTCATGTTTCGGTATTAGTTCTATCATCGCAGGACCATAGCCTCCTATATACTGACAAAGCCTGGCAAATCGTCACGGGAAGTGGCCGCCGAAATCAGTGGAAAAGGTGAAGCGGCAGACAACGGATAAAAGGAGAGCCACCTGACTGGCGCCCCGCCGCGGCGAGACGCCGAAACACACTTCTCCCGAGCGAACAAGAGTGTTTCGGGTCCTCGCCGCTGCAAAAGCTGTGCGCTGACGTCCTGGTTCCCCTAGCGTTCCTGTATACACGTTTGCAAGTCCGGTCTCAAGGCGCCGCCATCTTCCTTAGTGGGGTGCGCTCTCGGGAGCGGCCATAATCCGATTACGACGCCTTAGCAAGGCTTCGTAATCGGATTATGACTGGTCCAAGCGCACCCCAGACAGGCAAGATGGCAGCGCCCTGAAGCCGGACTTGCAAACGTGTATAGCTACCTACGGTAGCAGAGTTGCGCATTCAACCTTGGCGGGTGGCCGTAGCGCCGGCTTTCCTGCACGCCCTTGGATGCTTTGCTCGTCACGTGACTAAAGTTGGCGATAAGCGGCGCCGCGCATGGAAAACAGAAAAGGAGGAGAAGGAGGTGAAAGGAGGGGAACATACGCCGGGACGCGTGCAACGTCGGCGGAGCGGCCGTAGCGGTGGCTTTCTTGCACGGCGCTGGATGCTTTGCTCCTCACGTGGTCGATCTCGGCGAATAGCGGAGTGGCGGCGCGGGGAAAACAAATGCACAACTCTGCTCCCCCTTCGAAGGAGCATATCTAGGAACTCTAGGTTCTCGTAGAAAGGGCTCTTTGATGCTCTGTGCTACCAGATCCTCGCGCTCCAAACCTGCGACCGGGCACTTTATGGCTCCGTCGTCGAACTGCCTGGCTTTGTGAGTATAGAGGAGGCTACGGCAGGACCAATCAATCACAGGGAACATCTAGTGACTTGCGCTTTTGATGCTCGTTCATTGGTCGCATTACTTCGTAGCGTCAACTGTGTCTGTACTTGAGCTGAAACGAGTATTGACGAGAGATCGAACTACAGGGAGCGCTACGTCTGGCTTGTTTTCCCCGAAGTTCTGTGTCTACCAACACAAGGCACGCGCAGTGGATTCTTTGCTTCACCTTTCTTGATTGAGCGCCGGGGAACAGATTGGGCACGACTCGCGCCCAAGTTTCTGCTGCGTCCGCGTTCGGCTTCCCTGATTCAAAGTAATATACGAGTACATTTTGACACAGTCTTTTATGATTGCCTTCCATTCCCGTATCCGCAGTGTTTTTAAACTGGTATGCATTGCCCCAGGGGTAATCGTAGGTGCATCTGTTTTTTTTTAGAAATAGCGGCCAATATTGGGTAGAGTCAAGTGTACTGTACACAAAGTAGTTGTTTTACCCTCGTTGAAGATCGAACTGTACACAATCCGCTCATAAGGAATTTTATTCGTATAGGTCTCGAAGCCGCCTTTATCGCACGCAACAAAATGACTAGATGACGTTTTGGAAGACGATAGCGCATTTTCACATGACGATACGCCGATTGTTTGTTTTCAAATTTGGGGAATGTACATTAAAGTCAGGAGCTGTGATTTCCCCAAAAAGTAGCTGTAAAAAAAAGAAACTTTAAGTGAAGTACAAATACATACTCAGATAATGTACTTCAAGTAAAGTAGAAGGAGAAGTTTTCAAAACCTACTTGAAGTAGTACTTTCAGTATAACGTGCTTAAAATATACTTCCCAAAACCGGCGATCCCTCTAATCACAGACAAATTTAGAAAAAAATAGTCCGCCTTTTCGCAGAGCATTTCTAATTTCCTTTCTTGTGTATAGAGTCAAAATTAGAGTCACTGTATACGGGTTCCCAAAGTAACGCATTCCTTTTCTTTTTGCGTTTTGACGACAACATACTTATTCTTGCCGAGCATGTTTTGGATTGGTGAGCATCATTGAGCGGTAGCGATCACTTGACAGAAGCACCTCTAGATTCACCTCCATCAGCGCTTCAAGAGGCTCTAATTGCCACCATCGTGGGTCCTGCAAACAGCCGCACACACGCACGCTCTGCTGCGCGCCATCTTTTCCACGCGGTTACCGACGTCAAAAGCAAGGAGGTTGTGTACTTAGTGGCACAACGCCTGCTTGTTGCGCTTTTGGGTGCAGCAGCAGGTCGGAGGATGGAAAGAGACTCTTCCGGATCCCCTTTGGAAAGAACGCAACTGCAAGACGGAGGAAGAAGGCTTGGCTGGGGTGCTATGTTGCGCTTTTTTCACTCCCAGGAGACCTGGAAGAAGGAAGTGACGTCAACGACTAGAGCAAACGCAGATTGGATGTTGACAGAAGAAACAAAATCAACATCCAATCTGCATTTGCTGCGTTGTTGACGTCACTTCCTTCTCCCTAGTCTCAAAAAAGTCAAATTTGGGGGTTTTACGTGCCAAACTTACGACGGGCATCTGGTACGTCTCAGCAGAGGACTGAGGATTAATTTCGACCACCTGGGGATCTTTTGACGTGCAACCGAAACCTCGGTTACACGGCGCCTTCTCCGCAATAAGCCTCCGTCACATTGCGGGCACCTCGATCGGGATTCGAACCCGCCACCTGGGGATCCGTAGGCCGGCGCTCTCGCCTCGGAGCCACCGAGGCGGCTATAGTCTCCTGGGAGTGCAAAAAGCGCCACATAGCCCCCCTGGTTATAGTAAAACGGAAATATTTCGAGCCCACTGCAACAAGCAAGCTTTGTGAGGCGAGTGCCGATCACAACTGATTCATTCCGCGTCGCTCGTTGCCTCGCAGTTGAACAGGCGTTAACTGCGTTCGGTTTCGCACGAGCGACGCTCTTGCGATTTGGTAAGCGACGGGCTAAGCTTAAACCGGTGTTGGGTCGGATCTCTTGCTGTCGCATATCGCGTCGCTCAATTTTAGATGTTTAGCAAACTTAGCTAATCCATCGAAGGTCGCATGCACGCGGTTGCATCACGTTAGAGTGACGTACCGAGCGAAAGCGGGTCCTTGTGACTCTGGGAAGAAATCTTTCATGCAGTTTATATAATCGCTGCTTTCATAGTTTCGTGAAATGGTTCTGAATAGCATTTAGATCGCAGTGTTTTCCGTTCAGATTGCCTCAACATGTTGCGTCGTTTTATTGCAATGACTTCTAGGATCACTTCGAAGAGTCTCAATTGGAAACGCACAGAGGCGATGGCAGAAAGCTCCTCAATCAGAGCGCAGTCCCTACGATTCTTGGCGCCGGACTTGTCATCGCAACCAAGCAAAAAAGGGTCAAAGAGCAAAATATGTAATGTAATGTTAATTATCTACGGAAGCTACTCAGAGCACCACAGAAGCTTTTGTATAGCGCATCGACCAGTTTAAATAAAGCTCTTTCAACACGCTTCAACGCATGTCACTGCTGCCCTCATACCCCCGTCGACACGTGGACCCAAGATGGCGGCGCTATGGTTTCGGTTTCAGCGCCGCGCCGCGGTTCTAAAACGAACCTTCAAAATTTCGTTACTCTGGGAACCGATACAGTGACCCTAGTCAAGATATACGTAAGTGAATTTTAGAGTAAATACAGTATGTTATCCTATCAAGACGTACTCGTTTCGAATGCCAAAAAGCACTGCATTTTTCCTCCGAAGTCCAAATCTTGTACTAACTACTTCACGCGGCGTATAAGTAACGCACAAAACTTGCTTATTTCTTGAGCTGAGAACGATCAGACAGCTAGCGTGAGCATTTAATCAATGACAACTTATGAAACGCAGAGAGTGGTAAGTCTCGGACATTTTACATCATCACCCGAAGCCGACAAAACTGCAAAATTAGCTAAAAAAAAACAAAAACCGCCAAAAGAAGAATTTATATATAGCGATTCGTCTTCTGGCGGTTTCGCTTTTCCGGCTAATTCCGCAGCCTCGTCGGCTTCGGGTGATGATGTAAAATGTCCGAGACTTACCACTCTCCGTGTTTCATAAGTTGTCACTGATTGCAGCTGGGTCACGTAAGCGGTCTGATCGTTTTCTAGGCACGAATCAAAGCTGTTGCTCGAAGTTTAAATCGAGGTGTTTTGATTGTACGTGCGTATACTTAGTGCTCGCTTGGATGGCACCATTTGTTTATTTTTTAAATTAAATTTGCCTCGGCACGTTAGTTATTACGCGTAATAAAACGGACTCCCCTCTCTGCCAGAGGAGTTCAGCGCTCAACGAAACGAAACGGACCAGCGGTGCGCGGGTCCTCGCGCATATACAGTTAGTCTAGCGATGTCTTGAGAAATTAAAAGGCGGAGCCATACGGTTACTCTATACTAGAAAAACTGTAGATGCTCAACAAGCGGTGAATATGCAGTTAATCTAGCGAGGCCAAGCGCTCTGCTGGTCTTTTTGCGTTTCGTTGAGCACTCTATAAGCGTTTGAGCTAATAGGCGACCATACTGAACCGAACTGCTTGTCTATAGTAACCTATATTGTTATTTTTTTCTTATCCCTCTCACAACGTAGCAAGCAGGCTCAAGGCGTTGATTGACCTCGCTGTTTTCAATTAAACACCTATTGTCTCTTTAAATAAAAAAAAAATAAAAGAAGAAGAAAATATATCCTTGAAGCTTTTTAAGAATAGTCTTAGGAACCTGAGAATGGTATATCTTGCTTTACTTCGCGATTAAGGGGTCTTCTATGACATTTGTTTTTTTCTAGTCGAACTAGCAACGTTACGGTGAATCCAGCATACTAGAACCGGAGGTATCGGCACACGACTAAAATCACCTTATTTAATTGGTTGTTTTTAGAACAAACTAAACTAATCAAACAGTGTTTTTATTCATTCATGTCCACTTTTCGGGAAACGAATAAAAAACATCTAAAAGGAATTTGAGTTCGTAAGACAACAAATATCTCGCGAGATTTGCTGCCAACAAATTTAAAGCGAGATATAATATTTAATCGATATTACAGTTGTGAACATTTATACCACCTGCTAGTTTATTTTTATATCTACGCATTCATAGCTGTTTCGTGTCAGAGTTAAAAGTCGTTTGCTACAACAATCTGAATTGGAGGCAAATTTGCTATGGGCTGCGAGGGAGCATTTTACAATATATACGAAAAGAATAAAAATTAGCTGTTTTACGCTAAAACAGTCCTTAACATTTCTTATTTTTTATGTACATATTGGTATTTTCATTGAAGTCTATATTTTCCAAATAACGGCTGAAGTGTAGAAAACAGTTAAGATTTTTACAAAGTCTGCTTTGTGACATTTCAGACTTTTTATTGGAAACTATTGTCACGGGTGGTGACCAAAAGAAAACAGAAAATGAACAAGAAGAAATAAACGTTTAATGTGGCGAACTTGTGCCAAAAATAAAAGGGTACAAAAGAAAACAGCAGATCGTCGCGGGCGTCAATGTCGGCGAAACCGCAGGATCGAGCGCAGAGGCGAGACTGACTCGACAAGGTCGCGGGCGGCCTCTTATCTAGAATGAGTCACTATATCGAAGATTCGGCGGGGAACGTTCGAGCGTAGCGCGCTTGGGGCGAGAATGAACACGCACTTTCTAGAACAACAACAACAACAAAAGCAACAGTCAACGCATGTTGACTGTTGCGCGACAAACAATAGAACGGTAATAAATTTCCTGCCACACACTAGTCAGCTGGTCACTAGTGTTTGAATGCAGTTTCAACAATTTAATATTTCAGATCCTGAAAAGTAGCAGGCATAGGTTGGCGGGCTTTCAAATTCTTCGAACCTTCCTCTTCCCAGTGATGTGTGGAATTTGTTTCTGAATTTTACAGTTTGATTTAAATACACATTTTAGATCCGCTTCTTCGTTTTGAATATTGCTGTATATTTTGTTTCAAGCAAATCTAAAGACCCTACCCCGCAGTCCTGATTGAATTCAAATCTCATTAGCTAGTTAGAAAAATTCGATGCCAATATGATTTCACGGTTCCTTTAAAATAGACCCTGTTGTTTCCGCCATATAGATGGAGAATATATACATTGTAGCACGATTATTAACCTTAGGTTTTTAACGTGTAACACACAGTAGCGATTACATGACCGCACACAGCTATTGATCGAAATGAACAGTGCGGCAATAAAACCCAGGAGTAATAAAAAAAAGTTAAATAACACACTGTATACTATTTCCGTCTATATATATATATATATATATATATATATAGTGAAAGATGCGTACTGTCGGAGTTACTAATTCGAAGTTTATTACGACGTTTCGAGCGGGGACCGCTCTTCATCAGGTAGCGAGTATACAGCTCGCGAATGTTTATATACCCCTAAGAAGAAATTAGAGGGAGTAAATTTATTTTTATTTTTTTATTTTTTTGTGTGAGAGGAAATAATCTCTCCACCAACAACTTTTTTTTTTTTTTTTTTTTGCGCGAGCGTAAATAATCTTTTTTTTGCAAACCGATTTTTTTTTTTTTTTTTGATGATTGTCAGGTTTTGGTGCCCTCTCCTTTCTGTGTAATCTATCTGTTTTGTCAACGCTGTTTCCATTTTCTACGGCACTTTACTCCCTCTAATTTCTTCTTAGGGGTATATAAACATTCGCGAGCTGTATACTCGCTACCTGATGAAGAGCGGTCCCCGCTCGAAACGTCGTAATAAACTTCGAATTAGTAACTCCGACAGTACGCCTCTTTCACTTATTAACTTTTCCCGGTCCATTGTTTTCATATTTACCTTATATATATATATATATATATATATATATATAAGAAAGCGGACACGATCGAAAAGACTTTTATACATATATATGTCACGCGAGTTTTCGTTCGTGTCATGTTTCATTCAAGCTGCGTAGCAACCACTGCCCTATTATTAAATAGGAAAGAAAAATAACCTTTGCGTCCGCTGTGCCACTTTTAGCTTTCATACCCACGCTTCTCATAGCGACGAGAACACGCATGATAAGCGTCGACGGTCATTAGATGGTCTTGCATAGTTGTAAGCATTAGAACGAGGTGCTGTGGCCTTAGTGTTTTCATTGATTATTAGTGACGTTGCTAGAGCTTTCCAGAGAAAAACCAAACGTGTGTTTTGTGAGTTGTCTCGCGCAATGCCTGCGTCGTTGCCTACGATGAACAACAGAGGACGCTGCGAGGCGTTGTTTTTAATCCAATACGTATCCACTCCAATACCATGTGTGTATCACATGACCTTCGAGAAAGGTGCAACAGCTCGCAGGCAGCTCGTAGTCACGTGACAGGTTAACAGCGCTGGACTGGTTGCGACGGCTTGTAGCATCCATTGCGGTGCAACGCAAGGTGAAACGGAGTATAGCTGGAATATATAAAAAAAATGTTCAAAAGCGCAAACAAAACAAGGACAATAAAGGCACAAAGACGACAGGACGGGTGCTATTGTCCTTCATTGTCCCTGTTTTGTTTGCACTTTTTAACCTTTTAAATTAGTATGAACCAACTCGCCCAAACCCAAGTTTTAGTCCAATATTGCCGGAAGCTTTTAAAACGGATCTTAGCGTGCTTTTCAGCGAAGAGAAGGCAAAAGGTATACGGAGAAATTAGCGATACGGTTAATTATCGCCAAATCAACCAGAGTAGTTTTCTTGTTTTTCACCGCTCCGCGGAAGTGTTTTTTTTTTTTTTTTAATTACCTAATGCCGTGCTGCTTCTGCGCCCTCCCCGTTTATCGAGCTCGAGATCTTAGCCTGGGGCGTGAGCGTTACTGTGTAGGCTGAGATAATTATGGTAAGAGAAGGGAAAACAAACTAATCATCTTTCGTTTCAACGCCCGTCAAGATTATAACTCTCTTCTGACCCAAGTGCGACAATGAACAGACACAGAGTTACTCGCGAAGAACGTGTGGTCCCCACAATATGCAAATTCGAGATATATATATATATATATATATATATATATATATATATATATATATATATATATATATATATATATATATATATATATATGAGAAAAGAATGGCAGCGATTTTTATCTAGAAATTAAATGTGTTGCGAAGACAGTCATTTGCAGGATTGTAGAAGGATCTAGGTTTTTATCATTCTCCCTGCTAAGATTTTGCAGGGAAACGAGCGGTGCATAGGTATAAATAACGTCACGTCAATACCCCGCTAGCGCCTAAATAAATGGGAGTATAGGGCAAGTGACGTGAGGTCACGTTACGCGAATTCCCCCTATAAATTTAGTTGGGATACTGACTTAGTGCATAGGTCACGTGGTACAGTTCCTCGCTAAATTCAGCGGGGAAGATGTAATTGGCGTATAAGTCACATAGCGCCAGCTCGCGTGACGTCTAGTTCCCCGCTAAATTTAGCGGGAAATATACGAACGAGCGGACAGACGGACCGACGGACAAACAAGACATTGGGATTGCAGGGGATCCCTACAAAAGCATTTTATGTTTTAAAACAAATAAAGTAACGAACGAAGCAACGGTCTTGATATTGAAAATATTTAAGAGAACTAGAATCCCTGGCAGGATGAGAAAACGGCAGGGCGCCTCCTTCTGATGCCAGACCTCCAGCGCGCGTTCGATGCCTTCCGTCGTGCTTTGGGTGCACACTGCACGCTCGAGGCTCACGAGACGCCGAAGCATTATCGAAGGTAGGAAGATCGGGCTGAAGGCGGGTCAACTCAAATACATTCCTGCTGTTCTCATCGTATTAGTGATTATGCAGGGCCAGAAAACGGAAGTTACGAAGGATTTGCGTCTGCCAATTTTCAAGTTGAACAGAGAGCTGGACGTCACATTGGAGTATATCCTGAGATAGCCGTGTGAGCACGTGACGATCCAGCCGGCTTGGCATTGACTGAACGCAATTTGAACGTTAACGCGTTACAAGTAACGGCGTTACCGGTAACCGGTTACTTTTTTCTGTAACGTTGTAACGTACTCGTTACTTTTTCAAGAGAGTAACGGGTAACGTAATTACGTTACTTGTTTCGAGTAACGTTCAACGTAGTTACGTCACTCGTTAGATATTCTTCCAAAGACTTAAGAAAAATTACACTTCAATAATTTTAGTGTTTCTAGGCGCAAAATCAAATAAATGTTTAAGATTTTCGCACCTTTTTGTATCTTTTTTCGCGAGTATTTAGTGGGAATGGCGCAAAATGATAAGGTAATTATGTTCAGTTTCTGAATGGGTATGATGTTTCTTGAAATATTGCGCTTACGCATACCTGTAACGTCAAAAATAGTAAAATAAGTTAGTTCATAATTAAAAAAGTAACCGAAAAGTAACGTGCGTCATTTTTTAACCGTAAAGGTAAGGTAACGTTTTCTTTTTGTTTTTTTTTATAGGTGACGTAGGTCGGTAACGCGCTTCTTTTATTTTTAAGTAAAGAGTACCGTATTTTGTTCCTTTTTTTTTGGTAGCGCCTGCAACATTGGCTGAACGGTACATAGCTGCCCGTGGTTCGATGACTGTTAGACTGAATTAAAGGATTCCTTCCGTCTCGTCGACCTGCCACCGTATCCGATCGAATCGCAACAAAGTGATTAAACGGGATCAAGTTAAATGAAGTATTGTTAAGCAAAAAAAAAAAAAAAAAAAGGAAGCGAAATGGCGCCTTTAACCGTCCTTTTGTTGTCGTGGGTCAGGATTGAGAGTCTCTTTAAACGAAATAACTAAAATGTCAGTCCTCGGAAGCAAACGATAATCGTTTGTTTTCGAGGACTCGAATAATCGCTTGTTTTCGAAACGCACGAAAGGGAATGCAATTATCTTGATATTTATTGAGGGAAGGAAGCGATAATCCTGCTTTGGAAGCTTTCGCTGCAATCGTTATATCATTTTTCAGAGGAAACGCATGAGACACTCGCCAACGACAACTGGCTGTGTTTGGAGATTTGTGTTTGCCCTTCGCACTCTTTGTTCCCCTTCTCCAGGGATTATTATCGTTATTCTTGTGCAGCTCGCTTGTACCTTTGCATTAACTGAATTATCGTCATAACCTACTCCAAATACTTAAGGGGCAAACGAATTCCCCACGTCGATCAATAAGGACGAACCCTTTCTCTGACGTCACAAAAAAAAAAAAGGGGGGGGGGGGGGTCATCCCTCAACGCCCTACTTTGAAAACAGCAGTACCCAGACATTAGGCCTTTCGGCGCTCGAATGGGTGTCCGTTTCCCCGAGGTGTTTTTTATCCTCGGGGTTGGAATCATAAAAGCAGGGTCTAATGGCAATATGTACCCCGCACTTGGTATTGACATTGGTTAGATTAGGGTCTTTCGTTGACTGAAGTAATGTTGACTGAAGTATCGCGCTAAGATACAAACTAGAAACGGGAAATCCCAGGAAATTTCGCAAACATATAATCGGCTAAACATAACTCCAACCAAAGCTTCCAAAATATTTTCTGATCAAAGCACGAAAAGAGTCAAGTCTGCTCAACATGCGCATTAAAGGCGTACAAAAAAAAAAAAAAAAAAAAAAACAGGTGAAGGGGGAACCGCTGAATTAGAAAGAAGATGACTGGAGTTGTCACAAGCGATAGCAAATCACTCGCGATCTAGACAGCAAGTGTCTAAGAGGTACGAGTGCGCGCAACAGACTAATACGGAATAAAATAGATGTAACTATTATGGACTGCTAGCAAAATCGGTTTTTGTTATTCAGATTAACATTAATCGAATAGCGGAAGGGTTAAACCTCATATGTGCGTGTTGAGAATTTGTTTAATTGTCCTTCCAGGCTAGTATTAGGTTTGTCCGATACAGATCTATACAGTGTACGAACTACCAGCTTTATATTTTTACAGAATTTTCTTAAAATGCAACTCCGGTCAATATTTTTGAATTTGAGATTACGGCAGTTTTCGGCTAAAGAAGTGTCCCTGAACCACAAGGTATTTTTTTTTTATTGTAGATTTTCTGTGTAGTTTTATAAATATCACGACTGAAAGCTTGGTCTCGGGCAGCTACGGCAAAAGCGAAACTATCTGCTAGAGGGATGGCAACACTGATCATCAGCAGTACGACCGCGACGTGGCGTCACCGAAGTTCTGCGGTACGCGGTACAGCCATTCAATCACAACGCCACTGCAACGTGACGTCACGAGGGTGCTACACCAATGTTCTTTGACTAAAGGCTATCCCGCTTGCCGCGCGCTAAAGAGCAGCTGATCGCATTTTGAAAATCGCTTTTAGAAGATTACCGGCTTTACTTTGACGTAATATTTTGGCTGTGATCATGTCTCGTGCCACTAAAGCGATACCAGTCATTTATTTTGGTTTCGTTTTCGACCGGCGTTGCCCCTTAAATACAAACGCTATAAAAGTACGGTTTTATGCTACAGTGTAGAATAAACCAACACCTACGTGGTGGTTTCCTCTACAATGCTGGTGTCTTTTTTTACTTACTTTTTCTCTTTTGTTTTGGTAATGGTACACCAGCACCGCAGAATACATTAGGTGCCAGCGACATATAGTGTTGAGCATGCTTGATTTTGTTACTATGAATAAGTAGATATAAACAAATGTCGTCCAAATACTTTCGTTTCTCAACCTTCAAACAACCTGCCTTCACAAGCTGAGATGCGCTGGCATCTCAGCTTTTCAATTTCGCTCGTCACCTTGGCAGACGAATAACCGGGAGAACATTTCCGACCAGAATGAAGAGATGACGCTGTCTTGTTGCGAGTCTCGGAATTTTCGGTACAAATATTTGCAAAATTATTTGCCTGAAAACGCTTCTGACAAGGTTGTTCTAAGAATTTAGGGTGATGCTTTTTCAGTTAAGCTTGTAACGCTATTTTTTGTAACCGCTCCTAATAACGATTTAAAATATTGTTTAAGTAAATAAAAAAAAAACAAAAAAAACTTCAATGCCAGTTACTTCCATGTTTATTGGCACAGTTTCTGTTTTAATCATTTCACGAACAAAGGTTAATTATAATCCAGTGGCTAGCAATATACAAAGTGTCACCCAAAATAATTCACAGGTTTTTTCACCGCAAAAAGAAACTCCGCATCGCCGAAAGATTATTTTCCCCCAAATGTAGGGCTACCGGTCCGAACCAAGTGCCTAAGTTTCAACACTGACCTTTATATTATTCAAAAGTTATACATTATGTTCCGAAATTTGCAACGGAAAAATGGTGGCCGACGGATTTTTCGAATACATCGATGTCTATGG
Organism: Ixodes scapularis; assembly: GCF_016920785.2. NCBI lineage: Eukaryota > Metazoa > Arthropoda > Arachnida > Ixodida > Ixodidae > Ixodes > Ixodes scapularis. The sequence goes on from NW_024609868.1 coordinate 62,889,919, forward strand.
CACCTAAAACGAATGAAGGGCGAAAACGGGCCCCGTGTTCGCATTGAGCATTTAAGAAAGAGCACTTTTTAACGACATAACGTCTAGGTAGTTCTAAAACTTTTGCATCTGATCCGATCGGGCCGCTATAGCGCGACTTTGGGTGGATAATGAGCGTTCGGCAATGCGTAGCTTTATTTTGTGGAAAAAACAAAAACAAAAAACCTTGTAAATGTTTTTTTTTAGACACGCTGTACTCACAACCCTGACTTTGTGCAGCGTTGTAAGAGGCTTAAGTGCGAGCGCGCGGGCTTGCAATGCGGTTTCCTCACGTGTGCGCTTGCGCGAACCAAGCCGTTAGCCGATCAGTTCTGCTTCCGCTCCAGCACCTTACATAACGCTACACAGATTGATAAAGACGGCGGTCTGAATTTCGCTGAAGAATAATGGGCATTTAATTTTAAAGCGAATGTATTTAAGTTTGTAGAATTTATAGAAATATAGAAAGAAAAAGAAGAAGAACAGATTAGTCCATTTAGACAGCAGGAGCTTAGTCTGCCAGAATATGGCGACATTGTTACCCACTGCAGACGAGACATTTAGCCAGTAGAGCACGACCGCTAGCCTAGGATCTTTCAAGGGATTCTGAATCAAAACTTAAAATATACCTCTCACGTTCAGAAATAAGTTAAACATGATCAACTCTATTTCCATTGACAATCACAAACTTGTTTTTCAAATAGATGGCTTTATTATTATTTTTTTTTTGGATGTTCGATTCTTACGATCGCTTCATGATCAGCCTTCGAAGAGCGTGGTGCGTCTCTGGATATCCGGCACGCCCTTGACTTGCCATGACGCCATCGGCCTCCCTAGGGCCAAGCGTACCGTGGTTATGATCATGGACACTTGGTGGCGTCAACGCGCTACTACCTCGCTTAGTCAGAGTGCCCGAGTGATGTAACATTTCACCGGCGATTGCGGAGCCGGCTGAGTCGTGCGTGCTATGACAACACGTAGCGCGTCGTCTACTCCGCGACTTGGCGGATACAGCGTCATCGACAACCTCATTTCGGTCGCGACCTCGCTGCTCTTTGAACGGGACGACATCTTCGCGAGGCGGCTACTCTCTGATCTCGCACGAGGCGAGATGCTGGTGGATTTCCTACCTCATGTAGTCAAAAGTGACGGTAGGATCATGCGTAACATTGGTAGGACCAGGCAATTGCTGCTGACCTGATTTACCCCCGGCTGATCACAACGACCAGACTCGACGAGGGCGCCAGCTTCACGGAAAATAAATATCGCTTTATAGGCGCCATACCACTGGGCATCCTTCATTTATTAAGGCGAGGGGGGAAGCAGGCCGAGTCCGGTGAGACAGCACGGCGATGGCATCACTCGAGCCATTTCGCGCATGCATATCGCATCGATAGTGGTGCGACCGGAGTATTGTGACACCACCACGAAGAAACGCGTACACCATGACAAATTTGCGTCACTCCTTGTCACAAGGGTCACAAAGGCGAACGCTAAACGAACGGAGGGATGGCATCGGCGTAGAGAAAGCTTGCACTGGTTTCGACGGGACGCGATTTTCCGAGTGAAGGCACAGAGCGCAGAGTACACGACAGTACAATTCTCACATCTTAACACAAAAATAAAAAAAAAAAAAAATGCTCGCATTGCCAAGATTTTGCAACAGGACTTGTCTCAATGGCGAACACTAAACGAATAAGAATAACAAGGGTGGAAAAAAAGGGGGGGGGGGGGGGGGGGGGGAACGCGGCGCTGCGTTAGGACGATGGGTACAGACACGTTTGTTGTTGGACTGCACGTAGACCTGATGCATATTGTCATGAATGAAAAGTGATGAGGAGATAATATCTGAAGAAACTAAACGTTTAATGGGGCGAAATTGTGCCCAAAAATGAAAAGGGAACAGAAGAAAGTAGAGCGTCGCTGGCGTCGAAGTCGGCGTGACAGCAGAGTCGAACGCTGGGGCGAAACTGACTTCGGCTTGCCACGCGGAGTTCCTTTTGTACACGCGTGGGCTTCTAGAACAATCGGCGTAGAAGGTTCGACGTGTCGAACATTCTAACCTAGAATCAGCAACACGGTTCTCGAATTTACTAGAACATTACGTTAAAGTTAACAAAGATGCGTCTTCGCGGCCAGGAATCGAACCCTGGCTTTCTGCGGGGAAGGCACGCGCGATAACCGTTATGCCACGAGCGCGCTTTTTTTTTTTTCTTTATTGCATGATGTAGGTCAAACGCACAAGTTGAACATGCACACGCACATAAGACACTAAGAGACCTCAGCCGACTTGGCTGACGTCGGGAACTGTTAAAAGTCCTTGAGGGCAGAGAGCCCATCAAGAAGAGGCAACCACTCTGGGGGTGGTTGCAGTGGTTTGAACATTTCCTTCAAGAAGCACATGTGCTCTACATAGTATTTATAAACAGGACGCACATCAACATCTGCGTGTCGCACAGCCATGCGGCATCGCCATATGCTGTGCAGGCCGAGCAGCAGGAGCATGTCGAAAGGAACACCATTTTCATCTTCTACAGCTAAGTAGCGTATGCCATGTGGCGTTAATGGGAGGTCTTTTTTGAGGGTCCTTTGGAGGACATCCCAAAAAAAGACAGCGTCCCAACAGTCTAGAAAGACGTGTTCAACGGTCTCTTGCTTTTTGCAAAGGATGCAGTTGTCAGACCATGCAACTGGCAGGCCTTTTTCGACCAACCAGGCTTTGACTGGAAGCGTCTGACTGTGCAGCTTGAAAAAGAAGGTTTTCACGTTCGGGGGCACCAGCATTCTTTTGACACGTTTTAACACGTCCTGCCCTGGGCCTGCACTATACAAAAAACGATACGTGGGAATGGGAAAAAGTACATCAATCAAATCTGTCGTTAGTCGTTTACGTGACACTTCGGACAAGTATTCAAGCGAGAAACGAGTGACTAAAAAACAATACGCCCCCACAACTTCTTTCAAAAAACCCCGCACACAGACACTGTAGTCCTCGCTCGATGAAACAACAAAACTAGGAATCGCTCTGCTTAGCCGAACTTGAATGATGGTTCGCAAAAAAGGGTCTTTTTGGTCGCGGAGAAAAATAAATCTGCTGACCAACTGCCTCACAAACAAATGAGACAGGCCGAGACCACCGGCTTTGAGACTACGAAAAAGATTAGTGCGGCTCGTACGCTCCCATACAGAGCACCAAATAAAAACTGCAAAGACACGGTGCATACGTTGTACGTTGATTCGCGAGCAGTGCAGCACCTGCAAGATGTACCACACTTTGGCTGCAAGAAACGCATTGCAGACAGCTGCGCGAGCGAAGATTGATAACCCCCCACCTTTCAACTTGGTCGCCTTTTCGCGTAAAGCTTCAACTTGACCGCGCCAATACTCGTCGTTGGTGCGGTAGTACTCGAGGGGAACCCCAAGATAGCGAGGCGGCGATTCGGTCCATACAACACGTTCAAAGACAACCGGCGTTGAAGGCCAATTGCCGTGCCACAACCCCAAACACTTTTCCCAATTAACAGAACTACATGTATTGTCACAAAACATTTCCGACAGCTCTATGGCTTTGATGACACTTTCTTTGTCCACACAAAAAATCGCCACATCGTCCGCGTACGACAAAATACGCACTTCAGTAGCTTGTAACTGAAACCCCCGGATGAACTCACTCCGAATAATACTTAAACAAAACGGCTCAAGAAAAATACAAAACAGCAAAGGCGAAAGTGGACAGCCTTGTCGCACTGAAGAAAAAAGCCGAATGCGCTCGCTGACAGACTTGTTTACCACCAGTCTAGTCGCAGAATTTTTGTACGCCATGCGCACGCCATTACACAGAACAGAGCCTAAATTAACATAGCTTAAAATTGAAAAAAGAATTTCGTGCGACACGCGGTCGAAGGCTTTTTCTAAATCTACCTGTAACATAGCAACCCTTCGCACCATAGCGTCACAGCACTCCAAAATACTGCGGGCGACATGTATGTTTGTAACTATGCTTCTCCCTCTTATTCCACACGTCTGGTGTGGGCCGACGATAACTCCTATAACGCTTTGCAAACGTTCCGCTAAGACCTTCATCAGAATTTTATAATCAACGTTCGTTAGTGTGATCGGGCGGTACGAACCTACGAAACGAAGTTTTATAGGGTCGTCACTCTTCGGTATGAAAATGGTGTGCGTGCATAAAAACGATGGAGGCAAAACATTAAGTCTGTACGCTTCACGAAAGACGCAGTGCAAAAAAGGGGCAAGTTGTTCTTTAAACTCTTTGTAAAACTCGGCGCCCAAACCGTCCGGTCCTGGCGCTTTTCCGATCTGCAAATTGTCGATCGCCTTTTCAACTTCCCATAACATAATGGGCTGTTCCAACTTTTCCTGCAATTCATCCGAAAGGCGCGGCATTAACGGTAAATAATAGGCTTCAAACTCATCCTTTTTGGGCGCGCGGTAGCTGAAAAGGTTTTTATAGTAGTCGACAAAAGCCCGTTCGATTACTTTTTTATCGCGTGACAGAACCCCTTGATACAAAATCTCGCCGATGTCATTCTTACTGGCGTAAGTCTTTTCCACCCCTATCGCCCTTTTCGTGGGTATCTCACCGCACGATAACCGCTTGAACCGCGCACGTACCATAGCCCCCCTATACCGTTCGGTATCAAGAACCTCGAGGCGTTTCTTGATACTAGTAATCTCGTTAAAAAAGATACCAGGCGGAAGGCATTCTTCCTGGACCAAGTTCTGAAGAAGTTCGTTTAAATTACGCGTTTCTTTTTCTTCATCGTGCTTCAAGGAACTGGAGCGTTCGATAGCTGCCATCTTCGTTTCCTGTTTAAATAATTCCCATTTAACGCCGAACGCCTCCCCTTTCGCGCTTGCCAACTCCCCCAGCTTTTGGCGCACTGCCTTAGAAAAACAATCGTCCTTAAGAAGCTTGGTATTAAACTTCCATAAACCCCACACGAACTTCTTCGGAGCCTCTTTAGGGGAACAAATTTTAAAAGAAACAAGAGCATGGTCACTGAAAGAGACGTGGTCGACCGCATACTGCCTACACGCTCTAACAAGGTCGAGTGAAACGTACGCACGATCCAAGCGCGCATGACTGGCGTTTTGAAAATGCGTATACTGCACCTCTCTCCCACTCGACGCGCAAAGTGCAACATCTTCCAAATCACAACGATCGACCATGCCATTTAAGAAATCTGTACTGTTATCCCTGAACCGCATACTGTTCGATCTGTCTTCCGCTGCACAAACACAGTTAAAATCCCCTAACAAAATAACGATGCGATCCGATTGCAGATACTGTTCGATGAACTCGAAAAAAAAAAAACCGTTCATCTGCCTTCGTAGGGGCGTAAATGCAAAGCACGCGAAACTTGACATTTGAAACAAAAAAATCGCACAAAACAAAGCGCCCCGCATCACAGCTAATGACTTGCTCTACGGTCGCCATTGACTTCTTTAAAAATAAAAGACACCCCCCCGACGTCCCCTTAGCGTGGCTGACGCACACGTCATACCTCGCTTCAAAAAGCCGTACCATGCTCTCCGTCTGAGCCTCGCTTTCCATTTTCGTTTCCTGAACCGCGACTATGTCCAGGTCCTTCTCAATAAACAAACGGTTCACCTGGTATTGGCGACGCCTGGCACATAAGCCGCGCACGTTTAAAGTGCCTACACGTAAAGATTGCTCAAGGTTCATGAACGGTTAATAAAAAAAAAGGGGGTGGGGCAGACAAAGAGCGAGGTAAGAGCGGAAAAAAAAAGGAGAAGTCACGCGTACAGAAGTAAAAGAACTCGGGTAAAGCACAGCGCTAGAGACACGTACAGACGGAAAAGCCATACACTCACAGGGAGTCTTTTCGACGACGATCGTCCGGCGGGACACGCGGCTTCACCGCGACCTTCGACTTCTTAGACCCTGGCACAGGCACCGTGTAGGGGTTCGGTCCGCAGGTGCTAGCTGGCGCAGCCACAGGTTCCCTCGGACGCTTGACTGTCTGAGTGAAGTCCATGGCGTTGTCCTGCCCGTCGACCACTGGTGCGTCGTTATTCTCAACGATGGGAAGGCCGCTCGATGCAGCCGAAGGTCCACCTTCGAGTCGTGCTTGCTCCTCGGGTAGGTGTTTCGTGGCCGCTGCGCCGGGGGTGGCTGGTCCCTCCGTCGTGGCCTCGGAGTTCCTCTCTGGAGACGTTATATCAGGGTTACCGTCGTCCTTGGTTGCAGACATTTCACACTGTTCCGCCGGTTGCAGGGCGGTTGGAGGTGACCCTCCCACGGCTTCCTCCGCCTCGACGCCATCCATTAGGTATTCTGAGTTGTCGTCCAACTTGCGGTCCCGGGCTATCGAGGCGGGTCTTGACACAGTCTGCTGCGTCGTGGCCGTAGCGGTGGCAGTCAGAGCAGCGGGGGACGCGGCAGTCTCGGCGAATGTGGCCCGTACGACGGCACCGAAGACAGAGCGGAGCACGGCCAGGCACCACGACCAGGACCTTACAACCTTCCAGGCGCATCTCGTGGGGGAGGCTGTCTACCGTGTAGCCTTCCATGAGGGTCAGGCGTACACTGCGGGTGTTGGACTCGACAGCCTCGAACCCCTTCTCCCGGAAAAAATCCCTCGCTACCTCGGACACCTCGCCGTAGCGCTCCAGCTCCTTCTTCACGCGGCCGTTTGGCACGTCGTACGGGACCCAGTGTAGCTTAAGCTTCACAGCTGTATTCGCCGGGTCGATGACGAGGCACCGCCCCCCCCCTTGATCTTCAGCTCTTGCGCCTCCACTAACCTTTGCTTGGCAGCAGGTGACTGCATCCTCAGTAGCCACACGTGATTCATCTGATGTGGCCCAGCGGAGGCCAAGTCCTTCAGCAAGTCCAGCCGTTGAAGTTCCAGGCGGAAGTCTTGAATGCGATAGGGCCGTCCTTTTACGTCGCAGTGCAAAAAGACCGCGTTGGTGACAACATAACCGGTAGGCAGTTGGGGCAGGATAATCTTATATTCGTCAGCGTTTTCAAAACCAGACGTACCACGGCCTGACGCGGCCGTTTTCACCGCTCCGCCGGAGCTCATGATTATCACGTCCGTTCGCCTCGGCGCCCGGAAGTGGAATCCCATGCCACGAGCGCGCTGCCTGCTTGGTCACCTGCGTGCGCGGCAATATCTCGTTCGTCTTAAAGAAACACGTTGTAGTGTTTTTGTTTTGTTTTTGTTTTTGTTTTTTTAATCTTGAGGAAACGTGAGTGTATTTTATCTTGCTAACGCCAAATACATTTACAACTTTATTTTATACAAGGCAAATGGAATATTCTTAAGATTTAATGTGTTGTTTAGAGTAATATGCGCTTACTTTCCAACTAATTTGTTCAACTTTCAATTTTTCGTCGTATAATAACGCACAGCTGCTTGCCTGTGGTTTTGTTTACAACATTAAAATCACCGCCTTAGCTAGTCTTCTATGCAAAGTATGACTGTGGCGCTCGTTGACGCTTTTCATATGTACCTTATGCGATAAAAATATCGTGAATCACTCAAGAATCGTTGTGTCGGTAAGTTTTTATTTCAATCTTCTTTGCACTAGCGCGTCTAAACTCGAGCTTGTGCAACCTAACAAGGACATCCCCGTTGGCCTGCATCCAGTGCGAGTACGCTGCGTTTATTACACTGAGCTACAAACACAAACCGGTAGACGTGATACTCCTGCCGCTCGAGTGCAATAAAGCCTGGGTGCATTCCAGAACAGCAGCTCGAGCACGCTCCAAATTCACGCGATGACTCGCGCTAATGTCAGACAGCTGAAAGACATCCCTGTCGTTCCCGTATTTCTCTTCCGAACGTATGGGTCTTCGAGACGTTTTAATACATTTAGCAAGAGTCAGTCATGTGCACAAACCCGATAGAGCTTTGAAGCATGCGGAACAGAGCAAGCGAAATAAAATCCTGGCTACGTGCCTGTCATATCGTAACGCAGAAACTACCGCGCACAAAAGCGGATACCCGCGCAGTTCTGTGACGTAAACCCGGGTCACTTCGAGGTGCCCGTGCCCGTCGGCGAGAACGACGCTGAAAACAGCGCGCGCCACGTTGAACAAGCTAGTGCATTAGCCCCTGACGCCAGTGACGTCAAAGAATGAGTGGAAGGGATTCGCTAGTGGAGTGAATCCAAGGTGGCCAACTGTGCTTTGGCTTTCTTCACCAAACCTTCGGTATTACGTTGTGGCCTAGAGCAACCTGTACTAGTTAGCGCACTTCCGATATGGTGGCGCTGCCGTCGGAGGCCGATGCCGTCACGACATTCCGTCGAAGCTTCATGCCCCAAAACCAGGTGGTTTATGGTTATAGTTTAATTCAGTTTAAAATATCCTTTCTTGCATTATCCAACGAAATATACATCGGCGTGCAGCCGCTACTGCGCTTGCGCGCCGATGGCCTTGACTGTATAGTTTCGCGTATCGCAGCGGGTTGCAGAGAGCATTGCGGGACGTCGAAAACGATCTACGAAAACTCCCTAATGATACACGTGATCGCACGCCAGTACGATGCCCATCCAAATTGAAACGGGCAAGGTTGGAGATGGAACCCAGGATCCCTGGGACCTGCAGCGCGAGCACGGTTCTTCACGATTGCGTCAATCCAGTGACACAGTGTAGTAAATAAAACGAAAATAAAAACATAAAATATAACGTAGCCGGCGTTGGCTTTCTGATCTGCTAGTGGGGGGAGGAGGGGGGATATCAGTCAGAAAGCAGTGGCTAATTGAACCAACGGCACGTGTAAAACACAGGCGTTTCACATCATAACGCATTCATCAAAAATAACAAGCTTATGGGAAAAGACGGTGAGAGTGCAGGCGAGCCGGTGGTAGCTAATCATGTCGTATTACACCTGAGACTGCGGTGGAAGAATTCGGAAGAACTTTCAGTAGAAGGAACAGACACAGAGAACGTCTCAACTGTTCTCTGTGTCGTTCCTTCTACTGAAAGTTCTTCCGATTTTTTCCACCGCAGTCTCAGGTGTAATACGACATGATAAGCTTATGGGAAGCAGATAATTTATAATACGCGTATTAAGACTACGAGTTGGGCTAGTTGGTTCTGATTCATAATGGCGCATACTGTACGGTAACAGGCGCTTCCTACTGCGTTTCCTGTCGGCATTCCGACATTGGACTAACAGAGTAGTTCTTCGTGTGCATCTTTGACTTTTACTTTATGATTAGTCTTTAAATACACCAATGACCACTCGAAGGCATGCAACAGAAACATGCCTCTAAATAAAGAATTCGGTTACTAGCCGAACACAAAAGGTAATGAACCGCAGTATATATCTGAATGCCCACTTTTAACGTTACAGGGAGGAAAGCAATTCATAGGGTGCCTTGAATTTTCTTTGTCTGAGGGTGAAAAGGACCTTTTGTTGGATCACGTGACACAAATGCATGCTAAATCAAACACATAAATAGATCGTGGTAGGTAAAACATCATCGCGAGACAAATATACACCCGGGTGAAGAGCAGATAACCACACATCGAATGTGACCTCTTCTCGTTTTAAGGCTCAATTTGAACTATTGAAAGTTCCAGAACCTAAACCACTGTTTTGTGTTGAGAGGCATGTAAATGAGCATGAGCAGTTGAATAGACTATAGTGCCGAAGAACTTGACGACAGAGTAGCTTGGAAAATGTGCCGAGAAGTTGAAGGAAACTGTTTAAGGATGGAGTAGTAGTTAACTCCATACCTGCCTGTGAGCCTTTGAGCCGAGAGACGCTATAAAATGCGCTCGCATTTTTTAATGATTTAAGACAAATTGACCAGCCGGCGAAATAGGCAAAATGTCATCACCCATGAAGAGGCGTTTGCGTATAGGTACGACCGTACTTGAGCCTTTGACATGGAAAAGCAGTCGCTCTCCCATTCAGCCATTTGACGATCGCGTCTAGTGCTCGAAACCGAGGACGCTTTCTGAACGACTACACGCGATTGTTGACGATGTATACGTTACTGCGCCGTAACCACTTTCTACTTCTTTTTTCTTGCGCCGTGTTTTGATCGATCCCAGGCATGCGACTACGCCGGATGCTCCACGAGTAAAGCAGAGGCCACACGTACGCGTGCAGCCGCTGCGCATGAATGGGAAAATTAGCGAAATGAACGCCGGCACACGCGCTTGCACGGTACGCACTGCAGGAAATTAGGTAAGCGCTGAACGGACGAGGGTGCCAAGAAGCTGGCGCAAGACCAGAGAGGGACGCAGCGCCAAACATTAATAGATAAAGACGTGGTCCTCAGCACAGCTGGCAGTTTATACTGTTTATGAACCCGGCTTCCGCCTTCCCCGGTTAATTAAATCACCTCTGGACTGCCATAAGGCTTCGAACCTGACGGAAATAGGATCGATATGATTGTACTTCAGAGCTGTCGTTTCGTTAACTTATCGCTCTCTACCCTGAAACCATGATGATTAGTTCCATAATTCGGAGTAAGTAGACCAGTCCTAACTTATTACAATGGTCTTACTTTTTGTCTTGAGGTAAATGCGTAAACAGACGATCTGATCACTTCGATGGACTGCAGCAGAGCGAAGGCCCACTTGGGAGTCTAAGGCCGTGGTCACATTGCTAATACATCGTACAAAAGACAGTGCGCAGACATTAAAGAGTTTTAAAGAACCCTTTTCGCACTTCCAGTGTGGTGCGAACTGCGCATGCGCTTCCACAGAAGTCTCCCATATGCGCAGTGTATACCGGGAGCCCATCGCACCGTATCGAGTGTGCAGATACGGTTCCCTAAAACTCTCTACCGTCCGAGGCGTGTTTCTTTCCTCGTATAGGATGGTCACACTGGTCGTACAAAAACTCTGCAGACGTGCTTCGGACATGCTTCAGGCGAATCCGGAGATTATTGTTTCATCATGTCCTCAGACAACGCTGTGTCTCTTCTATGCCTGCAGGCAGTGACAAGGACAAAGATCTGCATACCTCCGATTACAGTTCATTGAGGCTAGATCATCAACCGAAAATAAAAGAGGTTGGGTGCAGAACGGAATTGTTCAAAATTTTTTTTCCGAGATGGATACTTGACTGGAATTGTCTGCCAGAATACGGCGTCGAAGGAACTTCCGATTCAACGTCATCTACCTTTTTATATTAAAGCTACAACTTTCTTCCGTGCGAAGTTATGCCTTCTTGTTAGCGTGTGCTTCTCTTTTACAATATTCCCGTATGTATATCATGCTTTCCTTTAATATTTGTGATTAAAAAAACATTTTTTTTCCTGGTATTTGTGGAAAAACGTCTTTGTATTAAGAACCCCCCCCCCCCCCCCCCCCCCTTAGAGATGTAGGTAACATTTTTTTTTTGTTATTCTTTCAGATTTGTTTTAGAACAACCGTGAAAGCTACCCTTCAGCGGTTTTTGTGAGTGAGTCACACGCCCAGGGGGACATTATGTGGGTGGCTAGTCTTTGCGATTAATTTTTAATTAGTGAAAATACTCTAGAAAATACATTAGAAACTTGCTGAGCGACATCCAAAACCGCTAAATCAGTAATTTTTAGAAAGACTTTCAGCGCGTGAGAAGCGTAGCAGTGCACTAAAGTTACGACTCGTGGTTCAGGTACGAAGCTGGGGCTAGATAAGAGACGGAAAAATTGCGCGGGCGCCTTACCGCAACCGCTAGCCTTGTACCTGCTCCACGAGTGATAACTTTAGTGCACTACTACGCTTCTCACGCGCTGAAAGTCTTTCTGAAAATTACTTATTTAGGGGTTTCGGACGACGCTCAGCAAGTCTCTAATTGGAACCATATGTATATTTTCACTAATTAAAAAGTTAATTAGTGAATTTTAATGAATTAGCCGACTTATTGCAAAGAGTAGCCACACACATAATGTCCCCTGGGCGTATAACTCACTCGCACAAACCGCATAAGTGTAGCTTTCACGGCTTCTTTTTGAAAACAATCTGCAAAAATATATATATATATATATATATATATATATATATATAAAGAGAGAGAGACATGATGATTGAAGCTTGTGGGCCGGTGATTATTGAAATACACGAGAAAGATCCATGGACTGAACAAAAACAAGGAAAGGTTTATATATGAGTAAATAAAACTATGCATGAACCTTCAGTGTGACTGATACTTTACATTACGTTGACTTTCACGTACAAAACTCACGCACCTGGCTCGTGGGGGGAGGCAACGAACACGTTAGCGAATTACGAGGCCCAGATAGCTTTAATAAATCTGCATTGCCTTTCTTATCCTTGCGTTGTTCATTGTATCAACGTAGATAGCGGCACGAGTCAGCCATCGCGCATGTTTCATTGTCAGCCTGTCGCGAACTTCAACCTTTTCGTGAACAAGGGTAATTCTTTGGCCCCATTTATTTTGTCCCGAGAGTATACCCAGATCTCGTTCGCAATCTGCGACTCGTCCAGTTTCGTTAGCACAGTGCAGCTGTCGTCGTTAGTCTGTAAAAACCTAACTTGGCTTTTTTTTTAAATCTTTTTGCAAGGCGGGAAAAATGACGAACAGTAAGAATAAAAAAAAAGGAGAGGGAAAAGGTTAGCCCAAAAGCCGCAGGGGTCATACATCGTACAAAAAACGCCGTGTTCGCTAAAGGCACGATGACGAAACTGTCTGCAGGCAAGGTTTAATCGTTTTTAAAACGCGTTCGCATCATGCACGTATATGGTTTGAACATGTCCGCATGCGCTTTTAAAACGGTTGTCAAATCAATTAGCTTTCTTAGGATCTTCGGGCCACTTTCAGTTGCGTTTCCAGTTACCTTTTTTCCCCGCTATATTTATCTGGGAAAATGACGTCACACGATGTCGCACGTGACTTATACACAATTTCAGTTTCCCCGCTAGATTTAGCGGGAACATTTACGTCACATGATCTCAACACTAATCCAGTTTCTTCGCTAAATGTAGAGAAAAAAATGACGTCACGGCTTGATGTCACGTGACCTATACACAGATTCAGTTTACCAGCTCAATTTTGCGGGAAAATTGACAAGTGACCGGCCGCGGCTCTTTCCATTATGTCTGCGTCGAATCGCATTGTTAGTTTTTGTATGCAGAACATGTATCAGCAGCTCGCCTCAGTTGCCACACTCTTAGAAACTCGGAGCGCCTTATTTCCCCTAAAACATTTGGGACAACCAATTGCTGTAACTACGTCAGTGACAAAACTCATAGTATGTTTAAAAATGAAAGAGAAAAGGATGCCCGCTTTTTCTGCATTCATGTGCATGGAGAAACGTCAAATGTTCAGTGCCACAGCGCAGACTTCCGTTTTATGTCTAAACATACTTTAGCCTCGTCATTTACCACTGTAAAGCAGCAACTGCTCCTCCCCCCCCCCCCCTTTTTTTTTTCCCCCTCCGCGTGGTTTGAGGGAAACTAGACTCTTTAGATCTTTTAGAGTAATCGCCGAAAACTGAGGTTGAGGAGGAGCCGCGAGCGCGCGGGGAGGTCAGAACGTCGAGCTCTGATTGGATAGATTAGTGGGTAGACATAAAGTTAGCTGCCTTTTTTTTCACTGCGCTCATCAAACGCGTTAAGGCTCTGTTATACTCCGACGTTGAGCGCAGCGAACGCAACGCATACGCTGCGTTCGCTTCAACAAGCGCATGCATCCGCAAATTGGGTTCCAGCTTTATGTCCCAAATTCAGCGGCTCAGGGATTCGCGATATCCTAAATCGGTCATCTATTCAACTGGCGAAAATATTGCGAAACACCTTAAAACAGGTTCAAAGATCGAGCAACGTGACCTCGAGCAGAAAGGGAAGAACAAAATTTCAGTCATACCGTACATCCACTGCCTTTCCCACGGACTCAAAAAAGTCGCCCCGAGATACGATGTGAATGTTGTTTTTTCCGCTCGCCACAAGTTCAGTTCAGTGTGCTCCGCAGCCAACAAACGGCGAGAAAAGACGATCCAGCGTCTCACAGCGGGTGCATGCAGCGTCAAAGACGGAATGCCCTTCGTCGCCTGCGTGGGAGGCGTGATACAAAAGATTCCGTTTTCCTGCGTATATAGGGCAGACTGGGCGTTGCCTTAAAATACGACTACGAAAACACCACAGTTCTATGAAAGGAACCGCTTACACGCATCTCGCGATGCATTTCCGGGATTGCGGGTGCCAACCCCCTTTCACCAACACGACAGTGATGTTCCGACACGAGCACAAACTACCCCGAGAAATGATGGAGACGTACTACATAACACAAAACAGATCCTTGTGTGTGAGCCGGCCCACAGTTACTTTGATGAGCAGTGAGATCAGCTTTTTGGATCTTGGATAACTCGACCGGTTTCGTGTTGAATGAAAGAAAAAGCGCCAGGGCCATGGAAGGGCATGCCTGCACGAGCAGCAGCAGCAGCATCATGTGTATTTTGCTTTGTTTTTAATAGAATCAGTTGCTAGTTCAGCGCTTGTTTTGTGTTTTCTCATCTGTCTGTCCTTGTCTCAGTCGCGCTGCAAGTTTTAATGAACTCTTACCTACTCGCCCAATTGTCCATTTTGCCAGGTTTTAACAAATTCGTCGCTGGTTTTCCGATCACTCAGAGTACAGCTGGTTGAGCAGTCGAAGCTCGCCATATGGAGAGAAAAAGCAGATGGCAAGGAGAGGGTGCATGTACTTCTCTCTGCAAATTCCGGGCTATACTTATAATATTTCGAAAGAAGCGGCGTGGTTCATTCGTTGCAATTATGTTTAATCCATATTATAAATAAATGTTACAGAAATTTAATTTCTGAATCGTCTGACATTGTTCGCCATGTACGCCATTTCATAGGCAGGAGCACAAGAGGAGCCCATGTGGAGTAGTATATTGAAAGAAGCGTTGGCGCCCTTTAAAAAGTTTGCTGCGCATCCCATATTTTGTTTGTTTGTTGTTATTTAACACCATCATGAAGCGCTCGAGACAGTAAAATTATATAGAGATTCTGAGGAGAAGGAGAAAACTTTATTAGAAATGAAATGCCCTAAGTTCAAGGCTAGTTAGGAGATTCTGAAGCCATCAGTGGCCTCTTATAAGGCCTCCCAACAGCCTAAAATGGGGGTCGTTAGTTTTATACAAAACCCTTGTCGCATGTATGAGTACCTCCTTTTGGAAATGTCCACAAATTTGAGCTCGCGATTTGGAGAATAAAGGATATGAAACGTCTCTGGAAATTTACGTATTGTAACTCTTCCGTCAAGCGAGCCATGACGTAACAAGGTTAGGATGCCGTCTCTTTAGGACTCTCCTTCCTCCGCCTCCTTCGGTCCCGCCTGTTGTCACCGCGTCGGCCACGTTGCGTCGCTCAATGCATCTCGGGTTCATGTTTGCAGCAACAGCGTGTTACAAACAAGGACCAAAGGAGAGGGCACACAGAAGGACAAACACAGCGATGACTTACAAGTCACGTTTCTTCTTCTAAAACAAAACAAAAAAACAGGACTTTGGTAAAATTTTTTTCTTTAAAGTACCCTTGAAATTTGCACTCATCACATTGACTACTACGCCAAGTAGTATATTTATTTCTGAGATAAAGAGACGCAAGGGGCGCTGATACACTTATGATCAAGTCGCGCGATCTTCTCCGTACCAATACTGAGCATTTTGTGAACTGGGCATGACAATCACAGTCTCGGCACTGAATCACTAGATGGCCAGTGATATATTCTTGTCCGCGTTATTACGATACTCTTGCAGCCAAACGTTGAGACATCTGCCAGCTTGTCCGACATACATCTCGGGTGTCTCGAAAGAGCGGCTCGATGTTGCTAGAAGGCAACGTTTGTAGACTGGGTCAGTTGTGAAACTCCCTTTAGGAGGCTGCCCCATTTTGCAGCGCTTCCGACAGGCGGCGCTGGCGTTCCCTTGCAATCTTGGACATAATGGAGAACTTAAACCTAGCTGAAGGACTAACAGCACTATTAAGGAACATTTAAAAAGATAGCAAGGTGATTATAACATGGGAAGGAAAGGCGACAGGGAAAATAGAGATAAGACGAGGCTCTAGGCAGGGGTGCCCGTTATCGCCTTTGCTGTTTATGTTGTATCTGAGAGGATTGGAGGATAGACTAGAGAAGATTGTGCTTGGATTCAACCTTTCTTACAGTAAGCTAGGCCAAAAAATTCAGCAATCCTTACCGGGATTGATGTATGCGGATGATATTGTACTAATGCTAACAACAGGACAGAGTTGCAGGAATTAATGAGCATCTGTGGTAGGGAAGGAGAGGAATTAGGTTTAGAATTCAGTAGCGAAAAATCAGCAGTCATGATTTTTAACGAGGATGAAGTTGAGAGGCTGAAGATACAGAATATTACAGTTGAGAGAGCTAGTAAATACAAGTATCTAGGAGTATGGATATGTGATGGTGCAGAATATCTCAGAGAGCATGAAAAGTATATAATAGGTAAGGGCAACAGAAATGCAGCTGTAATGAAAAATAGAGCACTTTGGAATTACAACAGGTACGAGGTGGTGAGAGAGATTTGGAAAGGGGTCATGGTGCCTGGCTTGACTTTTGGAAACGCAGTGCTATGCATGAAATCCGAAGTGCATGCGAGACTAGAAATAAAACAGCGCGGAGTAGGTAGACTGGCTTTGGGGGCACATTGCAAAACGCCAAACCAGGGAGTACAAGGAGACACGGGATGGGCGTCATTTGAGAGCTGGGAAGCGGTGAGCAAGATAGAATTTGAGGATAGGTTGAGGCAAATGGATGGGGAGCAATGGGCACGAAAGGTTTTCAGCTATTTATACACGAGGAGTGTAGACACAAAGTGGAGACAACGCACTAGGAAATTAAGAAAAAAGTTTTTGGGCTATATCGAAGATACGGAAGAGCAAGTCTCAGTTAAGAAGAAAGTTAAGGCCACAGAAAGAGATCGGTGGCTAGAGGGAATGCAGACAAAGACGGCTCTGGAAAGCTATAGATTAAACAAAAGAGTTATTGCCAAAGAAAGCATTTATGACAATTCTAGGGGAAACTCATTGCTGTTTGAGGCGAGGACGGGTGTTCTGCGAACCAGAACATACAGAGTGAAGTACCAGGAAATTGATACAGTGTGCACTGCTTGTGGAGAGGAGGACGAGATGGCTGAGCACTTGATACTCTACTGTAAAGGGCTTCACCCTATGCCTACCGAAGACAACATAGATTTAATGAAGTCATTTGGTTTTAGAGACAGCGAAGGGAGAGTGGATTTCAAGACTGTAGAGAATACCAAGCAAAGATTAAGTGAATGTTGGCTGAAATCGAGAGAAAACTAGGTATTTTCTTATTCACTGATGGCAAGGGGGTTTCATAGCCTCACTTTCTTTGCACTGCGGAGTGAATATAGATTTCACATTTAAATATTCTAAGCTTAAATGGTAAAACAAAATGGCTAGGTGGCGTAAGCTACCGCCCGATCCAAAGGGCTCAGCCGTATTCATCCATCCATCCATCCAATCTGCGATCGACGGCGTTGGCGTTGGTGTGAGGGATTTCATAGATCGCAGAGATGGACTTTTTGAGTGTTTTGCGAGTAAGTAGATGCGCAAGCATTTCTTAGAATGTGCGCTGATTAAGATAGCCATACTTGTCAAAAAGGACTTGAAGATTACCGTCAGCTCAAGGGGCAAGCTTGTGCACTTGCAAGCAGTTACAGCGAGAAAGGTACTGATAATCAGATGCAGCTCTCAAGCTTAAGTAAAGTAGCATTGTTTCTTCGTTACATCGATTCTCTAAAACTGTCAACAGGTGCTGATTGCAGCCTGTCGCCATCTATCTCAATATCGACAACTGCCTCGAAAACTCAGAACGTCTGGAGAAGCACGGATTGTATGGTGCTGACTCAGCGGAACTTGTGCTTATCATACAGAAACGCCAAGCAAAATATTCAAGAACGAGGACTTCGAAGCATCCACCACTCCTTGCATGTCTGCGCGACTGTCACTAGTACGCTACCAGTTTACTTTAAATTTCGAAGTCATATAATGCTATGATGGTTTTCTGTCGCGCATATTACTGCCGATCAACCTTAGTAACCGTACGTGCTTCGTACTTCCTATATACAGAGATATGCGATGCGAACGGTTCCCGTTAGCAGACGAGGAATAATACACCGGCACTTACACTACTTGTGCAGACACGTTTCCCATAAACAAATTGTATTCATCATCTGTGCGCTTAAACAGTCTTACGGGCGCGCTGGCTGCGCTTTTCAAGGCAGGTGTTATAAACAAACTCGTCAGAGACAATCAAGACTTCTTACGTGTAGGAATGCGAAAGCATTTCTACTCACAGCGCATTTCTACGAGCAGCGCGCCACGTCTGCCATTCGCACACGGCGCTCCGGCGGTGACATCACGCTCCCCACAGCGCAGTCGCGGCGAACCCTGCCGGCTTCACGACGGCTTCAGTGTCGAAGCATTGGGTTGCTGTGCTTTTCTTTGTGTTTTATTTCTGAAGCGCGTCCGCTTTGGCCTTTAGCGCACCCGCCGGCTTCCGTGACGAGGCATATGTGTTGCTGTGATTTTCTTTGTGTTTTATCGGAAATGAGAATTTAGGTGCTGTTTTTCTGCTACAGACGGTTACATACTACGTGTAAAGACAACGCCGACTTCGCTCCATGGGACAGCTAATGCTTTATCATTAAAAACCTGGCAACCGGTCCTAAGTCCTATCTCGATGGCAGCGCCACCGATTCGCCGCATACTGCCAGGCCCCGCTCCGTCGCCATGTTACGTGCTTGCTCTTTCCCAACCGACCCTAGTCTACAAACGTTGGTATACTTCGTTTCACCTTAGCTACGAGCGCAGCCAAAGGCTGGGGGACGGTTCACCGCTTGTAAAAGAGCATTCGTACGCATCACGAGGTACTTCGCAAAAGTAAAATATTAGAAATACTTGGTTCGTGTGCAAACATTAGACAATTTTCCAGTTGTGTCCTGCAATGAACTGGTTATCAAAAAATAAATGAAATAAATTACGTTCCACGTTCTTTATAATATAATAATAAATACCCTTCTACCAAAAACGCCCACCTGCTGGCAAGACTGATGCGACTACTACATGTTTTTCTGCGTTTTTTTTTTGTGTGTGTGTTCTCAACGGCCAAATCGTGGGCTTCAAGTTCGACGCTTTCCTCGCCAAGTTGCTGGACATCCCTTGGTTTTCTGCTTTCCTAATTTCCACCGACAACGCAAAATAAGGAGAAAGACCCGTTTGGGGCGTCAGGCGCGAGATCGTGTACTTTTTTTTGTCAGGAGTTCCAAACCGCGTCGTACCGCGTAGTTGTTCAACGAACATGGGAGCTAATAGGCGTTGGGAAATCGACGAAAAGTTGATCCACCGACGTCGGGGAACGATCTCCGATGAAAAGCGGCTCAAAATCAGGTGTCGAGGCGGCGGTCAGAGGCAAAGCCAAGCGGTGTCGGTGGAGCGCCGAGAAGACGCGTAATCCAACGCGACCGGAGGGACGCGGTATGGTTTTGTTGCTGTTGCGTTTGCGGACAGAGCGCGTCACTTTTTTCGAAATCAGAGACAGGGCGGCAGTCTACCCAGAGAGCTCGCTCAGTCCACTTTTCCCGTGGACTCCGGACGGCACCGCGGCAGAGAAGAAGGCCCGTCTGGGCACCGAGCGTTACCAACTTCCGTGTTCCAGCCATGGCCTTCCTCTGCCGGCAGTGCGGCGGCCCCCTCCGCGATTCCCAGCCAGGGGCGGATCCAACGGGGCGGGGGGGGGGGGGGGGGGGGGGGGGGGGGGGAAGGCGGGGAGGGGTGACGGGGGCGGCCGGGCCCCCCAAGCAAAGTCAACTCCCCCTCCCTCCCCCCCTTCTTCCCCCGCCTTCCCCCCTTCTCAGAGGGCAATTGGACATGAGTGGACTCCCAGGTGCACAAGAGAGAATGGGAGAATAGTATCCTTACAAACCCCCCCCCCCCAAAAAAAAAAAAAAAAAAAAACACAAAAAAATGGAGTTCTGGATCCGCTTTTGTGCTCAGCAGCCACCGCACTGAACCAGAGTTTTATTCCAGGACGCAAAAGGGCATTTTTAATTATGTAGCAGACGATGCTGTTGATACTCCCGTAGCAGATAAAATGTCTGCCCTCGACTCCTCTGCACCTCTGCGCAGAATCCGCGCAGAGTGATGTACTGCTACGAAATGTGGACGAGTCGCGTCCTATCGCCAGCGTTTGATTGGCCCCGGCCACTCGTGGCTTTGGCCACGCTCGGAGTTAAGCTGAAACGGCGTACGGAAACCGAAAAATGTGTGACGTCACAATTAGTGGCTATAGCATCTTGTTGCGCCACGAGTTTCGTCGAATGACGAAACGAATATGCGTTTATTAAAATTTGAGCTTTTTGGATTAATTTCTGAATGAAATCTTAGATATTTGGGTTTGACAATTTAGCAGCGTAATTAAAGGTACGTAAACTTGTGCGAGGCGTGAAGACCTACCATCGCTATTTCTAGGCCGGAGATGTCCTTTAATTAAGGCCTAAGTTGCTTATCCTCGTGCTCGGGACCACTTATGACTGTAAATTGTCCCGTAAATTTACCCATTTTAGCCGACCAAAATACTCTCAAAGCTGCTTTGGCTGGCTCAGAGAATTAATGTCGACCAGATTTTTGTGCAGGAGTGTCTCCCGTCCCAACTGCTAAGTTGATCGACACACGCGTGCTCGATTGAGTAACAGTTTGAGGGCGTCTTGTTCCGAGAAGTCGACTCGCGTCAACGGCGTCCAAGCGAGACAGCCTCAGAAAAGTCCGAGGGTTATAATTGTACTCGACGAGTGGGCGCGTGTGAATCGCCGGAAATTACGAGGCGTCGAAGATTTGCTCCTCTGACAGAAAGCCCCTTCACTAAGTCTGAAAGGACGCTCGACTCTCGTGATCAATAATGCTAATGAGGTATACAGGGTCCAATATTCTCGCCCCTTCTGGCGTCGAGTGAATTCCCGATTTTTTTTTTTTATCGAATTATTTGGAGGGTGGAAACAAAAAGTGGGAGAATGAAAGAGCCGTGGTCGTTTTACTGCCTAACAATGCCACGGCCTTAGGGGTGAATTCCGAAGATGCCCTGAATTAGTGAGGCAAGAAATTAATGCTGAAGAGAGGTTTTTCCAAGGTAAATAATGAGCATGGCATAAAATTGGCGGTTTTGAGTTATGCCGCAATTAAATTAAGGTTAAACAAAAAAAAAAATTTAAAAGGGTCAAGAAACGATATCGGGTTGGAATATTCCTCACTTTGCAGAAGAGTGCTGGTCCTAGTCTCACTCAAGTATATTCGCGCATACTACCACGGATTCAGAAGCTTCTTTTGTCGCGGTAAAATTGCCAATATAAAAGGGGACTATTTCTCTCAGTCTTGCCTTCGCAAAGCATGATGACATGATTGTGGGACCGAAACCACCCGCCTGATGACAATCGAGCGCGGCTAATTGATTCGACACTAGAACTGCGCGAGCACTCGACTTAGGCTTGTAACAATCAATGCCTCGGGTGTCACTCGGGCAGTAGCTCGTGTCCAACCATGCACTGTGGTGATAAGAATAACCTAACTTTAAAAAGCCTCTGACACGCCAAAAAAAAAACATTTTTTTTTTCGTGCTAGGCGTTGAAATGGCATGTCAGGACATTACAAAAAAAAAAAAAAAATTGTTTCACTAAAGAGTTGCGTACTTTTTTTTTTTATAAAAATAGAAATAGGAGGCCGAATTCAAAGTTCCCGCCAGTGCACTGTGACGTAACAGTGTACCGCAAGGTGTCGGGGCGGTCAGAAGGGAGGCATCGACCTACGTCACTAAAAGTGGGTTCGCAGGAAGTCACGTGAGTTTCACTCCTCGTGCTCTCCGCGACCGTGCCTAAGGCTTTTTTTTTCTGCTCTTTGTACAAGCGATTGTTGAAAACGAAGTTTCAGTTCCACTAGCTCTTTATCGCTGCACCCTTGATTAGTTTGCGTGCTGTAAAAGTTGAGGAAAAAGGGTCAGTAAGGTCAATGATGAAAGCGTTGCGAGTACAAGCCAGTGTACGAGTGCATGCGATCAGTCTGATGATACGGAGCTATACTGGCCGCAAAAGAAGCTATCAAGTCTTGAAAAAAAAAATTAGAACGCTCGCAGAAATTAGGATTGCTTGCGTACGACACGCCCAATTGCATTGCTGAAGGTTCGGACACCGAGGTCGTCGAATCATCGTATACTCTCCAGGCTGAAGATGCCTGCCGTCCCTCGGAAATGCATGCAGTGTGATCTATCTCTTCAGTTGCTGTAATACCGGGACAGTCCCTCACACAGCACCTTCTAGGCATCGTAGTTGATCACGTCAATTCACTGACTCCTCTTCTTCTACCTTTACAGCAACATTAAGCGATGAAAAGCAGATAAAGGAAACCTTGTCTGCTTGGATCGCTCGTGGAGGTTCGGAGAACAACAAAAATATTTAAAAAATATTACACGCGTTCGCGGTAGGCACGAGGAGGGATACAACTCACGTGACTTCCGCCGATGCCTCTCTTCTGACCGCCCCGACACCTTACGGTACACTGTTACGTCACAGTGCACTGGCGGGAACTTTGAACTGGGCCTCGTATTTCTATTTTTATAAAAAAAAACAAAAAACTACGCACCTCTATAGTGAAACAGTTTTTTTTGTAATGTCCTGACATATGCCATTTCAACGCCTAGCATGAAAAAAAAAATTTTTTTTTTTGGCGTGTCAGAAGCTTTTTAACAATGCCTCGAGCTCAGCACGCGTTTTCTACTTTGCCGACCTCAGTGCAGTGTCGTAGGTAAAAAGGGGGGGGGGGGGGGGGGGGGCCCGCTTGCTCTTCTGCTCACGCAGTCAGTTTTGCACGGGGCATGTAGCAGAGGGGGAGCGCGGACTATCTTCAACCCATATGCTTTCGGGAAAAGTGTTTGTGGTGTAGAAAATGCTCAAATAAATTAAATAGGCAATATTTCTTCATTCATGTCTATTTGACGAAATGCGGAATTTGATCTCAGATAAATAGAGAACAGATATTTTGAAACATTTCTGGGGTGAAGGGTGGCAATTTCAAGGCCAAGCATAACAAACTATCCTCACTAAAACACACAGTTCAATCAAACCAGAGCGAACATAATAAAACGAACACATGGGGATAATATAAAGCAATGCCAGTGATGTAAGTAATATTAGATGATTTGTAAAGACAACTGCGCTGTAAGCAACGCGTGGCGTTGCGCTCACGCACACCTTGTGCACTGATCAGAATTACGTGCTTTCGACTACAAATTACCGCGAATAAAAAAAATAACTGTGACTAGTTATTTCAGAAAGCAATTTGCAGGCACTCTTGATCATTTCATTTATGTCAAGCGCCTACATGTTAAGATGCAGCCGCCTGCGTTCGCGGCTAAGAATATCTAGGATGTACACCGGTTGAACTTCAATGTCGCGGTGCACATTCAAAAGTGCTAGACCGAGCAGTCGTTTATTCGAAGTGGACGCTCTCAGGTATTTTTTCAACCGCCGTAGTGAAGAGAACGAGCGGTCAGCTTCCGCCGTTGTTACGCGCAGAGTTGCTAGGATCTTGAGGTGACGATGGACCTTTGGGAATAGGGCCTCCGGACAGAGACGACCGCCTGTATCGCACACGTGACGTTCGTTTCTCGTTTCTCCCTCTTGTATTTGGCAGCCCATATGAGCAGCTCACATTGGAGTGCAGGAACTGAAATTAAGCCTGAATAGAGCTCCAAAAACTCGTCAGTGCCGAGACCTGCCCCGCTTTTCAAGATGTTGCAGGCAGAAGCGTCGAAAGTAATTACAACGTACGCCGGCGCTTTTTCAATCTCCCATCTGTGTGATCAGGTAATCAACGATAGGAAGGAACACGGAACGCTTAAAATGCTCTTCCGTGCTTTCAGCGCGAATGTTAGAGCGGTGACGTTGCCGACTTGCTACTCGCGGCATCCGAATTTCAACTTCCGCAGTCCTGACCATTTGAATGGCGGCTTGGAATATTGCCTAGTGCTTGCTCTAATTTTTCAGCGTCGAGATTGTTTTCTTTGTGTGTGTGTGTGTTGTTGTTAAATGTTTTGTGACAGTATAGCTATCTTTTTGTTTCGTCTGGCCGGCACGCGTTAGTAATGCAGTGGCACCTCAAAAAGAGGAGGGAGTTGTGTGCTGTGAGGAAGCTTTTAAAGTTGATGGGCCGCAACTACCACGACAGTACAACAGTGATCGACCATGCCCGTATTCCTGTAAATGAAGCCTGCTCCATTTTGAAAATTGACATTACAGCTTTTCTGTTTTATCTGAACAGCGCCTCCCTAATCTTTGCGCGAGCGTCCGTACTGCCGACTACACCCTGCTTCGTCATTGGGGGGGGGGGGGGGGGGGGGGTAATGATGCCGTTGGACCCCCCCCCCCCCCCCTCCCGAATTAAGATCTATAGAACCAATGTTGGCGGCATAGGATAGGTTCCAGGCCACGTGGCCGCTTGTTCTAGCTCCGAGTTGAGGTATAATAAACGATGCTCATATTTCCCGAATTTATTTGCCGACTACCATTACTTAGAAAGAAAAACTAAGGCAAGCTTATTCGGTTATTAATGTTAAAAAGTGATTCTGAGTAGTACTTAGCGAAAGCAGAGAAATCGTTTCATGGGGCCTTTTTAGAAGGGTCCTGAAAAGGTTTCTGATATCGCCTAAATATGCCACTAAGGCACTCTGTTGGCTCTAAACGTCCTAGAAGCCCCTAAATAATGACGATACGCGGTCGATTTCAATTTCACTATTAAAAAAATCAATAAAAGATTGCAACACATCGAGGTCTTCTCCGGTGATGGGGGGAACATGTTCCGAAACCAGGACCGCTGTCAGCCAATAGCAACCGAAACCAGGACCGCAACCGCACGCAGCCCCTATTGGACGAAATGGGACGAGAAGGAGATGGCTCTCCTTTGCGTCTTTCGGTTTGGATCATCGTTGGGGTGTGTCCCTCCACACTTCAGGCTTCCCCTCTAGTGGCGTCATGTCACTTCCAGAAGCTTTCTACCTCCATATTTGAAACCGAAGTGGAAAGGCAGTCTTGGGGTATTTTTTGAAAACGATATTGACTATGTCTATAATATTTGTTTCTCAAACAAAAAAAAAAAATAGTCGATTAAAATATTATTACGGCACGGAGATACAAATTTGAAACCAACCTTTCTCGCGTCAATCATTTCCCCATTCAGTTAGATATGTAAGCCCCTTGTAAGCACGGGGCGGGGCTTAGCGGGCAGCGACCTCCCTATTTTGCACCTAAATGGCGTCTGGCGGCGTAAATAGTTTTTTTTCGTGGTAGAAGTTTTTTTTTTTTGTGCTATACGTGTTTTTTAATTTTTTTTCCAGAGCAGCGTTTTTTTCAAGGGTTTGTTTAGTCTTAGGGAGAAGTTGGTGGAGGTACGGCCAGCCGGGTCCCATACTTTTCTGGCGGCCTTGGCTACCAGCCCAATGTGGATCATGATCCTTCCGGCTCACGGATAATTTAAGAAGCCCATTGAGGAGAGGATGGAACTGGATGCCCGGCCCAGTATACTTCTATGTGTGCCTTCGTACTCTCTTAAAAATGCCTGCGCGTCTACTTGCCCGCAAAACACTCAAAGAACTAATCTCTGCGATCTATGAAATCAGCTTAGCGAATGATGAGGCGGAACATTTGTTTAGACCTAAGAATGAAGTATGCCCTGTGGCATTACGCTATGTTAGCACGACGCTTTGCATTGCGTAATATTGCGCAGACTTAATTTTGAGGTTTAAACGGATGTTCCCCCTCATCATTCGCTGAGCTGATTTCGCAGATCGCAGAGAATGGCTCTTCGAGTGTTTTACGGGTAAGTAGACGCGCAAGGATTTTTTTAGAGTGTAGTCCTGTTTGCATGCGTGCAAACTCTCTGGCACTTAAGGAGCAACCCCCCCCCCCCCCCCCTTTACCCTTCTTTTCCCTCGAAAAAGAAGTGCAACAGCGTTTTGTTTGTTTTTGTAGGCAACACCTTAAAGTATTCTAAACTTAAGAATAGCCACGTATGCGACAATGCCATTACTGTATTTGGTCGTAACGGGATGTCGTGAAGTGGGGTTGGCAAATGGAAAAACCGAACGGTGGCCAATCGTTCCCCATCTCAGGGTTTACAAGATGTCGATTGATTACCAGCTCGCCTGCACTCTCTCACTGCTTACAATTCTGGTACCCAAGGCACTTTTAACGACACTACGCCGTTAGGAACGCGTCGATTTTGCGAGATCTTCATTTGTTGCCAATATGTTGAACAGAAGGTGGGGAAAGAATGTGAGAGTAAAAGGCAATGACCCATATTCAAGTTGTAGTTGTTTTGAGTTTATATACAGAAATACAAGAACATCAAGCACAGTTGATGTGCAGGTTTGCTATCCGTTTAAGCAAGAAAAGGAACCCTTCGTAAAGAGCAATACGAAAATAGCGTACCGATTTTGTACATTTGTATAAAAAATAATGTATATTTTTAATATGCTTTATGGTGTCTGAAGTATACGTTTAACATACCTTTAGTGTACCTCTTAATTTAACCGCGATATGTCCGCGCGTCGACCCAGTCTGACAACTAAGCTGTGATATGAAAAGTCAATGTTCTATATACTTCTCGTAACCTGGAAGTGTACAACGTGCTACGCTAACCCCCTCTCGAAAAGAAATAAAAAGCGTTTTTTTTTTTTTTTTGAACAAAAACATCTAGACACCGCTGAACGTTTTTTTTTTTTTTTTTTGCTCAGATGCTGTTTGAACCAGATGCCACGGTTTCTGAACTAACCGTCATCTCATTTAAAAAGTTAAAATTAAATTCACATATACTTTTGAGTAAGATAGCCGTTAGTTTTGCTGAAATACTGGCATCTAGTTAGAACCCTTAGGGCTCTATTTGGGCAGAAAATGAGCGTTCAATAACGCGTAATTTATTTTTACTGTAAAAAAAGGAAAGAAATCGATTTTGGGGGTACCGTGTGCTTTAGGGATACTTGCAACGTCTTTTATAAAAGTGCATAATTAGCATACTTTCAGTATATCGCTTTTCACCACGGGAGAGAGCACATAATAAATAAATAATATATAAATAAATAAATAAATATATATATATATATATTGTGGTGAAGGAAGAAGAAGTCAGTTCGTCAGAGACCGGCCATCGTTCAGTCAACTATCACCCCATTAAATCAACCCTTCTCAAGTCTCACAGGTTGGTGGAGGTGCGAACAACTTCCTCACCTCTCGCTAACATCCTGGAGCTTCGCAGTGGCCGAACTGCGCGACTTACTATGCCCGAAGAAAATGGGAACGACACCGACCAACCCATCACGCAGCGGACCACCCAACATTTTCAGGAACTTCAGATGAGGACGTCGATGACGGGCTTAAAAACTATGAACGGGTGAGTCACCACAACAACTGCGACGATTCCTTCAAACTGGCAAACGTCGTGTTTTTTCTGAAAGCCACGGCGCTCCGTTGGTTCGACAACCACGAGGACACCATAAACTCCTGGGATGGGTTCAAGGCCCCGTTTGCCGAAGCGTTCGGCAAACCAGAACATCGCAAACAGCAGGCCAGGGACCAATTGCTCCGACGCTACCAAATTAAAGACGAGTCCGCTACCGCTTACATCGAGGATGTTTTACGCCTCTGCCGGCGAGTAGACCCCCAGATGACCGAGGACGACAAGGTCCGTCATTTGCTGAAAGGACTGTCATACGAGCTTTTTTCGACCGTCGCCCCGAAGTCCCCTGCAACCGTCACCATCCTTGTTGCGGAATGCAGAAAATATGAGGAACTCGACGGCGCACGAATTTTAAAACGCCCTTTTGACCGCCTTCCCGAAGTGGCCCACAGCATTCCAATGGACAACAGTCTTACTACCTTGATACGCACCATCATTCGCGAGGAGCTGCAAGAATTTAAGGCGCAGCTACGGACAGCTCACGATGGTCTGCAGTCCCACGGAGAACTCCAAAGTCTTCGAACTACAATCCAGAACGAGATGCGTGCTGCATTGCACCCCTTGACGACCACGTCACCTGCTTACTCGCCAGCGGCACCCGCAGTCACCTCGCTGTGCGCCTACCAGACGTTCCCCACTACGCACCCGCCAGCTCAACGAAATCAACCGCGTCGCAGAACAGACATCTGGAGGACCGAGGACCAGCAACCTATATGCTACTATTGCCATACACCTGGCCACATCCTGCGCTACTGCCGTCGGCGGCTGCATGACGCTGGCTATCACCGTTCTACATTCGGCCGTACTCTCCGCACTGACGGTCCTGACGACAGCGCCGTATTTCCGGAAATGCCGAACCACCGACGGCCCTACGCTCCCTCGCCTCCCAACACGCCGTTCACCGACCTATGAAGACAACGACCGTCCCTCCACTCGCCGCTCCCAGAGTCCCGTCTTCACATCCCAAAGCCGCCGTGGCCGATCCTTGTCCCCGTATCCAATTCGTCGCCGCTCTATATCGCCCCTCAACGACGCCGCACCATCGACTTCGCCGCCGTCAAACTGAAGAGAGCAACCTGCATCGACACCGGAGGTCAGGCTGCACTTACACGATACGCCGCAAATCCTCCTGCCGTGTACCGTCGACTATTACAGTGGAGATCGGAGGACACAAATTTAACGCGTTAGTCGACACCGGAGCTTCTAAGTCGTGTTTATCAGAGCGTGTTCGCTCTCACTTGCATCGGGTGCTCACACCTCCAACCGCCGGACACTTGCTGCGTATGGGAAACGGTGACCTTGTTCAACCGCTTGGTTATTGTACCCTTCCTATACGCATTGGTCAAAGTCATCACACCGTAATATTTACAGTGCTCACCAGCTGCATCGCCGATGTCATCCTAGGATGGGACTTTTTGTCGTCCGCTGACGCATTTATTAATTGTGCTAGCCGTGAACTTCACCTGACGGATTCTGACTATGCCCACCCTCCCCTCAATTCGACTCTCGCTGTCCTCCAACTTGAAGAGGATTTGGTCCTACCACCGAAGACAGCCGTTGCAGCTGTCCTTATCCCAAGCAAGACTCTCGAAACATCATTCGGTCTTATCGAGCCACTTCCCACTACTTTTGTCCAAAAAGGTGTTGTAATTCCCTATTCTCTTGCATCAGTAACAAAAGGCAAACTTCATGTATGGATCACTAACGCCTTGTCCCAGCCCCAAATCCTTCCTCGTCATAGCCGTATTGCTAACTTTAACGCCCATACAGAAGACAATTTCACGGCGCTGTCTAACACAAGATTAAGTCCTGCTCCCACGATCTCCACCGATTTCTCTCAACAAATCGCAAGCATGATAGACTCGAACCTGGCGACACAAGAGCAGAGAACCTTAGCTCAACTCCTTACGCAGTACTGTCACACGTTTGACTTCGGCACAGATACACTGCCACGTACACCAATTGTACAGCATCACATTGACACTGGCGACTCACCACCCGTTCGGAGTAGACCATACAGGGTTGCCGCCGCTGAACGTCGAATCATTCAACAACAGATCGATGAAATGCTTAAGAAAAACGTTATTGAGCCATCATCCAGCCCGTGGTCCTCTCCGGTTGTGCTAGTAAAAAAGAAAGACGGCTCCTGGCGCTTTTGTGTCGATTATCGCAAACTCAACAAAGTCACCCGAAAAGATGTCTATCCGCTACCCAGAATTGATGACACGCTCGATACTCTACAAGGCTCCTCTTATTTCTCATCAATGGACCTGCGCAGTGGCTATTGGCAAATTCCGCTTGCCGATACCGATAAACCCAAGACTGCTTTCATCACATCCCAAGGTCTTTATCAATTCACCGTAATGCCGTTCGGCCTTTGTAATGCGCCTGCGACCTTCGAGCGCACGATGGACTCCTTGCTGAGAGGACTCACGTGGAACATATGCTTGTGTTATCTTGATGATGTTGTCGTCTTTTCAACCACGTTCACCGACCACTTACAAAGGCTCCGCCAGGTCCTTGACTGCTTCCGTGCCGCTGGGTTGCAACTAAACTCCAAGAAGTGCACTTTTGGCGCCCGCGAAATTCGTGTTTTGGGCCATTTCGTTAATTCTGAGGGAGTACGCCCGGATCCTGAGAAAATACAGGCAGTATCCGAATTTCCAGTCCCGAAAAAAGTAAAAGATGTACAGATATTTCTGGGTCTATGCACATATTTTCGCAAGTTTATACGGGCTTTCTCAGATATTGCCGAACCACTTAACCAGCTGCTCCGTACTGGATTTCCCTTCAACTGGACTCTGGCCCAGCAGGATTCTTTTGCCACACTCAAGAAAACTCTAACATCCGCTCCTATCCTCGGTCATTTCATTGAAGGTGCGGATACTGAAATAAGAACAGACGCCAGCGGCCATGGCATCGGGGCTGTCCTCGCTCAGGTCATCAACGACACGCAGCGCGTCATCGCATATGCAAGCCGCACTCTTACCAAGTCTGAAAGAAACTTTTCTACCACGGAAAAAGGGTGCTTGGCCGTCATTTGGGCAATCTCAAAGTTTCGGCCATACCTCTACGGCTCTTCCTTCCGGATAGTAACAGACCACCATGCACTATGCTGGTTAGCTACCCTCAAGGATCCCTCGGGACGACTTGGCCGATGGTCGTTGAAACTACGGGAATTCGATTTTACAGTTGTATACAAATCAGGCAGAAAACATCTCGATGCTGACAGTTTATCCCGATGTCCACTTCCTTCTAGCATACCTGGTCCGAGGCATTCCTTTACACTCGATATTACTGCCACGGCCACGCTAGATACCGTCAATATACACTCCTGTCAGCTGGAAGATGGTGCACTAAGACCACTAATTCTCTATCTTCAAGGAATCAGCACGCCTTCCACCACCCCGCGCATCAAGCGTCGCGCCCGGCTCTTCCAACTTCACAAAGGCGTCCTCTACAGAAGAAATTATGAGCCACAAGGACGACCTTGGCTACTCGTCATCCCCCGCCGTCTCCAAAAAGAAATCATTGAAGCAAATCACGATGACCCAACCTCTGGTCATCTGGGATTCGCCAAGACGTACACATCGCGACACTGTTAGCGCGAACACGACATCGGCGCATTTTCGCATTTTACATCTAAAAGGTATTAGCGAGCACAAAATTTTATCGCTTACAGTATAGAACTAAATGAGCTCTTTCTGTAGAAATAATAACTTGGATGACATCCATTGGTTTCAAAGAGAAAAACTGGAAAAACCGGCGATCGCTTGTTCGCGCTAACAGTGTCGCGCTCTGTACTTCAGAACACGCACAAAATACTTCTGGAATGGTATGCACCGCTCAATTAACAAATATGTCAGGGCATGTCACCAGTGCCAAACGAAGAAAAAAACCTCGACCAAGGCTGCTGGAGTCCTGAGACCCATTCCACCGCCAAATCATCCCTTTGAACGCCTTGGTATCGATTTCTTAGGCCCTTTTCCCTGCTCGGCACAGAACCACCGATGGATAATAGTGGCCATCGATTACTTTACCCGATACGCTGAAACTAAAGCAGTGTCAGCCGCTACAGCTTCTGAAGTTGCTGACTTCTTCCTGCACTCCATCCTGCTACGGCACGGAGCCCCGCAAGCCATAATTACCGACCGTGGCACTCCCTTCGTCGCAAAAGTCCTCAATGAGCTTTGTGGCCTCAGGAGCACTGTCCATCATATCACAAGCGCTTACCACCCTCAAACCAACGGCCTCGTCGAACGCCTAAATCATACATTGACCGACATGATCTCGATGTACATCGCAGAGGACCACGACAATTGGGACACAATTCTGCCCTACGTCACATACGCATACAACACTGGTCGCCAAGCTACCACCAATTATTCTCCATATTATCTCTTACACGCACGTGAACCTCTGTCAACGATGGACACCCTCTTGCCTTACCTTGATGACACATCCCTTGATAGTTACGCTGAAGATATATTATGTCGTGCGGAGGAAGCTCGCCAACTTTCGCGCATTTACACATTAAGGTGTCAGCAAGAGCAAGTTCTCCGCTATGCCGACACTCATACTCCGGTTGAGTACACAGTGGGTGAAGAGGTACTCTTATGGACACCGTCTCGAGTGCCAGGCAAGTGCGATAAGCTGCTCAAAAAGTTCAAGGGGCCATACCAAATACTTCGCCGAATCTCAGCGACCAACTACGAGGTCGCCCCGGTTTCCTCACACTCGGACCATCGCTCAAAACAAACTGACATCGTTCATGTTGCACGCCTCAAGCGTTACCACCGTCCTGCAAACCTAACGCCGGATTCCGGCGCTTTCTGCACGGAGGAGTAACTGTGGTGAAGGAAGAAGAAGTCAGTTCGTCAGAGACCGGCCATCGTTCAGTCAACTATCACCCCATTAAATCAACCCTTCTCAAGTCTCACAATATATATATATATATATATATATATATATATATATATATATATATATATATATATATATATATATATATATATATTGTGAGGCAACGATGTGCAGGTTTAATGAGATGATCGGAGGATTGTAGATGACGGTCAGTGCCGCAGCGCAGTCAGGCGAAGTCAGTCTGAATCGAATCGCGCGGGCACTCTGCGGCCGACACTTGAGCGCGCCACTCGCGTCACATTGTCGTCTTTCCTAACAGTTACCCTCCCGGTGAGGAAAGTGCTGGACCGCCGGCACGTGTGTTTATGGTGCTTGGCGGTAGTAGGGCTTGATGCGTGCGACGTGCACTATGTCGGTTGATCTTGAACGCTGATCACGAGGGGCCGAAACTGGAGCAACTTCGTAGTTGGTGGACGAGAGGCGTCGTAAGATCCTGAAGGGGCCAGTGAAGCGTTTTTGAAGTTTCTCGCTCTTCCCAGGAGATCGTAGCGGCGTCCAGAGAAGAACTTCGTCGCCTACTTGGTACGCGACATCAGTGTGGGTTTCGGCATGACGAAGGGTTTGATGTTGCTGCGTCTGTAGTGTATGAATCCTGGACAGTTGTCTTGCTTCCTCTGCGCGGTAAAGAACTTCGTCGGTGTGGTCGTCATGTGCAGTGTCATCAACATAGGGTAAAACGGTATCCAAGGTTGAGAGTGGCTCTCTTGCGTATAAGAGGTAGAAAGGGGAGTATTCTGTGGTGGCTTGGCGGCTGGTGTTATAGGCGTACGTGACGTATGGAAGAATGACGTCCCAATTTTTGTGATCGTCTGCGACGTACATGGAGATCATATGAGCTAGAGTCTGATTGAAACGTTCGGTAAGGCCATTTGTTTGTGGATGATACGCACTCGTGATGTTGTGCACGGACTTAGTGAGATGGAGGAGTTCTTGAAGCAAGTGAGCTAAGAATGGAGTACCGCGGTCTGTGACTATGTACTGAGGGGCACCGTGACGAAGCACGATGGAGTGCAGGAAGAAGGTAGCTACTTCGCAGGCTGTGGCGGCTTGCACGGCTTTTGTTTCGGCATAGCGTGTGAAGTAGTCGACGACGACGATTACCCAACGGTTATTTGAGGTCGAGAGTGGAAATGGGCCAAGAAAGTCAATACCAATGCGTTCGAACGGGCGGTTAGGCGGAGGGATGGGCCGTAGTGATCCTGCTGGTTTTGTTGTAGGCTTTTTCTTGGTCTGGCATAGGTGACACGCGCGAACATATCGCGTGATGGTGCGTTGCATTCCGTTCCAGAAGTATTTTCCCCGAATTTTGAAATATGTTTTGGAGAACCCGAGGTGTCCGGCTGTAGGGTCGTCGTGGTGGATTCGAATGAGTTCTTTCTGAAGATGACGTGGCACGACGAGCAGCCACGGTCGTCCTTGGGGATCATAGTTGCGTCTGTAAAGAACACCTTCACGAAGAGTGAATAGGCGGGCGCGGCGCTCTGTACGACGGGTTGGGAATCGCAGAGTGCCGTGGAGGGTGTCAATAATAGGTTTCAACAACGCATCGGACAGCTGTGCCGATCGTATGTCGACATTGTCGAGGACTGCTGCTGGGTCTGCTGTGCCGATGCGTGATGGGAGTATAGGATCGGTGGAAAGTGGACATCGGGACAAACCGTCAGCGTCGAGATGGCGTTTACCTGATTTGTAGACGACCGTGAAAGTGTAGTGTTGAAGCTTTAATGACCACCGTCCAAGACGGCCCATTGGATCTTTGAGGCTTGCTAGCCAGCAGAGGGCATGGTGGTCAGTCACAATGCGGAATGGTGAACCATATAGGTAGGGGCGGAACTTTGTAATTGCCCATATAGCCGCTAAACATTCTTTTTCGGTCGTTGAGAAATTTCGTTCAGAGGTAGTCAAAGTTCTACTGGCATACGCAATTACTCGCTGCTCATTTTGAATGGTCTGGGCCAAAACCGCTCCCACACCGTGACCGCTGGCGTCTGTTCTTATTTCTGTATCTGCGCCTTCGACGAAATGTCCAAGGATGGGGGCAGAGGTCAACGCTATTTTTAAGGACTCGAACGAGTCCTGCTGCTCCTTGGTCCACTGAAAGCGTACACCATTCCTTAGTAAATTATTGAGAGGCTCCGCGATGTCAGAGAAACCACAAATAAATTTTCGAAAATAAGTGCATAATCCTAGGAAGACCCGGACATCTTTCACTTTCAGTGGTACAGGAAATTCAGCCACAGCTCGGAGTTTGTCGGGGTCTGGGCTGATGCCGGAAGCACTGACGAGATGACCCAGTACTTTGATTTGTGGAGCGGCAAACGTACATTTCTTGGAATTAAGTTGTAGACCGGCGGCTCGGAAACACTGCAGGACCATACGCAGCCGGTGTAGGGGCTCGTCGAAAGTCGGGGCGAACACGACGACGTCGTCGAGGTAGCACAGACAGATGTTCCACGTAAGGCCGCGTAGTAGAGAGTCCATCATACGCTCAAAGGTGGCTGGAGCGTTGCAAAGTCCAAATGGCATCACATTAAAGTGATACAGGCCAGTTGAAGTAGTGAATGCGGTTTTGGGCTTGTCGTGACTGGCGACAGGAATCTGCCAGTAACCACTTCGGAGGTCCATGGAAGAGAAATATGAAGACCCTTGGAGCGTATCAATAGTGTCGTCAATTCTGGGCAGTGGATAAACATCCTTTTTTGTGACTTTGTTTAGTTTGCGGTAATCAATGCAGAAACGCCAAGAGCCGTATTTCTTCTTAACAAGAACAACGGGTGAAGACCATGGACTAGAAGATGGTTCGATTACTTTCTTTTGGAGCATATCATCTATGTGTGTCTGAATTACTCGGCGTTCGGCTGGGGAAACTCTGTACGGTCGGCTTCGAACGGGTGATGAATCGCCAGTATCAATTCGGTGCTCTATAAGCGAAGTTTGCGGCAACTTTCCGGGGTTAATGTCAAAAAGGGTTTCGTAGTCTGCAAGAAGACGGGCTAATATATGTCGTTGGTTCAGTGGTAGGCGGGGGTCGATCATTTTTTCCACGTGCTTGCTGAAATCAGGTGGTGTAGGGAGCGCGTCTGAAGTGGTGGGGAGGAGACTGGCAAATTGGTGATGCACTGTTGAGTGCATTGTAGCGATACGACTTCCGGAAGGAACGATTTGGGCTTCGGAAGAACAGTTGGTTACCCATAACTGAAGTTTTCCACTCGTGAGTGTAGCAAGCGAATAGGGAATGATTATGCCCTTGGTCACGAGCTGCGTAGAGATGGGTTCAATGAGACCAGAAGTTGCTGCGGTGGGTAGGGTCGGTACGAGTGTGGCGACAGTGGCAGCGTACGGAGGCAGCAGTATGTCAGTGTCGGCTACCAGGGCGAGGAGCGAACCATCAGCAGCAACCTCGGCAGTATCTGAAGAGTTGAGATGCAATTCACGGCTGGCACAGTCAATGAGTGCTTCTGTTGAAGACAGAAAGTCCCATCCCAGGATGATGTCGGTGATACAGGTAGGAAGCACTATGAACATAACAACGTAACGGTTGTTACCAATCCGGATTGTAAGGGTGCAGTATCCGAGGGGAGGAACCAAATCGCCATTGCCCATGCGCGTCAAGTGTCCTTGTAACGGCGGAGTAAGTACTGCGTGCAGGCGACGGCGGATGTGTTCAGGAATGCAAGACTTCGCGGCTCCTGTATCGACTAAGGCGGTGAAGTTGAGATTTCTAATTTTGAGTACAATTGATGTTGATCCTAAATGAGGAGGATTTGCGGATAGTGATGAGTGTGCAGCCTGACCTCCAACGTAGCTGCAGACCGCTTTATCTAGTTTGACTGTTGGGAAGGTCCGGGAGCGTCGGTGGTGAAGGGTGATACAGAACGGCGTCGCGGCGGGTACGGCGATGATGGGCGGCCACGTCGTGGCGGTGGGGAACGTTCGGGGCTGTGAGAGGGACGGCGACTGTTTTGAAATTGTTCATGACCGGGGGGAGTGGACGTGTGGGAACGTGAAGAAAATTCGTCGATGGGCGGAGTGCGATGAGTAGCGTGGTAGTCAGTATAGTCTGTGGAGTATACACGACTGGTCGGCGAGGTGCGAGCCGTGTTGTTAAGTCGACGGCGACAACATCGGAGGATGTGTCCTGGTGTGTGACAATAATAACACACAGGTCGCTGATCTGGCGTTTGCCAGATGTTGGTCCTTGGTTGTGGTTGTGTCCATGGAGGGGTTGGTGCGGCATACGTGGCAGGGATGGACTGATAAGCGCAGATCGAAGTTGGGACGGGTGCTGCTGGTGCGTAAGGAGAGGCTGCTGGCGAGACGTGCCCCAGAGCAGCGCGCAGTTCGCTTTGAATTGCGTCCTTTATGCCATGTACGTCAGTATTTGTTTGGTGTTCGTCACTAGACGGTTGTAGCTGTGCGACGAAGGTACGAAGCTCCTCGCGTATTATGGTGCGGATGAGCGAAGCAAGGTTTGTGTCGGGAGTTGTTACCTGGGACACTTCAGGGAGTCGCTCGAATGGTTTTTTGGAGATCCGTGCGCTATCAAGCTCTTCGTACTGTCGGCATTCCGCTATCAAGCACTCTGTTGTAGCAGGTGCTTTCGGAGCCACGACGGAGAAGAGCTCTTGCGAGATGCCCTTGAAGAGGTGGCGAATTTTCTCGTCTTCGGCCATTTCAGCATCAACTCGGCGGCACAAACGGAGGACGTCCTCAATGTACGCTGTTGATG